>NW_004949096.1:8343428-8365594 GCF_000317375.1 Microtus ochrogaster | reverse complement strand
GAAAAAATACAATTTTAAAATGTGCCTTTGTCTTGAACCAATAGCAATATAATGTAGCTTAAATTACAGATCTGAGGAAAATAGTACCCACTTTTTAATTTCAGCTAACAATTTGAATGGATTATTGTTTTTGAAAGAGCTGCAGTGGGATTTTATAGAGAGGCACAGTAATGGTAAATATTGGTTCTTTTGTATGTTACTAGACTTATTTGAAAATTCTATGCAAATTTATAAGGTTGTTACCATTTCCATTTAAATTTTATCAGTTATTTGTCTATTTATCACGTGTGTGTTTGTGCACACATGTGCACGTGCACACACAAATGCCATGAAGGTCAGAGGACAACATGTGGAGGTCAATTTTCCTTCGAACATGAGGGTCTCAGAGATCAGACTCAGGTTATCAGGCTTGGCTGCAAGTGTCTCTATCCGCTGCGCTGTCTCAACAGGTCCTGTTTTGCTTTAAAGATGTAGAAACTGAGACCCAGACGGTCAATGCAGAAAAGTCAGCAGTAGATCCTTGGTGTGTATGGGGTCTGCTGCATACAATGCCCTCTTTGTGTACTGAGGTCATACCTACCTCTACCCTCTGCTGCCTTCTCATGAAATGACTTTACTTTGTGTTCGTACTACCCGAAACTCCTCAGCTAGCCACTTGGATCATGGCCAGACATTCGCCAGTGGTTTTGTAAAGCTGTGTGTAGCAGGCAACTCTTGTTTTCAGTTGAAGTTCATAAATACACACTTGGGAGTCAAGACCATGGCTCTCCAGCTGCCGCAGGAGCACGTGGACGCTGAAGCAGAGAGGCTTGCTGGCTTCCAGCGATTCGCATGCATGACATAGGGCCAGAAGAATGTGGCCAGAGAAGAAGCACAGGGGCATCTTCTCCTAGCCCGACTCCCAGCAGGAAGGGAGAGGAGCAGAGCCGGCGCCAGAGGCAGAAACATGGCTGTTTGTTGTTCAGGAGAACAGCAGGGATTTATTAAGTCTGGACACTTCCATGGTGAGGCCAGTCATAACAGGCTCCAGCGGAAGGTCCTTTTCCTTTCCACAGAACTCCTCTTTCCTTCTCCTGTCCTGGTTGACTTGAACACGGGTTTTTGTGATGCTGATGGAAACCAACCTTAATTACCCTACTCCTTCACAGACCACTCTGCCCTGTCTTTTTTCGCTCTGGAATCTCCTGTGTGGAGATGGTCTGCAGAGACTTACAGGTTAAAGAATGGGGGACCTGCTGGCACCCGTAAAGACAGCCAACTGTCTTTATATGTTGGTGTTGCCTGTGTATAGTGTATGTGTGGGCTGGAGGTGCCAACAGGGGTGGGGTGGGACAGGTTTTATTGAAGCATCTCATCCTCTCATGTAAAAGTTAGTAGCTAGTAAGAGTGGTTTGACTCTGTTTACTACAGCCCATTGTTGAATTCTGAGTACCAAGCTGGTCTTGAATTTACAGAGATCCTCCTACATCTGCCTGCTGAGTGCTGGGATTAAAAGTATATGTCACCACATCTAGGCAGGAGATAATTCTTCTTCCTGCCTGTCATTTCTACTTCCTGAAGTATGATTCTGCCTTTTTCATACTTAACCCCTTACTTGGGATTTATTACTCCCTGGAGTATTGGATAAGAAGCATTGATGTCTAGTGGGCAAGATGGCTCGGTGGGTAAAGGCACTTGCTGCCAAGGCTTTAGGATTTCTATTGCTAGGAAGAGACACCAAGACCACAGTAACTCTTCTAAAGGAAAACATGGAATGGACTTGAGTTTGAGGGTCAGAAGCGACACGGTGGAAGAGAGAGCCAACTCCTAGAAGTTGTCCTCTGACTTACACACACACGCACACATGAATAGATGAATACCTGCAAAAAGATTAAAAAAGAATCATGGATGCCACTATCATACACCAAGTAAGTGTTGACTTTTAGGTACTGCTCTGAGTGCTTTGCTCCAGTCCTCTGGGGAGCGGTACCATTATTTGCTCCAAGCCTATGGGAGCTGATACCATTATTTTTCCCACTTAGCAAATGGAGGAAGTAAGAAGATCATAAGCCCATAGATCATCAGGGGTCAGTCAACACTAGGGAGCATGATCCAGGGTAGGTGCTAAGTCAAGAATACTATTTTCTTGAAGATTTTATTTTTATCTGAGTATGTTTGTGAACATGCTGTGTGTAGGTGCCCATAGAGGAGATTGGGTTGGATTCCCCTGGATCTGGGGTTATGGGTAGTTGTGAGACCGCTTACATTTGTGCTGGGGTCGGAACTCAGATCCTTTGCAACATCAGCAAGTACTCTTAATTCCGACCCATCTCTATATCTCTAGAAATACTCTTTTAAAGGTGGGGTACAGACCTTGCAAACATCTTGTTTATGGCCTGGACTCAACAATTACTTAGCTGTACAAAACTATTTTTCCTAAATCTAAAAAATAATATTTAGTCAAGTTTTGTTTTTTTAAATCTCATCAAGATCAATGTTCATGAAAGTTTGTAGATGATATTTTAAAGAAGGCTATGGCTTCCTCTTCCTTCAAGAGTGGTGGACAAAATACTTGCATTTTGATACTTTCAAAGGCTCTCTTAAGTCCCTTTTTTCCACGAGACTCCCTGTGTGTGTTTGTTTGTTTGTTTGTTTTTTAGGGGTTAAAGTTGAAGATCAGAGAAGCAGAGCAGTAAGCAACTAGAGAGACCTTTTACCTCTACCAATGCTCAGACCAAAGGGGGCGTTCCTCAGACTGCCTAGACTGTACTGTGTCTCCATGAAACCTCAGACTCCACACTCCAGTGACTTCCTGTCTCTTCCCCTTTATATTCCTCTCTCTGCCCAGCCATATTGCATCTGTCTCCACCTCCCTAGTGCTGCGATTAAAGGCGTGTGACTCCCAAACACTGGGATTAAAGGTGTTAGCCACCACCACCTGGATCTGTTTCTGGATCCATATTGTGTAGCCCAGGGTAGCCTTGAACTCACAGAGATTTGTCTGCCTCTGTCTCCAGTGTCCTGGGATTAAAGGTGTGAGACTCCCTGTTTAAAAGATCTGATTTAGAACAACACTCCACTCTCTGTTAAAAATGGTACTGATATTAATGGGAGCACAGGAATCTACACTCGTATTGGAAAACAGATTTCAATAACGCTGTGCAGCCTCAGAAACACTGACTTTCCTACGTCAGCATCAGAGCAGCCCAGCAGCTCCTGTGAAGTTTAGCAGAGCATTATCTGATGGTTGCTGCTTGCAATTATCCACACAAATGTTCACACTCCTTTGTATGGCAGAGGGTTTTTTTCCAGAATGATTTCCAAGTTCCCTTGCCCAAGGAAACCTGCAAACCCAAATTAATGGCTCAAACTAGAGTGCAGACTCCTGTGGGGATTCCAGAAACAGAAGAGGAAGTGTTTTCAGTTCTTCACTCCAGAGAAGCCAAGAACTGCAACCCCGGGACTTTCTTAGGTTGCATCAATAAGGAGGGAGAATATCCTTTTTTCCCTCTAACCATTTTGTGATCATTGATGGGGGTCCTGTCAATTAGACAGTAGGAGTCAGATTAATAAAAGGAAAACTAAATATATGCATAATCCATATACCTGGGAGCATACATGTGTATGCATGTTTTAATGCACTCATGGCACATGTGTGTACAGTATGCATACATGCATGTACAAAGAGACAAGCTCGGGCTATCCTTCTCAAAAATGCTGTCCACCTCCTTTGAGACATTGGCTAGGAGCTCACCCATTAGGCTAGACTGATTGGCCAACAGACCAGGGATGTCTTCCTGGGGTTGTATTACAGGAATGTACCACTACACCTATTGTTTATAGAGCATCTTAGCAGAGCAATGCATTTCTGAGGTTTCAAGGACAAGGATGATGGGTTTCCAGTGCTCCAATGGTGAGACACCATAAATATATAAGGAACCTATTGGGAGATATTGGGTTTGCACATCAGCCCCTCCGGGCCTATAAGGGTTAGAAAGACTAGCTTGTGCTTTTCCTATATGGACAGGAAATGGGGACTCCTTCATAGGTAAGGCTTTCCAGATGGAAGGAGCACTGCCTTCTTCTCGCATTTGCCCCTTCTCAGTTAGCTTCAGCTCAGTCTTTTGCAGGAGTGGCATATTTGGGTGGCATGTTTCGGTGTTCCTCAGGTTCATCACCCAGAACCCAACCTGTCTGGGGTACAGCTGTCATAGGGAGGAGGCTGCTGGGGCTTGGTGCAGTTTTATTTTTGAAGCCATATAGCATAGTGGGTAGGGCTACAGCCTGTAGATCTAAGAGCAGGAGGCTCAAACCTCCCCTGTGCCCCTTACTTGTGTGACCTTAGATGAGTTAACTCTCAAGGACTCATTTCCCTGTTTGTGGGAAAGAGGCTTGGGTGATGGAGCAGAGGAAGGAAAGAAATGGTCCAGTCAACTGTTAGCAGACTTGAGCGGTCTTAACAGCCACAGGTGGTTAGAAGCAGCACTACCTCTGTTCCATTGCCATTACAGAAGGACCAGGAATGGTTGGCCTACAATAGTGCAGACTTCTTTTCTCTAATCTTTGCCTTGCACTGTTTCAGATATCCATCTTGCTTTTTGTCATTTTTCTTCTCTTTAATGCCACTCTTGATGCTCATTTATACAAATGTCTTCTGGACAAAGACGCTGACAATGAGGAAGAAAACACACGATGTGTTTTTTCAAGGTCAGTCTCAGGATAGACAATGACGAGGCCTAACATTTATTTGTGACAGTCAGGGTGTGTTAGTTCATGCAGTGCCCTTGCGTGTATAACCTCATTCCATTTTGAAGAGTCTCCAGGACAGGTTTGACCATCACACTCACTGTATACTGAAGACAAGTTGAGAGAGTTGGGCTAGCTCACTCCACGTCACGCAGTCAGAAAGTGAAACAAGGCGGGCGGCGCACACCTTCAATCCCAGCACTCAGGAGGTGGAGACAAGCAGATCTCTGTGAGTTTGAAGTCAGCCTGGTCTACAGAGAGCTGGTTCAAGGACACCCAGAGCTACCCAAAGAAACCCTGTCTCAAAATAAAATGAAATAAAATCGTGAAGCTAGGATTTGGACACGGGTCATTGAATGCTGAGTTCTCTCAGACTCTTCACTGCTCTTACCCACTTCCATGCATGGATGGAGAGCCTGCTCTTCTCACTAGGTCTGGGTGGTCACCATATCTCTCTAGTGGATCTCACTAGGTCTGGGTGGTCACCATATCTCCCTAGTGGAGAAAGTGGAACCCTGTGGCATGGCTTCTGTCTTTCCAAACGGTCCCGATTTCTGGTGTTCACCATCCCTTAAGTTGTCTCTGTCACATTTTCCCTTCCAATTCTATGGTTTACTCCTTGTTTCAGGCCCTTATGGCTAGTCCAGCATGATTGTCTTCTTTGCTTTGTGACCAGTACTAAATCATCAAGGCCCCAACAACTGGAGGATAAAATTTAGACACCCTGCTGCCCTCACACTTTGTTCTTGTTCATTGCCATATCCAAACCCCACACTCATCCTCGTCAATGGGCTTGTTATTTAACCTCCCTCTCTCTGTATCTATCCACCATCTGTCCATCAATTGTCTATCATCATTCTATATATGTATGCATCTATCTATCTATTTATCTATCTATCTATCTATCTATCTATCTATCTATCTATCTATCTACCAGCTTATTATGTATCTATCATCTGTCACTTATCTGTCGGTCTACCTATTTATCCATCTATCCATTGCTTTGTCATCTATCTAAGCCATTTAAAGTGCATTTCATTGGTTAACTTTGCTATAGATACTTTGGAGGAAATGAATGTCTTTGTTATGTCTTGACTATAATGGTTAAACTTACTTTTATGTGAGTTTTACCTTTGAAGCCATATTTTATTGCTGTGAAGAGACACTATGACCATGCCAACTCTTATGAATAAAAACATTTAACTGGAGCTGGCATATAGTTCATAGGTTTAGACCATATTATCATATCAGGAAGCATGGTGGCACATAGGCAGACATGGTGCTGGAGAAGGAGCCAAAGGTTCTATATCCAGGCTGGCAGACAGCAGGAAGAGAGCGAGAGACAGACAGAGAGAGAGAGAGAGACAGAGACAGAGACACTTGGCCTGGCTTGAGCATCTGAGATCTCAAAACCCACCCTCAGTGATACATTTACACCGACAAAGTCATGTTGTTACGTCAACAAGGCCATACCTCTTAATAGAGACACCCACCATGGGCCTATGGGAGCCACTTTCATTCAACCCACTACAGTAGCTATATGCATGCTTTGAGATTAACTTTTTCTCATTTGTTTTATTTTTTAAAATTGTTTTTATTGACCTATATATTTTTCTCCTCTCCCCTTCCTTCCCCCCCCCCACCTTCTACCCTCTCCCATGATCCCCACACTCCCAATTTACTCAGAAGATTTTGTCTTTTTTTGCTTCCTATGTGTGTCTCTCTTAGGGTCCTCTTTGCTGTCAAGGTTTGAGATCAACTTATAAACACACATTGTTCTCAATAGCACTGGCCAGGTTTAGCTTTTTTTTCTAGAAAATTCTCACTGATCTCTTTCATGGATGAAGATCTCACTTTTCTCTAGTTTTGACCTGGAAGAATCACCTATTTCTCTTAACTTTGTGTTTTAATCACAATATTGGCATAGCCCAGAGCTCCCAGTCAACATTAGACTTGAGTATATATCATAGTCCAGTGATCTTATGCAATTCCCTCAAAATCTGGATCTATCTGTTTCCAGAATCTTTAGAAAATGCTACTGATTGTATGCCTTGACTATAATGGTTAAACTTACTTTTATGTGAGTTTTACCTTTGAAGCTATATAGCATATATCAGGGCTACAGCCTGTAGGTCTGAGAGCCACAGGCTCAAATCCCAGCTTGTGCCCCTTACTCGTGTTACTTTAGATAAGTTAACTTTCAAGGGCTCATTTCCCTGTTTGTGGGAAAGCGGCACCAGGGTCCTTCCTGTATGCACTGGGAAGTGCTTTGTGTTGGTGAACACACTGTCAGGGGTTTTTGTGGGAAGATTCGTATTTGCCCAGTACCCTGCATAATAAGCAAAGGGCCTGATTTCTAAACTGCAATTACACAGAGCAGAAAAGGGGAAAGAGAGCTTGGAGGTAGAAATGGAGTGTTGAGGGGGGAGTACAGGAGCTTTTCCTACATCTGCCCATCACCTATTGGGGTCGGAAGAGAGGCTCTCCTTCCGCGAGGCTTGATTAAATTCAGGTCCTAGCACTCGAACAGTAAACAGTTCTTCTATCTCGCTGGCCCCCAGGCTACTCTTCTAATCTGACCTCCTGCCTGACCGATTCAGGGAAAATACAACCAACACCTGTCCCAGCCTTCTGAGCCCTCTTTCTCAGTCTCTTCCATCAGCCTTCCATCTTGTCCTCTCAGCTTCCCATCCCAGCCCCATCCCAGCCTCCTATCCCAGCTCCATCCCAGCCTCCGATTCCAGCCTTCAATCTTAGCTTCTCAGTTTAGCTTCCTAGCTCAGGGTCTGCAGTGGTGTGGGATGTTTGAGCGAGCGTTGAGCGTCGTTCTAACCTCATAAAACAGAGAGGTCCCGAAACATTCCTAACTTCTGTTTTCAGCCAGGTGCTGCCTACCGCACACCTCTACCCTCATCCTCACCAGAGGTTGACCACGGAAGTCCTGCGGGACCGAGCTGGCCCTGGTGTCCCGCAACCTCCCCGTGGGTCGCAGTGTACCAGCCTCTAGGCGCGGCCACGTTTCCCCGGGCTTGTCAAGGGTTAAGAGGAGAGCTTTGGGCTGACGTCGCTCTGGTTGAAGGTGGTTCCCCTCTCGCGGAGGGTGGGAGAACCCTGCGGGCTGAAACCCGAGCTCCAGCTCAGCTGGGACTTGGGGAGGTCCCGGCAAGAGCTGAGCCTGCTGCCCTGCTCTCGCCCAAGCGTCACTCCAGTTACTCAGGCACCACCGGCACAGCAGCAGGAGTGATGGAGCTGGACCGCTGGGCGCAGTTGGGGCTCGCTTTCCTGCAGCTCCTTCTCATCTCATCCTTGCCAAGAGGTACTGTTAGTGACCGGGAGCCCTCCTGGGGGCTCATGGGGAGCTGTACCAGGCTGGGTGTTTTTGTAGTGATAATTTGGGGTGTTCGCTGGTGGCTCTGATGCCCTTGCTGTTCTCCCTAAGAACTGGCTAATGTTTTATCCCTAATTGAGGAACTGTCCGGAAAGAATAGAGCTCCTTTGCAATCTATCTGTCTGTCTGTCTTTCTGTCTACCTATTTCCTTAAAGTACCGCATTGCCCCTGGAAGTCCATTATTTGTGAGTTTGTAGTTCTGATTTGCAAAATCAGTTTCCTGGGAGTGCAGGGATTGGGTGGGTGTATCGTTAACGAACCTTGCTTGGTAAAGTCTCAAGGTGGGAACTCTACTTAGCAGATGCCCAGTATAGGAGCTGTGCTCACTCAGAAAACACCCTACATCCTGGGAAGTATGAAGCAGAAGCTTGGAGAAAATGGGCAAGCTGCTTCTTGGGGTGCAGCGCTTGGTTGAAAGAGTCCTGGCTCCTTTGTTACTCATATGTCTTATGTGTTGCCACAGTTCCCAGGAGATGGCTTCTAGGGGCATAAGGGGCTGGGCACGACAGGGTTTATGGCAGCCCCTTGACAGATCATGGAACAGAAGTCAGAGAATGGCAGGTCTCAGAAGAGGGAAGCAGGGACTCTGTCTGCTCTGTCTTGGGAGGCTGGAAGGCTGAGGTGTGAGGAGGTGAGGTTAGAGGGGTGGAGGAAGCCTGAAGGCTGAGGTGTGAGGAGAGCTAAGATGCAGAGCTAAGATGCCAAGCAGAAAGGCGGAGGCTCAAGGAAGTTGCTTGGAGGGATGAAGTGTGGAGCTGGAGTAGTGAGGGGTCAGGAGAGATGGTAAGAGCCCACCAGATGAGCAGCACAGCTGGGATTTATCTAGGAGGGGAAACTTTGCTGGGGGGGGGGGCACCTGTGAGCCCTTCTGGTAGTCTTTGTGTGTTGGCTGGCTCTACCCTGCGCTCCTCACAAAGGAACAATGCTCTGCTCCAGGAGGTGACCAGCAAGGTCCTGAGAGAGACACAGAAGTGGATGGTGCTGAATGCAGTGGCTTGCTTCAGAGAAAGAGAACACAGCCTCCGGAAGCTTCCCTTAGTGTCAACACAGAGTCCAGAAACACGAGACTTCCCTTGCCATGTTTGGTTAATAACTTCCATGTACAGGAGCCTGCCTGTGTTCAGCCAAATCTTCCTTAATGATTTATTGCCCAAGGGGTGGGAGCTGTTTGGCTGGGTATATATCTCAGCAACATGGAGCTCCTCTGAAGGTAGCTTGCTTGTCTCATCCAGATTTCACCTCACTGACATCTCGTGCAGCCGAGATACAGTTCTGAGATACAGTTCTGTAGGAAGGAAGGAGCCCTGTGAGGAGGGCTCATAAAGCAAATGGCTTGAGGACTCAGAATAAAGACTCATCCCCACTTCATTGCTGCCTTTTGAATACAAATCTCTAGGGTGTGCTGGGTGGCCCAGACTCACTCCAGGGGGTCCTGCTTCCTCTAAATTCCAGAGCCCAGTGCCTCAGACTCCCAGGGTGCCACCAACATTCCTCTGCTTAGCTTCTGTGCTGTGGCAAGTAAGACAGCACCATTCTTTACAAGTTAGGAAACACAGCTCAACTTGCCCAGGGGCTGCAAAACTCATTTATTGTTGACCTAAGACTCTCTCCTACCTTTTGCTATGGAAAAGTTCCGAGGAGGGTGTGAGGTGCACTGTTAGCCAAGCCACTGGCTGAACCAAACAGCGACTTTGTGTGTTTAGCAGGATTACCCGTGGTCCGGCTCAAGGCAGAAGGCAGAGAAGGGAAGGAAAGCACTTCTTCCTGCAGGGAAGGAGTCTACTCACTGGGCCCATCAAGGGAAGCTTGGAAGGACATTCCCTTTAATTGCTTTTCTAAAAAGAGTATCTGGTATGTAAACAACCCGTGGGTTGGTCCAGGAAGTTGTTGTTCACGGACATGTGATTCATGTTGGAGGAGGAGAATCTAAACACGGGGCCAAGTGATAAACCTAATATAAACAGCGTGTGAGGGGAAACCTAACCCTGCTGACTCCACCAGACAGCAGCAGGGGCGCTGCCAGCGGGACTCTGCCTAAGAGGAAAACCTCATTGAAAATATGGGGCTCTCGGGAAATGGAATCTTAATACGGATCACTTCACAACTGTCGCTTCTAACAGACGTTAGCTTGTAGGGAGTGGACACAAATGCGAGTGGGGAATTGGAAGCACAGATATTCAGTGAGCAGGAGCAGCCAGCTGAGAAAGGGAATGTTGAGAGTAAGCAAGGGAGGAGCCGTCAGAAAAAATTTAGAGGTTCTTTACTGCGGATACGTTAGCACATTCCAAGGAGAACTATGGAAATCGGCCTCCTTGCCAGGGGTGGAGTTGTGTGTGGGCAGCATGAAGAGGGTGTTCCCCTAACATCTACTCTGAGAATGTCTGGCATCCCAACAGGGCAATAATTTCATGGGGTATGTACTTCTGCCACAGGCCCCTGAGGCCCCTGAGGCCCCTGAGGCCCCTGAGCTGAATCTGACCCGAAAGCTTCCTCCCTGAGGGCTAGCTCTCATGGTACCATAAGGCACCATGCAAGCTTCCAACGGAAGGAAACAACCTGCAGTCCCACCCAACTGTGATGCCTGTGAGTCACAACAACCAGCGCGGTGCAATAATCCTAAAGGTGCAGTAGTGGCACAGATACCTCGGTGGTAACCAACAGCTCTCTAACTATACTTAAGACCTGTTCAACAAGAGGGAAAACACTGTGTGATTGCATTTGAGTGTCATAGTTACTTTTCTATTGCTGTGATAAAGTACCATGAGCCAGGCAACTAATAGGAGAAACAGTTTAATTGGACTTATAGTTCCAGAGGGTTAGCGTTCATGATGGCAGAGGAAGAGCATCAAGCAGGTAGCTGGAGCAGCAACTGAGCGCTTGCATCATGGACCAAGAGGAAAGAATGGGAATGATGCTAGTCTTTTCTAACCTCAAAGCCCTCTCCCAGTGACAAACTTCCTCCAACAATACTTCTACCAACTGGAGACCAAGTATTCCAACGTATGAGCCTCAGGGAGCCATTGTCGTTCAAACCACCACAATGAGGCACAGTGAAAGTTATCAAGATGAAAGTTAAGATGTCAGTTGCCAGGGCCTGCAGGAAGTAACTGGAAGTTAGTGTTTAATGAATACTCAACTGTGCCTTGATATGATGAAAAGGTTTGGCAATAAATGTTGTTCACTGTATAACATCAACAAAGTAGATATTGATGCCAATGAACTATTGTGTGTGTGTGTGTGTGTGTGTGTGTAGGTGCAGTTATCTCATTATAAAGATGTTATATATATTTTCGTACAATAAAAATCACATTCAGGATAAGGCAAGTAGTTCATGCCTTTAATCCTAGAACTTGGCAGGAAAACTGTAAGTTTGAGGCTAGCCTAGGCTACATCATGAGATTCCCCTTCTCAAAAATAAACAAATATAAAAATATCCGAAGACACAAATTAGTGGAGCCTTAGGTAAACTTTGGCTGCATAATTTTAAAAATCACATTATCTTGTAACCTTTTAACTAGCCCATCTAATCTTGGTAAAGCTTAAGGCACACAAGACAGAGGAGGGAGCCCTTGCCATCCTTGTTCACAGGGCACTAGTGCTTGGCCTTGGCTACTGGGGTGCTGAGAGAGGCCACAGAGTAAAGGACTGCACACTGGCCACCAAGAGGCCACATGACCTGAAGTATCTAGTGGGGCACAAGGGTTAGAAACATTTGAACCTGACTGTGTTGAGGGAGGCTGGCTCCTGTCCGCAGCTGGTACATCCCATCTTCTCATATTTGATACTGGCTACCAGCACTTGAGTTTCTGAGAAAGACGCAGAAGGCTGGACAAGTGTATAAAACTGCTACAGACTGATGATTGGCTAACAGAACTTTTTTTTGAGACAGGGTTTCTCTGTGTATCTCTGACTGTCCTGGAACTCACTTCCAGGCTGGCCTCGAACTCACAGAGATCTTCCTGCCTCAGTCTCCCTGAGTGCTGGGGTTAAAGGCGTACACCAACCACCACCCAGCTGGCTAACAGGACTTTTACAAGTTCCTGTTCTATATCTGTATAACCCTTAGCTATGTTCTAACCCACAAGTCTCATAGGGCCTGGTCGTGCTTCTTTCTGTGAACTCCTTACCCCTGGGCACAGTATTAGCTCCCAGGAATACCCTTAAGTGAGAGCTTTTGGTGGAAACCGAGGATGAGGCTGGGTCTACGCCTGGTCATAAACTGTGGGTGAAATACTTCGGTACTAGAATCTCAGAAGCGGAAGTCACAGAGCACGCAAGGCCCTTGCGAACACTCAGAGCCTTTTAATGTCACTGGCATAGAATGTGAGTTTGATTCAGTCTTGCCTACATCTAGGTTACAACGGAGAGACAGGACTGGCAGAGCCATGGTGTCTGAGGGACCTATGACTAGCCTCAAGTTAGAAAATTATTTCCATCTGCCCAGTTAGGAACCAGGAAGTCCTGATGTAAAAGAAAACTTCTCCACTGGGCTCCCTCAAGGTCAGCCCTAGACACTGCAACTGAGGTGAGCTGTGTGCTTGTTGGCGAAGGTGCCCTTTCAGTGATAAATGAGGAAGGAGGAAGGGTGTGATCTCGTTCTCCGAGTGGGGAAGGAACTGGCAGCCGCACTCCATGGCGGTTTTAGAGTTACAAGCTCGGCCTCCTCTCCTCTTCTTACCTTTACAATGGAAGCGAAATGCAATGCTTACATGTGTGTTTCAGTCCCCAAATTCTGGAATAAAGCCCTCAGAGGCCAGCCAGAGCACCCAAAGCTTCCGAATCAGCAGAGGAAGTCCACCAGATTCTAAGCTGATTCCCGCTGAAATTGGTCAGTCATCGTAAGATCCGAGCAAAGCTATGGGTTTATAACATTGTTTTTTAAGTATGACAAGCTAAGTCTCATTATGTATAAACAGCAGCCTTCAAGGAAGGTAGAAAATTAAAGCTGGCTGGAAAGTTTCAGGCTCTGAAACCTTTACCATCTCCGTTTACCACACTCCTGTCATTTTTCTGGGTTGTAATGACCTGTGAGTAGACTCAGCTCTTATGGGTTGAGAATTGAGTGAAAAGGGTTCCACATCAAATTATTTACTGTTGATGAACTATCAAAGGTGAAGGCAACTTTGAAGAGGCTTCTATCATATTATACCTTACCCGAGGGATTTAATTCCAAGTTTGGTTACTTAAACAACTGACTGTTTCTGATGAATACATGGATATATATTTAATCCTTGCAATAAGCATAGGGGAAAAACAGAATTGTGAGCTTCAGTTCACTCGTGGAAGAACTCAGACAATGTTTCCATCAGGGTTGAAGGTTGAGTGTCTGTCCTGAGTGCAGACGGTCTGTCTACATGAAGTAGGGACTGTATCATTGCAAACAGTACCGCAGTGAGCTCTAGGTCCAACAGGACTAAATGTCTGACTATTCTGCAGCTGTTGCAAGTGCTCAGCCTGACCCAAATGAGGGCACGTGCCTCTGTGGAGGCGGAAATGGAGAACAGCAGAAAAATCAGCTTCAACGGAACCATATGGATTCTGAGAGGAGCCATTCCACAGAGGAAACAGCTGCTCAGCAGACTCAGAACCCAACCAGGTTCAGGGATGGCGTTCACAGTGTCGTGCAGCCCACTCTGATCAGACATGGGAAGCGGGCATGGGAATTGTCCCATGCTCAGGTTTTGTAATCTGAATCACGTCTGTGTTTGCAGGATGGGGACCAAACATGAGACAAATTTCAAGTTTGTCCCTGACTCTATGACTTCCTGTTTTCTTATGGATTTGTTCTGTCAGGTTCATCAGTTGAATGCTTGTAAGCCATGGGATAGGGGGAGCTGGCCTGTAAGCTTCTTTTCCTTGCTCTTTTGGCATAACATAGTTGATGGATATTGCAGAAGATGGAGACTTGGTCCTTCACTATAAATAGCAGGATGCCTTTTAACCAAGTCATTTCAGTCTGGAGAATGCAGTGCCTGACAGACACCATCATCCTGGGGTTTGTGCCACAGAGAGCAAAGACCACTATTTCTGTCACCCCGCAGCCTCCACAGTTGGATAAACACTTTCCTCCTTCAGGCTTGGCATCTTCATCGCGGCCCTCACAGAGCCTCTGGCTGTCTCAGAGGGCTGAGTTAGTGGTCTGGCAGCATTTCTACATAAGTAGATGTCTGGTCAGTTGGTTTTGTGATTGGAAAACCATGGCTACTGTTGTTGCCAAAATGGAGCAAGGAACATATTTAGCCAACTGTAGCTTACAGGGAAATTCAATGATTTTCTTCATACCTTAATTTTTTTTAAAAAAAAAAAACAGCCTTTTTAATAAAAAAAAAAACCCTTGAGTGGAGGGGAGATCTCAGTCCAATCTATTTCAATTGATTAAATTGTTTGAGACTATGAGGAATAAATACTAGTATTTTCAAAGCCACTTTCCCTTCCCATTACTTCAGAAGATTTTACTAAAGACAGCCAGTGAACTCCCTTGATCATATGATCCCTCTTCCAGAGTTACCAATAAAGATGAGAATGTCTTATGTGTCCTAGGACATGGCACCTGAGCTCGAATTATGGCTGGGAAATCTCTCATATTTCCAACATACCTCTGTCTTGTCTGAATTTAAGCACAAGGAAAGATAGGATTGGGAGCAGAGTATCTTTGTCTGGGCCGCTTTGACCTGTCTTTGTGCCTCTAGGGGGTGTACTCCTCTCTTCCAGATGGTGCCCAGCATCTCCTCTGGGTAAGCTTGGCTTCCTCAGCTCATGCGTCAACGGAAGACTAAGTGTCTGAAGCCGTATAGAGATGTGACACAAGCATTAATAGACAGAAATGCCCGGCTCGAGGGATATGATGGATCTCCAGACGTCACAATAAAGATGGAAGTATCGGAGCTGGAGAAGAGGCTAGCATTTGTCTCTGTCACAAATAGCCTTCACTTCAGAGATTACGCCTGCCTCTTTTGTCCAAAGTCATGTATCTATTCAGCAATGTTTAATGAGCACCTATCAGGTACCAAGAATGTTTCTAGGTGCTGGGATATCATGACAAATAAGACAAAGTCCTTTTCTTATCAACATTTGCAGCCTGTTGAGGGAATTTGGCTTCATCCTTGCAATTCCCTCCCAATGTGAATTTCCCAAATTGCAAGTCCAATTTTTAATGATGTTTAATAACAAAAGAGAGGATCCAGGAGGCTATGATAATATAAGCCTGGGGATTGATAATAAACAAAGTCCATTATAGATCTGAAGGGTCCCACAGCAAGGAAAGCCGTCACTAGTATATCACAAAGTTGTTTGGCCCTAGAGCCTTTCTTGGCACACATCTTATACTGCTCGGGAGAACTAGTGCCTCATGGGGTACAGTTGTAAAAATCATTGAAGAATAATTTTACCACTACAGAGGAAAGGGTAAAAAAAGGGGGGGAGCCTTAAAGTCCAAAATAAGTATGGGCTTCTCTTTTTTTTTCAGACTTTTTTTTTTTTTAATTGTGAGCAGACTCCAACGTTGTTGCTACTAGTACTTGCCAAAATACTGAAGAGATCCTACAGAGGGTGATGCATCCACGGTACTGGAAGAAAATTCTGGCTAGAGTTCAGCTGCGTGACTCACTGAGAAAATTCATTTCCTGCAGTCAGGTTGCAGTGTGATTGGCTTGGGATCATTGGGTATTCTGGGCTGTGAATCTGATTGATGAGCCACTCACAGTGATGTGATGGTTCTGAGGAGTGAGAGGACTTGTGACTTGACTTCCCAACTAGATGCATCTCTCCTTCAAGAGCGGCAGGGATAATTGAGCATCCTTTGAATTCTTAGGAGCACTGGTTCCAAGGCCTACACCTACCTTCCCCCCCACCCTGACAAGATCCCCTCATATCCCCCTGGTTCCCATTCTAGTCTCGTGTTATTTCCCCATTATTTCTGGAATAGTTCACACACAATACTAGATTTGTACAGCTCGGAAGTAATGCGGCTGTTTGCAGTTGGGACTTATTCCGTGGAGACAGCACATGCATTTCGGTTGTTCATTGAGCCTTGGTTTGCTATTTCTTTACAAAATATTGTTCTTGTTGTCATGCAACGTGTTTTCTGTGTTGGCCCTCATAGTGCCTGCCTCCTCTCTGCCCAAACTTGTTTCAGATGCAATAACAGTGGCCGTGGGTGAGGAACAAAAACAGCTGTTCCTATAAAAGGCATCTTGTCTAAGTGGCCTCAGGAACACGAGATCTCAGAGATTCAGCTCCCACTCACCATGCATATGAGGCTCATCTTTGACGTGAATGTCTTGGTATGAGTATATTCACATTTATTTGTGCATGTACACAGAAGAATAAAAGCCTAGATCTGAATGCTTATATATTCATGTATAGATGTGATAATAATGTATACATGGGATCTAGTGTGTTGTGATTTAAAACACAAGCTGGGATCAAATCCCAGATATGTCATTTACCCCTATATTCCTCTTCACATTCTTCATCTCTCTTGAGTGATCATATCACCTTCCAATCTATAGACCAAGGATAATGATGGCTACTGTTCAGGTTTATTGAAAGTTTTAAATGGGACAATTTAATGTAGTTAATACATTACCTGGAAGACAGGGAATATTCAGGAGAGTAAAGCCTTCTACCCATTCTTTTAGAAACATTCACGTCTGCCAAGCATACTGACCATTCTCACTGCCCTCCTCCCGACACCTCATCCACCTCCCTACAGATCTTCTCCTCATGCTCATGTCGATTCATTTTGTTTTGTGACCCATTAAGGTTAGCCAAAGCCATCTGTGTGACCGCAGGTTTGAACGATCCATTGGAACCTGCTCGATTCAGCAGAGGGTACACAAAAGACAGTGATTTTCCCTCTCCCGATTCTTCTAACAACCGATAGTCCTGGGAGCCCTCCTCTTCCTTAATAGATTGTTGTTGGTCCTGGGGACCCAGTGTCAGCAACCACAGTTGTGTGAGTTAATGACAGCCATGACTGTGCTGAGCCTAGAGAACGGAGTTCCATGGCCCTTCCATCTGCCCAGTCTTGCTTGCCTCAGTGGCAGAAATTTCACAATGGAGAATGGAGAAGCAGCAATAGCAGGCTTCTTCATCTACAGTAGAAAGGGACTTGCATGGTCTTCTTGAGGCTTGCTTTAGCCATGATTAGTTCCATTCTGTTCATCTGTGCTCCTGTCAGAAAAGAAAATCCCCAAACACTCAATATGTATTTGTCTTAGGAAACATGCTCTCTTCCTTTGCTTTTGCCATCAATGCTTTCTCCAGCCTTAGGGGACATGCTTTCATATTCTGTGCCTTAAAGTCTGTTTATTTGAAAAGGGGCCCATGGCAGGGATTTACAGGGATTTAGGAGACAGTGTTTAATAGAAACAGTGATTCTGGCGCAGTTATGTTGCAGCACAAACACTGAGGTTCCCTTAATAATACGAAGATGAGATGTTACCAGTGGCTATCCACTGTGGCCTAGCCAGACATCTCAGTGAGAAGTTCCCTTCATCTTCTTCTAGCTTACAGAGCTAGAGGAGGTTACTCTAGCAAGGGCTAGACTACTCGAGTTGCCATGAACATCAGAGGTCAACCTGATGGGACTCGGCATTACAATTGTAAACTATCTGCACTTAATATCTATTATTAGTCAGCTGTCTTTATAGAAGGAGAAGCTGGCTTGCATTGGCACTAGTGAACATAATTATGAAAACAGCAACACTAACTTTATGAGCGCTCGGCAATGATGCAGTGGGTCTAGGCATGTCCAAGCATTTGACATTGAAATACAGAACTCACCTAAGAATGACTCTATTGAGTCACTAAAAAATAGCCAAACATAATGGTTTAAGTACTCCTGTGGTTTTGTGTTGGATTGCATCCATAGCTATCTCTGTGCAGACAGTGGATTGGACATACCTGATTATAGTCTGTGGAAGACCAAGATACCCATGGTAACCCTGCATCCTCCTTCAGAGACTTTGAAGTGTATGATTAGGAACAGGGAAGTGGTTTGTAGAATGCCTGGGTCTAGGGAACTTGGTGGACTGATGAGTTTCAAAGACTGAGAGCCAGCCCCAGTGTGTGATGGGATGTAAGCGGGGACTGAGCAGCCCCGTGGAGCCATGTGCTAATAAAGTGAAGAGGAAGAGCAAGTGATGGCTTTAATTCTTACTCTCCTTCCTTCCCAAACATACAGGGATTCAAATATCAGATTGCTAAAGAATTCATTCAACACCACGACTTGCAAAGTGTGGTAATAAAGAACTTGACTTTGTAGTTTTCATTATCTTACTAACAAAAGGGGGACCCAGAGAAAGAAAGCCTGAATCACTGAATTTGAGAAGCTAGGACCTTTGTTGTAACAAATGATGTGGTTGTTCAATAGTTCAATAGGATATGAAATAGATGGATTCCTGTTTCCGTAGAGTCCCCAGTCTTCAGATCAACCCTAGGGGCCATCATGCCCACATATATCTTTAATAATGGTGAAAACTTTGCACCTTAAGGTTCTGCTAAGAGAAAGGGATTCCTCCTCCCCCTCTGCCTCCAAAGTGCATACTACTGAAGGAATTGTTTCTCCAGTTCATCGGCAGTAGAAGGAGACCAGGGCCAGATAACCCTAAAGCAAACTGCCAGCACTTCCCGGACAGTGAAAGTGAGTGCAAAATAATGATGGTGACAATGATGACAGCAGCCAGCTGTCTTTCTTGTCTTATTTGTTTCGCCAAATGCATGGCAGCTGTGCTGACTGAGCAGCCATGTGTAGATCGCCTTGGTATTCTCTCTGTAAGGCAGAACTAAGACGTTAAGCAACTCCTTGATATTGGCTAACCCTGTTTTTATTTTTTTTAAATAAAGGAGGCATAGAGAAGGTCTTACACACATAGATAATTAGTTATGCAGCAATTTCAAATAACCATTGAGGTTTCCATGTCAAAAGAAAAAGTTCATGGTAGAAGTAAAAAAGAAACTCTCTGAATTAAAGTATGTCATCAATTTCGAGAGGTCAGAATACTGTACGGTTACACCTACATGTGGATATTCATATGTACTAAAAACATGATGTGAAAGATAGTCACCAAAATGTTGAGGCTATTTCTAAATATTTACTATGTTTTATTGATGATTTTCTTAACTTCTCAAGCTTTCATAAGGAAATCCCCCTCTTTATTTTGTACTGAAACATGTATTATTTTGTGGGTGAATGAGGAAGTGATGTACATAACAAGAAGTGAACTGGATATTAAAAATGGGCTGGATGATAATTAGTGGATTGTACCAAATTTTCACTCTGAAGAAGGATGCTGTCAGTGGGAGACACCATGCAGGCATGGATGGCCAATCTTTATAACTACCCCTGAATCTTATTATGAATCTAAAATGGCATCTTAAAAAGGAATTTGGAATGAGAGATTATTCTATCCAAAGAAAAAGCAAGTAATGTACATACAGAGAGCCCAGGATCTGGGGAGATGATTCACTGCGGAGTGCTTGCTTGGCAAGTTTGAGGACCTGAGTTTGAGTCCTCGGCACACACGTGAGAGTCAGGCAAGGCTATGCATGCCTGTAACCCCAACACTGAGGAGGGCAGAGACAAGGGTCCCCTCCAGAGTTTTCTGGCCAGTTAGCCCATACAAAACGCTGAACTTCTGGTTTCCTGGCAGCCCCTTTCTTGAGGCAATATGGTAGTCAGAGATAGATCAAGATACTTGTCTTTTTCCTCTGACTTCCCTAGGAGGGGCCATGGATCATCAGACCCACACATTTATGTGTAGGCACCACACATGCATACCTTTCTCTACATAAATACACCCGAGAAGATTAGTTTTAGTCATGAAACACAGAGAAAGTAAAGTTGGTCCCACCCTAGGAGTTTATTTCTCCTAAGTAGCAAACTTGTTCATCTTCTTCCAACCATGGAATTTCCTTTCTTTTTAAAATTAATTTCTTAGAAAAGATGCTTGGGTGTGTCTTAGTTAGGGCTTCCATTGCTGTGAGAACACACCATGACCATGGCAATTCTCTCTCTCTCTCTCTCTCTCTCTCTCTCTCTCTCTCTCTCTCTCTGCACCTCTTATAAATGAAAACATTTAGTTGGGACTGGATTACAATTTCAAAAGTTTAGTCGGTTATCATCATGGACAGAGTGTGGTGTGTGCAATCAGACATGGTGCTGGAGAAGGAGCTGAGAGTTCTACAGCTTGATCTGCAGACAGCATGAAGAGACAGACAAGCCTAGCTTAAGCTTTTGAGACCTCAAAGCCAGCCCTCTAGTGACAAACTTTCTCCAACAAGGCCACTCCTACTCCAACAATGCCACACCTCCTAATAGTGCCACTTTCTATGGGGGCCTTTTCAATTCAAACCATCACATCCTGTTCTCTGACCCCCATAGGCTTATAACCACATCAGAATGTAAAATGCATTTGGTTCAATTTCAAAAGTCCCATAGTCTATAACAGTTTCAAACTTATTTAAAAATCCAAAGTCTCTTCTGAGGGTCATGGCCAATCTCTTAACTATAATCCCTGTAAAGTCAAAATGAAAAAGCAGATAATACCCTTTCAACATCATGGCGGCACAAGAGATACATTACTGTTCCAAAAGAGAGGCAAGGGAACATAACGAGGAAACACTGGGCCAAAGCAAGACCAAAACTAGCTTGGCAAACTCCAGACCCTGCATCTCCATATCTGGTATCAAAATGCTCACCCCTTCTCCAACTCCTTTCAGTGATATTCACCACAGTGCACTTCTTTGTCTTGGTTTGGTTCCATTCCCTATCCATAGCTTTCCTTGGCAGGTATCCCAAGACTCTGGCATTTCCAGCATCTTGGGGTTTCCAACCCAATCCAGGCTTCACCTTCACAGCTTCACTCAATGGCCCGTATAGGCCTCCATGCAGGGACATCCCTGACATACACCTGGTCTCCGTCACTTCTCTTACCTGCAGAGGGAGGATCCATAACCCCTTTCTTCTGTCCTTGACTCTAAAGGACACGTGGCTAAAGCTGCCAAGTCTGATTCTTCTTGAGAATGGAACATGACCCCCTCGTTCAAATACATTTTCACCAGCTTTCTATTTTTCATGGTTTCCTCCACTGCCTTAAGCTTGACTGTCCTGGAACTTGCTCTGTAGACCAGGCTGGCCTTGAACTCCCAAATCTGCCCACCTCTGCCATCTGAGTGCTGGGATTAAAGGCATGCATGTACCACTACACCTGGCCCTAAGATTTTCTTTAATTTCTTTTTTTAAAAGTTGCAAGTTTAGTTGCATGGGATCTTGCCTTGAAGTCATCAATGCCTTTATTCCATTTAACAGAAAGTTTTTAAAAAATCTGTTTATCTCTTTGAACATAGGACTTAGCTCAGTTCCACTTCTTGGTAGCCCCTGTCTCCTCAAGTTGCATAGTTTTCCTTGTTCAGTTTGCTCCTTTTCATTATATATCTGCATAAAAGTGAACAGTAATAACCACATGACAGAGTCATTATTACGTTGTTTTGAGATTTCCTCTGCCAAAGCAATTAATCCCAAACTGTTCAATTTAGCCTCAGATAGACACTTCAGACAAGGGCAAAAAACAGCTACATTCTTTGCCAAAATATCACAAGAATGATCTCTATACCACATATTAATATTCTTCTCCTCTGAAATCACTTGAGCCAGGCTCCCATGATTCAAGTCACCCTCAGTATCACTGTCTTCCATGTTCCTACTAGTATGGCCCATTAAACATCACTTAAAGTGTGCAAAAGTCCAGGCAAAGACATGGCCTATCACAATTCTCCAGTCCCTGGTACCAATTTCTTCTAGTTAGGGTTTCTATTGCTGCAAAGAAACACCATGACCAAAAAGCAAGTTGGGGAGGAAAAGGTTTATTCAACTTACACTTCCACATGGCTGTTCATTATCAAAGGAAGTCAAGACAGAACCTTGTTGAAATAGGAGCGGCGGGGCTGCGTCCCCAGCACCCCGCTGCCCGCAAGGCTAGCTTTACCTGAAATAATTACACGGACACTGTATTCTTTTAATCACTGCTTGTCCCATTTCTATCTAGCCTC
>NW_004949096.1:8338712-8342273 GCF_000317375.1 Microtus ochrogaster | reverse complement strand
AAAAAAAAGAAAGTACACTATGAACCTCCCTGGCTCACTTTGAATAAGACTACATAAAGAATATAGAATTGCCTTCAAAGCGAGGGAAATGCTAATGCGCCTCAGTGTGGTAGTTTGAATGTAATCTATCCCCTTAAGTCCATAGGGAGTGGCACTATTAGGAGGTGTGGCCTTGTTGGAGGAAGTGTGTCACTGTGGGGGTGGGGTTTGAGGTTTCCTAGGTTTCAGGAAACTGCCCAGTTTCTCAGTTCGACTTCCTGATGCCTGCGAGATGTGGGACTCTCAGCTACTTCTCCAGCACCACGTCTGCCTGCACACCGCCATGCTTCCTGCCACAATGAAAATAGAGTGAATCTCTGAAACTGTAATCGAGCCATCCCAATTAAATGCTTTATTTATAAGAGTTGCCTTGGTCATAGTGTCTCTTCACAGGAATGGGAACCCTAAGACACTCAGCATATATAGAGAAAGCAGATGGAATGTCTACTGCCGCTGTTGTTTCTGTCAGCCTTAGGTCCTGAAACTGGACCTCAGTTCCATCCTGAAACTCCTTGAATTTGTATAGCTGAAGTCAAGTCCTCAGTGTGCTCTTCCCACAAATGTAATTGCAATAAATGGAGAAGACTTCCAAGGCACTGCTCTTGACTGCTTATTATATACACCTCAAGTCTCCTTAGCAGGTTAGCTCAAGCTATCCTGGGATATTTCAGGTGTCTATTTTTAAAATGTATTTTGTTTTCAAGTGTGAGTGTGTGCATCTGCATGGGGACGTGTGCACATGTGTAGAACCTGGGAGAAGTATTGCATCTCCTGAAGCTAGAGTTACAGGAAATTGTGAGTTCCTCATTGTTGGTGATGGGAATTTAACTTATGTTCTATGCAAGAGCAGCAGGTGATCTTAACAGATGGATTACATCTCCAGTCTCTATCTGGAGATGACAGATATTGACAATGGTCAATATTCTGTCATTTATGTTTTAAATAAATGCTGATTGGCCAGTAGCCAGGCAGGAAGTATAGGCAGGACAACCAGACAGGAAGGAAGTAGAGGCAAGTCAAGAAGGACAGGAGAATTCTGGGAAGAGGGAAGCTCTCTCTGCAGTCCTGTCCAGACACGGAAGAAGGAAGATGTGACCTGCCCTGCCAAAAATGTACTGAGCCGTGTGGCTTACATATACTAGAATAATGGGCTAATATAAGTTGTAAGAGTTAATAAAAAGCTGAGCTAATGGGCCAATCAGTTTATAACTTATGTAGACCTCTGTGTGATTTTCTTTGGGGCTAAACAGATGTGGGACCTGGTGGGAGGACAGAAACCAGGCAGGACAGGAAACCCCATCAACACCTATCTGCTTACTTACTACAAGTCCATTTCAGAGGCCACATTGCTGAATCTTTCAAGATGACAGAGTGAGAAGGACCATGGACTTAGACCATGAGAAAAAGAGCTTTGTATGACCCTTTGAAACAATGACCTCTATCTGTCATGTCCTGTCTTCCTGGAAAAGGTCTCATCTTTACAAATAGATCAGTTTCTTTTTATGACTTAATTTAAATGACCCCAGCCCATTTTATTTAAAGATCCTTTCATGATTACTTACTTTCATAAGTTTCTCCTATCTCAGTTTATGATCCCATGGGGTCATCTGACCCTCTCTATTCCTCTTCTAAACTGGGATTTCCTTGAGGTCAGAAATGGTATGTTTGCTCTCTGTTTATTCAGTAGTCAGTCTCCTTCCTAAGACATACCTGATATTTAATAATTTCTTGTGGAATGAGAGAGCTAATTCATCAGTTCACCCATGGTCTTGGTGCTCAGCCTCGTAGGGAAATGAGGCATAGAGTGGCCATGTGACTTGCTGTGGCTTAGCCTGTCTGAGTGGACCCAGTGTGTTAATCCCCTATTGATTTTCCAGTCTATAACTACAGACTTAATGACTTTGAATAGCCCACATTGATCACCTTCTACTTTGGAAGTCAGCTAAATCTGAAATGAATCTTCCAGGCAAAACCGGGCTGTTCAAACCTTCGCTCTCTCCTTTCTTGTTTCCAGAACTCCTTCTTCTCACTTCCCACCCGACCCCTCCTCTGTTGCCAAAGTCCCTTGCTCTTCCATACTCTGCTGGTATGTGCCTGCCGCCTTTTCTGACTCTCGTCCTCCTACTTCCTTCTTACACCATCCTGTGGTTTCACTGGTCACATCTGGATTTTCCTGCACCCTTCTCTCATCCCAGGATACCTTAATAAGTTGCATCTGCCAAATCCTTTCCACCAGGTTCCCCTGAGGTCATTATCTGGGGCTGAAATGGCTCTATTAATAGAATAGGCTAGCAGGGCAGAGCTGGGCTTGCTCACTGAAGTAGAGGCATGCTAGTGAAATTACTTCAGGGAATTAATTCTTGGATAAAATGGAGGCACCCAGGCTGGAACTGAACCAATCTGCTGTGTGGCGAACAGGATGTGGCCAAGTAGAACAAACCTCATTTGGCCTTCCATGTCAGAATATGTGACGTCTTAGAGATAATTCCTAATATTTCCAAAGAGTTTCAACTGTGAGGTGAGCTGCCTCAAGAAGTTACCAGGATCTAGGAATTTTAGGAAACCTGGGAGGTGATGATGTTCCAGGGTGGAGGGATGGAGAGAGTTAAGACATAAGCCCACACCTTGCTATTTGCGTTCAGAAAGGGCAGAAAACATGTGGACAGTCTCTGGATTGGAGAAAGACATAGTGGAGGAAACCTGGGCCATCTGTTCTGGACACTCCCTCCAGGGGAAGAACAAGTCCCAGCTTTGATATCATCCAATGGGCAAAGCTGGCTCCTGGCTCAGAGGCCCAAGATGGATGCTATGTATTTAACTGGAAAGGGGAAGCTAGCTCTAGAGTTTGATGAGCTCTGATCAATGCTTGCTTTCTCTGCACTTTCTGGCACAGCCTTCCTGGCAGCTGTGACTCAGTTAGTTGCATTTGGGTCATGCAAAAGGGACAGGAGATAAACAAGGACAGTCACTCCCTAAAGGTATCCAAGGAGGTTGATTCCAGCTCCCCTGTGGTTATGCAAAGTCCATGTATGCTCAAGTATCTCAGGTAAAATCAGTCTTTGTGTAATACCTGGCACATTCTCCTGTATGCTTAGAAGCATTCCTAGCTTATCAGAATTACACAGTGCCATGACAGAAATAGCTGATATATTCTTTAAATAATTTTATTCTTTGTATGATATTTTCCCCCTTTGTTTTTAATAGGAAAATCACTTGAAAAGACTAACCCTGACAGGCAGCCTGTCTGCTGCTGGCTGCATCAAACCCTAACATTCCAGATCTGAGTTACGGAGTTCAAGTTCATTTATCAAAAAGAAATTTTAAAAAAGTTAAAATGACACCGGCAATGGAACACAACAAAACTTGTTTTCAAAAAGTCTCTATACATGTTTAATATAGGGAAATTTGTTCTTACAAAATTTGACTAGAAGCTGTTTGAATCTGGGGATGCCAAGCCCACAGATGAAGAGGGCTGGCTGTGGGGGTGCCATGCCCATAGGTGAGGAGGGCTGGCTGTGGGGG
>NW_004949096.1:8335520-8337843 GCF_000317375.1 Microtus ochrogaster | reverse complement strand
TTCCTTCCTTTCTTTTTTCTCTTTTTTTAACCATACGATTGAAATAGATTCTTTTTTATATCCTGACTACAGTTTCCCCTCCCTCTACTCCTTCCACTTCCTCTCACTTTCCCTCCCGTCTAGATCCACCCCCTTTCTGTTTCTCATTTAAAAAGAATAGGCCCAAGAGATAACAACCAGACAGGATAAAATACAAGGTAATAAGATAAAACAAAACCATCATATTAAAGCTGGAAAAGGAAACCCAACAGGAGGAAAAGAATCCCAAGAGCAGGCGAAAGAGTCAGAGACCCAGTTGTTCTCACACTCAGAAGTCCCATAAAGATACTGAGCTGAGAGCTGCGATGTATATGCACAGCTCCTGGTGCAGACCCATGTGAGCTCTGTGCTTGCTGCTTCAGTCTCTGTGAGTTCATAGGAGCCTCTCATAGTTAATACAGAGGCCTTGTTCTCCTGGCGTCCTCCATCCCCTCTGGCTCTTGCACTCTTTCTGCCTCCTCGGGTTCCCTGAGCGCTGAGGAGAGTGATCTGATGGAGATGCCCTATTTAGAGCTGTGTGCCTCAAGGACCCACTCTCTCTGTGTAATACATGGCTGTGGGTCTCTGCATCTGTTCCCATCTGCTGTAGTAGAAGGCACTCTGAGGATGACCGGATAAGGCTCTGATCTATGAGTACAGCAGACTATCATTAGGAGTCAACTTATTAATTTTTTAAAAAGATTAGTAGTATTTGACTTTACATTAGGTCTCTGGGCTATCTCGTCTTCCATTCTTGGTCACCCAAGCAGTGTTAGGTATGGGTTCAATCTTGTGGAGGGGCCTAGAGTCTAATCAGACACTGGTTGGACTACTCCCACAGGTTCTGTGCCACCATTGTCCTAGCCTATTTTGCAGGCAGAATAGATTGTAGGTCAAAGGTTTCGTGGCTGGATCAGTGTTTATGTTTCTCTTTTGGGAGCCTGCAGAGCACCTTCCCTCACCAAAGACGTTAGAATGTAGGGATGAAGGCTCCATTTAGGCACCTGTTCTACTTCTCCATGTCCAATGAATTGTGTTTGTCCTCAGCAATAGGGCCCTGCTGTCAGTTTTCAGAGAGCAAACCATTGTTTGAGCAACAGCCTCAATTGTTTGGGGATCTCCATAGGATCCCCTTGGCTGACAACTCAACTAACTGTAACCCAGTCATGATACTAGAAGCCTCATTTGGCAATAAGAGATAGCCAGCTAGGACTCCATAGCCCTCATTATTAGGAGACCTCATTAGGATTGCCTTCAGATATATTAGGCAGTTTCCACTGCCCTGGGTTTCTGTATCATCCCTCAAATGGCTCTCCCCGAATTTCTTCCCTCAACCCTAACTCCCCTCCCCATCCTCACCTTATCTTCCTGTTCTCATCCCTACCTTTCCCCACTTTACCCCCAATATCTATTTTATTTCACTCTTCAAAGGAGATCCAAGTGCCCTCTCCCCTGTCCCTTCTTCTATACCTAATGTCTCTGGGTCTATGGTCTGTGTAGGTTGGCTTTCATTTATTTAATGGTTAATGTCCACATACAAGGGAATCATATGATGTTTCTGGGCCTGGGTTACCTCTCTCAGGATTGTTTTTTTCCCTAGTTCTATCCATTTGCCTGAAAATTTCACGATGTCATTTTCTAAGCATCTGAGTGATACTGCATTGTGTAAATATACATTTCTTCGTCCATTCTTTTGTTGAGGAACATTTAGTTTGTTTCCACTATTGTGAATACAGCAGCAAGGAAGAGCAATGACTGAACAAGTTTCCTGGTGGTAGGATGAAACGTCCTTTGGGTACGTGCCCAAGAGTGGTACAGCTGGGTCTTGGGGTATACCAATTCCCAACTTACTGAGAAACTGTCATATTGATTTCCATAGTGGTTGTACAAGTTTGCACTCCCACTGGCTATAGATGAGTTATTTATCTTATTCCACATCCTTGCCAGCATGGGCTGTCACTTGTGTTACCGATCTTAGCCATTCTAACAGGTGTAAGATAAAACTTCAAAGTAGTTTTAATTTGAATTTCCCCAATGGCTAAGAATGTTGAACATTTCTTTATGTATTTCTCAGATACTTGAGATTCCTCTATTGAAAATTCTCTATTTAGATCTGTATCCATTTTTAATTGGATTATTTGATTTTTTTTAAATATCTAGTTTCTTGAGTCCTTATATATGTTGGATTGTAGTCCTCTATTTGATTTGGAGTTGGTAAAAAATCTCTTCCCAGTTTGTAGGCTATTGCTTTGTCTGAATGATGGTGTCCTTTGCTGTACAGAAACTCTTCATCTCATGAGGTCCC
>NW_004949096.1:8322771-8329050 GCF_000317375.1 Microtus ochrogaster | reverse complement strand
GCAGGCAAATGGATGGATCTAGAAAACATCATATTGAGTGAGGTAACCCAGATCCAGAAAGACAAATATAATATGTGCTCACTCATAAGTGGTTTTTATACATAAAGCAAAGAAAACTAACCTACAATTAACAATCCCAGAGAACCTAGACAACAAAGATGATCCTAAGGGAAATATACATGTATCTAATGTACATGGTAAATAGAAAAAGGCAAGATCCCCTGAGTATACTGGGAGCATGGGGACCATGGGAGAGGGGAAAAGGGGAGAGACAGGGAAGGGAGGGGAGTGGAGAAAAATATAGCTCAATAAAAACAATTAAAAATGACAAAAAAGATGCTAGTGAGCTCTTTCTCTTGAATGTAAGCACTTAGTGCTATTAACTTTTGTCTTAACACCATTTTGAATGTATTTAAGTTGGAAAATATTTTTATATTTAGGTAATTTTTTATCTTTGTACATTGATAAAATGGTGGCCAGTTTTCATGTTCCTAAGTAAAAGAGGATAGGACTCAGTGAGTCTCAGAGTGATGCTAATTCGCGAAGACTTGCTGTGAGTGCATTGCCCATTCTGTGGCTTAGAGTCAAAGTTATGGCTTAACGTCTTTGTTATGAAAGAAGATCTATAAATTAGGAGAAAATTCTCAAAAGTTTGCATCTATTTCATGTGAGTAATGTCGCAAAACCATGGGAATAATTCATACTGCAATTTCAATGCTATTTTTGTAAATTTAAAAAATTTTATGTTCTGGAAAGACTTTTATTCTTAACATTACTTGGCTTAGATTATTGTGACTGAATAAACTATTATTTATCCCTGTATAATATTTATGTTTTTAACCCCTGTCTCTTATTATTCTGTAATAAACTAATTTTATGGGAAGATATAATTTATTGTATAAAGAATACAGGACATTCATTTTACAGAGAATCAAATTAGTCAACAAATTGTCCTACTATTATAGCTTCAAAACAAATATTGGGATAAAGTAACATAATCAGGGTGTTTAGCTTAGAAGGTGGAAAGATCTATGACATAAATATGTTGTAAGGAATTTGTTTTATAAATCTTCAAGATGTGATTAAAGGTCTCTCTTTTTCTTGATTTTTTTCCATCCAGATCTTAGCAAGTAGTCCATCATGGTTCAAAAGTCTAATCGCTGATAAACAATGAAGGCACAGATATAAATATTAATATCCCCTGTTTACCACCATATTATTCTAAATGAAAGTGACCAACTTCTTACTTGAAGAAGTTTTTGACAAAAGAATAGCAATATCCTTCATCTGTAAATTTTCTTGTTCTAAAAAAAGCAGTTATAGTCTGTATATACAAATTATGTAAATAATAATTATTTTACACCAAAAAACCCTCCTAATGATGTATTTCTATACACATAGATCAGTATATTCTCCAACCCTCATCAGAGAAGCTTTTTCTTGCAGTAGATGATTAACACGGAGACCCATAACTGGACAAAATGCAGAGAATGGGAGACATTGGAGTGCTCAGACCTGAATGGGATGTCTTTCTCATGCCCCTTACTCAATGCATAGCGATCCATGTCAGAGGGGTGGGAAAGACTGTAAGAACCAGAGGTAGTGGGTGGTTTTAATAAAATAGCATTTTCCAGACACCACAGAACAAGTGCACACGAGTTTACAGAGACTGTGACACTGTGTTCAAGACCTGCACAAGTTTAAGCCAGACATAACCTGGGGAATTTTCAAATGTGGAGGAAAAGAACAGAGAGCTAAACTCTGAGATTCAAAGGTCTTGAAGCCATAGCGACTGCTAGGCAGAATGCATGCTGGGGAAACCTGCAGACAGCTTCTAGGGAAAGCTCCATGGGATCTTGCCCAGACAGATACACTTTCTTCCTCAAATACCTGACCCACTTCTGCTTTAATCATCTTATGCAACAGTTTTGGAAATGGAAAGTGGGGAAGAAGAAAAATAAGAAGACTAAATACGAGCTAGCAGGTCTGTTTTTTTAGCCTGGGTTACTCTGTACAGCTTCCAACCGATCCCTCTTATAGATTTTGCCAGATGGTTTTCTTTTTTACTTAAGATATATATAAAAAGAAATGAAAAAAAAATGAAAGGAAAAATATCCCACCCATAAACAAATACTTTTTGTCCGGGGAAAGAATGCTTGGTTGTACTAAGTTGGGCTAAAGAATTCAGCCTGACATTCTCCCAAACATTCTAATGAAGATACTTGTTGTCTTCTCTGTTGGTTTTATATTTGAAGATACTATGGCTATGGTATGCTGCATCACAGAAGATTCAAATTTGGAATCAATGACATAGTTTCTGCTTGGCCACTAGTCTTGTATTTGAATGGCCCCATCTAGACAGTGGTCTCTGGCCTTTTCTGATGGGTTTTCCATTGCCGAGTTGTCCTATGCAACCGTGCAGTAGAATGGTCTCTCTTGGTGTTGTGCAGTGAGCAACACATGCATCTATAAGCAGTAGTTAGATATATCTCAAGAAAAATAGAAATGAAGACTCAGGAGGGACTGCAGTTTGGCAATGAGTGCTTTGGTTTCAGTCTTTAACACAGCTAAAACAAATTCAAAACCTAAGGAATCTGTATTGGCGTATTGATTATAAAGACAAGGAATCTGTATTGGTATATTGATTATAAAGACATTTTACTGCTTGTCTACCTGTATTTGCTGAAACACACTTTTAAATTTTATTTGAGAGAAGTTCTCCTGTAGTTTAAGCTGGCCTAGAACTCACTGTATAAATCAAAGATGGCCCAAAATTCATAACCCTCCTGCCTCCACATCCCAAACACTGGAGATTACAGATATGGGGCACCACACCCATTTTCGTGGTGCCGGAGATCAAGACCATGGCTTTATGTATATTAGATAGGCAGGTACTCTACTAGTGGGTTACATCCACAGCCCCTGAAGCTTGATTCTATAAAGATTAAAAATAAGATGAAAAACAGAACCAATGTTTTATGTATACCAAGGAATGGCTTTGAATACCCCTAGGGTAGGTCACCTTCCTTTGGACACACTGACCTGGTAAGAGGTTACACCAGTGCCTCTCATTCAGACAAGATGACACTCTGGTAGGGCAAGTTTGCTCCTAATGGTGGAATGTTTGTGGGTCTTCCCATGCCTGCTAGCCCCTAGCCTCACTTGCTTGCTTTCCCTTGCAGAGTACACAGTGATTAACGAAGCCTGCCCTGGAGCTGAGTGGAACATCATGTGTAGGGAGTGTTGTGAATACGACCAGATTGAGTGCGTCTGCCCAGGCAAGAAGGAAGTGGTGGGTTATACCATCCCGTGCTGCAGGAATGAGGACAATGAATGCGACTCCTGCTTGATTCACCCAGGTGAGTGTGCAACGGGACACCACAAGTTATCGTCACATTATCTGAGGTCACGGACAGGCACAGAGTGGACGTCTGGATTCTGGCAGGCAGCCATCCATCCAGGGCTGTGCTGTAATGGTTATTAAGAGTGACACAGCTCAGCTAAGTCTGACTGCAGGGAAGAGAATCTATCTATCTGTTATCTATGTAATTGGTATTCTTTTCCGTGATCTAGTTGTACATCTGAGAGTTTGTCCACTCTTCTGTTCACTTAGCAAGCAGACAGAGTAGCTCTTAGGCAGTTATGGAGATGACAATTTGAGTTGATTTTGTTGTTGTTTTGTTTTTTATATTTTAAATTTTTATTTATCTATTTGTGTGTGTGTGTGTGTGTGTGTGTATGTGTGTGTGTATTCTCATAGAGGTAAGAAGATGATGTAATATCCATATCCACTGGAGCCAGAGTTACAGGCAGCGTTGACATGGGTACCAAAACTGAACTCAACAAAAGCAGTATACATTCTTAAACACTAAGCCATCTCTTTAGCCATTTTGTTTAAAGACACATTCCCAACATTGCCAGAGCTTACAGCCTGACAGGGAAGGTGGGGAACAGGGAGCTATGATTGTTGCTATGTAAGGACTGTGGTAGAGATGCACAGGGTACCATGGTAACAGGGATGAGAATGGGATGAGGCAGAACAAAGATCAATGAAGATTTATTAAGCAAGGTGATGTGATATGTATACTGAAGATGCAAGCAGCAGTCTCAAGAGGATCTAGGGGACTGGAGGGGTTCAGCTGTTGACAGAATATGCAAGGGACCTGCATCAGGAGGAAGCATGAAGTTTTGAGAATTCCAAGGAGCTCACTCTGTCCAGGAAAGCAAGTTTGTGCTGGGAGACGTGTGGAAAGGGGGACAGGCAAGAAGATATTAAGGGAGAGCAATTTGAAAGGAGGAGCAGGAGCTGAATAAAAAAGAGCCTTTTCCAAAGCCCTGCCGTGAGATCCAGGCTGCTGGAGATCTTTTGGTGAAAGGTTAAAAGCAATTTCTCTTTAGCTATAGATGGGGAAAAGATCTGAAGGAGGGCAGAACGAAGGGCAGGAGGGAATTAATGGGCACTGCAATGAAGGTCAGAGGCTGCCGGACAGAGTTAGGTAAAGGGCTGAGAGTCATCAGGGAGTGGAATTGGGCAGGAAGAGCAGAAAGCATGGACGACGGAGGCTGAGCCTCTCACTGTGTTTCCACTGTGGCTGGCTCTGGGCATTTACCAGCAGGAAAACAAGGGACCATTACTGCCTTACATTCTGACTCCCACTCCACCCCCCACCCAGGAAGCTTACCTTGAACCTCCAGGACAGGCCATAAGGAAGGGGACACAGAGACTGTCCCATGATATTTCTGAAGGTGAAGGAATGAAAGATCAAAACTATGCTGTTGGAATTTTTATCTTCCCCCTTCTTTTAAAAACAGAGGGTGGTTTTGAAAACAAAGCAGGACTAGCTTTGGTAGCCCTGCAATTTGATTTCAGAAAGGCGACTTAACCACCCCAACTTCCTGGCTGGCAAGAGGGGTCTGTAGAGAAATGACTGAACGATGCCTCAAGATTCCTCTATTGTGGGACACTAGCCATGGTCTGCACAATTTTGAGTAGTTTGAGGGAGATCTGTGTTTACTGTGTAACCACAGGGTAACCTCAGCTATTATAAGGTGATGTGGGTGTCAGTCAGTCAGTCATGTGATAGGTAAGAAAGGTGCAACCTATAGGTAGCATGCAAGATCTGTAGTCCCTCCTTCGGAGGTCCTAGGAGTGGCCACTGGCTCTGGAGAGTGGAGGATAGTCCCACAGGAATCACTCTGCCACCCTGAAGGGCAGGCAAGGCAAAGGAAGAAGGCTGCTTTGAAACTCCTTTTCTGAGCCCTGACAAGTCACCATTGCGGTCCAAGAAGCCTCAGTGTGTGCCATTGGGAACCACAGTTTGTTTATATCTATAGTCTAACAGCTTCTGTCATTGCCTTCTTTAGCATACATATGACCCCGTTTTTAGGGTACTGAGAGTTCCTTTAGTCTTTACTCCTTGTCTTTCAGACATGGGCGCTGGCGTTAGAAGCTTCTTGGGTTTCTACCATGAGCAAGTCTTTCAGATTTTATATATATTCCAGCCCAGATCTGTATTCAGTCGTTTCTCCAAGAAACTCTTATCCTAAGAGCACAGTCTTGGTTCTGCGGGTATTTCTGAATTTTGGGTTGTCATTGCTGATACTTTTAATGTAATTGGGCCCCATAAACTCACAGGGAATGGCACTTCTGGGAGGTGTGACCTTGTTGGAAGAAGTGTGTCACTGAGGAGGCAGGTTTTGAGGTATTATATATGCTTAAGTCATGCCCAGTATCTCAGTTTACTTCCTGTTGGCCTGTGGATCAAGATGTAGCAGGTCCTTCTCCAGTATCCAGTAACTAGTCAAATCTCTCTGCCCACCACCATACTCCCTGCCATGATGATAATCAACTAAACCTTTGAAACTGTAAGCCAGCCCCAATGAAATGTTTTCCTCTATAAGAGTTGATGTGGTAATGGTGTCTCTTCACAGCAATAGAAACTCTAACTAAGACAATAGGTAATCAGTTTTTAGTTTCTTTCTTTGTGTGATATTTGTTAGAACACACACACATTTGCAGTGATAAGAATCATGCCCAGAGTGCCTGGCATGCTACCATTGTGTTATGTGCCCAGACCCCAATGCTTTTAAGAGACGATCACTCTATGTAGCTCAGGCTCTTCTTAAACAAAATTCAGCTCTTGAGTACTGGGATTAAAGGTGTGGTCAGTCTGTCTATCTACCATTTATAAATCTATCTATATCTATCTATCTATCTATCTATCTATCTATCTATCTATCTATCTATCTATCTATCTATCTATCATCTTTCAATCTACC
>NW_004949096.1:8321711-8322671 GCF_000317375.1 Microtus ochrogaster | reverse complement strand
TAATCCCTCTATTATCTATCCTATACCTATTCTTTTTAAAGAACTAATAGCCTGCAAATGTTCAAGTCCATACATAACAGTACAAGACTATTTACTTCCTTGATTTTTTTCTCATGATGAAAAGTCATTTCCTATAAATTTTAATGTAATTCCTTATTTGCCTCATCTTATAGCATACTATACATGTGAAAAATAGCAATAGCATTGTCTGTACCACCCATAATCCCAATTCATACAGTTATGATTCTTTATGGCTACTCTTGACTTTAGAGTGCACGCCGGTATATGTGTATAATCAAAATGCTGTACTGTAAAATCAATGGATGTGGCTTCCTTTTTGGTGTTATGCCACCTATCTGATATCTAGATAGGTTATTTGTTTTCTGTATCTGAAAACACAAGGGAATAGGCACATACTTTTATTTCTCTTCCCTGATTCCACAGGAAAGACAACATAGCATAAACATTGCAAACTATCTTGTAGTATTTTATTCATAACAATATGTGCTGGAGATATCTCACATCAGAAAGATTCATCCTGTTCATTTCTTCAGTTGCATATGACTGCACTGTGTGAATTACTATAGCTTGTTGACACTGGGCTGTGCAGATCTGCAATAGCTCCTTTGTCAGCCCGTGAGCAGCCTAGTGTGTTTCTTGTAGAGCCTGCTCACCTTCATCTCCAGGCTGGGTTTTGTGGCTGGAACCTAAGGACCTAAGGTGTAGCTAAAGGAATAAAGTTAGCAGGGCCATTGAGTACAGGTTCTGAGTGCATTTTCCTCCTCAGTGACATATAAGTGAGCTTGGAAGGTTCAAGGAGCCCCCTGGGTCTCAGTTTTGAGGCAGAGGATGGGTCAACCACATTAGTCAGGACAGCAACTTGGCTTCTCTGGTAAAAGAGGAAAAAAATCCAGGAGGAAATGGCAAGAAGACTCTGAGTCCCACTGATATAGAGCACCC
>NW_004949096.1:8315550-8321077 GCF_000317375.1 Microtus ochrogaster | reverse complement strand
ACACACACACACACACCCATACACACCCACACACATATATACACACATAAACATACACACACACCCCCACCCCCACCCATACACACCCACACACATATATACACACATAAACATACACATACACACACACATACGCATATACACACACATAAACATACACGCACACGAAGTGAAGAACCATGTTGTCAACCCAAGCCAACTTTGGCCATCTCCAACTGTTCACTAGTCATTCACTCATTAATTCAAACATAATTTTGTTCAGCACTAAAATGGGTTCTGGGAATTTAATGCAGATCAAGATATATCCCTTTGCTTGAGTCTGCAATAGGAGAATAGCAATAAGCAGGTAACATTAGGTATGGAGCGTACAATAATAAGAATAAGTCAGATGAAATTATGGGAAAGCAGAATAATAAGAATTCACAATCTGAAAGTACTTACTATTATGTGTCAAACACTTTACACATGGTAATGTATTTTTAAACAATTCTGAGAGGTAGATACCATTTAATCACATTTTGACAGGTGAGGGCATTAAGGCAGGGCTTAGGTCTGTGTTTTGATAAATAGAAGGAATTATTTCTACCTTTTCTCACGCCCCCTCAACCCTTCAAGAGACCTTGCTTTTGAGGCAAACCACATCTGAACAACACTCAGCTCTTTTTAATGTGCTTCGCCTGTTGGGGTTGCCTGCCTGACCTTTCTAGGGCAAGACTGTAGCTAGTTATCAGGACTGATTTCATTCTGTAATTTTGTTATAGAAGTGCATGACATAGATGAATATTTAATAGAAAGGTATTTACTATTTGTAAATAAAAATGAATTATTAAGACAAAATGCATAATATATAGAAGAAGCCTAATTTTGTGTGTGCATAAGTATTCAGGTATATGTATGCCCATATATACATATACGTTTATGTGTTCAAAGGCCAGAGGACAACACTGGCTGTCATTCCTCAGATATGACCCATCTTGGTTTTTGAGACATTGTCTCTCAGTGGTCTGGAACTTGCCAAATACTGTAGCATGAATTCAAATTGGTCTTAACAGTAAAAACCCAGAGTCAGATAGAGGGGTAAATGCTGAAAGATCAGAGAGACAAAGGAGAAAACCACAGCTGCTTCTTACCTCACCAACTCGTCAGCCTGAAAGGGGAGCGAGCTCCTGTCTCCTCCTGCCTTATAGTCCTCTTTCTGCCCAGTTATAGCACTTCCTGTTTCTTCGTCCCTAGTGCTGGGATTATAGGTGTGTTCCACCAATGCCTGGCCTCCATGGTTAGCTAGTGGCCAGCTCTGATGTCCACGCAAGCTTTATTTGTTAGAGCACAAACAAAATATCACTACAAAATAGTTTAGGTGCACTGGCCAGTGAGCCCCAGGTATCTGCTTGTCTGCGCCTCCACCTCCACGAAACTGGGTTACAACTTCACACCATAATACCCAGATTTTTTTTTAACCTGGGTTTTGGGATTGAATTTGGGCCTGGATTATATTCCCAGCCACCAGGTTAAGAGTGTTAACAGAATTTTCCAGATGATACCATTTTGGGTGTTCTTGTTTTCTTTTCTTTAAATAAATTCTTTTGTTCATCTGAATCTTCTATTATTTGATAAACATGAAATAAATTTGCAAGAAGCAAAAGCTAGTACCACACTAGCTGATTCATTCCTGCACTACAAGCTGTTTTGTATTTCTTTCTATAAAACAACAACCGCTAATCAGGAAGATGCTCAAATCCCCTTCCTTCCACACTCCTTGCCTGAACCCCAGTAATTCGCCTGTTTCTTGGGAGGAGCAGGTTCACCTAAGATCTTCGGCATCTTTCCAGGTTCAGATGCTCCAGACAGAGATGGAGCTACGGGAATGGGGGAGGGGATATATGTGTGTGTGTGTGTGTGTGTGTATATATATATATATATATATATATATAGAGAGAGAGAGAGAGAGAGAGAGAGAGAGAGAGAGAGAGAGAGAGAGAGTTTGCTTCCCGAGAAGCCTCAGAATCTGCAGCAGATGTGTAGACTATAGACTAATATTATGGGATGTTTCAGGTTGTACCATCTTTGAAAATTGCAAGAGCTGCCGGAATGGCTCGTGGGGCGGAACTCTGGACGACTTCTACGTGAAGGGGTTCTACTGTGCGGAGTGCAGAGCAGGCTGGTACGGAGGAGACTGCATGCGTAAGTAGACACCCTGCACACCCTACACACACTCAGTGACTCCGGCTTTGCCTGGTCCAGCTTGCAACACAATCTAAGTTTATCTTGGTGGACTCTGAGTTTGGAAAGCTTGTAGCCAGAGGGCTTTGTAGGTAGGACTGTCAAATCAAAGATGTGTTTTCATCTATGAAGGATTGATAGTGGACGTGCACTTGGGATTGTTGTTTCCAGAAGCTTCCTTATCTCATCTTCAAGTTCACCTTTTGCTCAAGTGAAGCCAAATTGTTCCATGCACTACACTCCCGGTGTCCATGTCAGGAGAACTTGAGAGATGGCTTTGGTCAGGAGTCAGCAAAGTAGGCTCCAATTTTGATGTCTGTAGTGCATTTAAAATCGGAATTTCTTTGATAAATTTCTTAACTTCCGGGTTAAATTCTTGAAACCACAGCAAACTGCCAGCACGCCACTCTATCCAGGAAGGGAATTTCTGAAAAGTACTTGATCTGGGAGGATTAGTCTTTGTAATTCTTCTCTGAGCTTGAAAGATGTTTGGAAGTAGAAGAGAAAGCTAGCACCCCTCTCAGAACAGGAAAGACCTCCTGGCTGGCCCCAGGACGGCTGGCCTTGAGGTCCTCTGAGAGCCTGCAGCCACAGCAATACCCATGCTGTGTGATTTCAGCAGCTCGGCTTTGTTTGTTCTTTAGCGGAATCAGAAGCAGTTAGGACGATCAGCTTCAGTTCTATGAACAGCATTCCCAGTTTACAAAGATGTCTTGGAGTGATGTTGACCCGACCATTGGTCCCAATGTGAGGCCAAAGAGTTGTAGTTGGAGACTCGAATATAACCAGGGGAGGACCCGGGTTTTTTTGTAGTCCAGTGTGAATGTAACAGCTCTAGGAGGTGGGTGCATTTTAAGGTGCTGGTGTCTACTGAAGCTTCCATGCCACTTTAATTGGGTGCTAGGAAAATGAATTTTGGGACATGTACATTTTTTTTCCAGGTAGGTCAGCTGTAGGATATAGCTCACTCTTCACCTTTGCAGCTGTTCTATGAGATAGTGTGGGAGGACAATGACCAGGATACAAAGTCTACAACGACACAGACCTGGCTAAAGCAATGACTGCCTGTAACTCCATATGGCTTTGGGCAAGTCATTTAGCCTCGATGACAGTTGCTGTCTTTTCTTTAAAATAGGGAAGAATGCTGCTTACCTTATAGAGCCGATTAATTCAGTGCTTTGCTTAGAGATAGTGAAAGTCCAGTGCCATATACAAATATGATATTCTGAATGTTTTCCATATACCTCTATTTAATAAGATAGCAAGAAGTCCTAATACTAAACTACTTTCAGTAACAAATTAGGAAAAATCCTGGAAAGGCAGCTCAGTCAGGAAAGTGCTTGTCATATAAGCATTAGGACTCGGGTTTGATCTCTAACACCTGTATAAAAAGCCAGGCATGGTGCTATCTCGCCAAGGATGAGATAGGAATACAATGAGATATGGACTCGGATTAAACTAAGTGTTCTGAGAACACAGTTAGGTGAACAATTATTACAGATGTAAAAAGTCATGTAGGAATCTTTTTGAAATTATGATCTAATTATAATATTTCTCCTTTCTCCTTTTTCTCTTCAAACCCTCTCACACACCCCTCCCTGCTCTTCTTCAAATCTGTGGCCTCTTTTTTTTTTTTTTAAAAAAAAACCTAATTATTATTGCATACAGATATGTATCTGTGTCTATATTCTTTCTGTTCAGCCTGCATAATGTTATTGTTTGTATGTTTTCAGGGCTGACCATTTGGCGTTAGACAATCAGTTGGTGCACCCTTCCCCAGGGAACCTGCCTCTCCAGCGCCCAGCTTTCTTCAGTTGTCTACAGCTCTTTGTGTATGGTTGGGGCTTCGTGGGCTTTTCTCTGTCCTTTTTTGTGTTCCTTGGTGTTGTCCTTGTTTAGCTCGGGGTCGAGCAGTCATGTTGGTGAGACTTGGTGGATGTATCATCTGGCATTACTGGGAGACACAGTTTTGGATCAAACTCTTGATCCTTTTTTTGGCTTTTACAATCTTGTGTGGCCCTGCAGAGTGCACTGAGATGCCATTTCCCCCCTCTTCCATAATGTTCCTGAGCTTTAGGAGTAGGAGCACTCTGTAGATTTATCTGTTGGAAGTGAGCCCGACACTTCTGCATTCTGATTGGGTATGTCTCTGTGTAGTGACATCTGTCTGCTGCAAAGGTAGGGAGCTTTTCTGACAGGCGATGGTTGAGTGCTGGCTTCACTTGGGGGCTACAAAGAACAGAGGGAATGGGAGGGTCGGGGTTTAAACTGCAGTGTGTCTTCAGGCAGGGGATGTCAGATGTGGCTGGGTTAGTGTGATGGTCCTGGGGAGTGACAGGAAAGGTAGGTGAGACCAGGCTCTAGAGATCTGCGTGTGCCAGAGCTCGGATTTTGATGGTTTGGAGGAGGATTCTTGGTGTGTATTGATAGTCTGATAGGTATATTAATCTCCTTTCTGTTGCTATGAAAAACACCATAACCAAAATCTACTTTGTGAAAGTGGGGAAGGGCTTGGACTCATCATGAGGGAAGCCAAGGCAGGAACTAAAGCGGGACCGTGGAAGAATGCTGCTTACTGGCTTGCTGTCCCTGGGTACTCAGCTGCCTTCCTCTACATCCCAGGTTCACCTGCCACCGACAATGGGCTCAGCTTTCCCTCATCAGTAAGAAATCAAGAATTTTCCCCACGGATAGGTCCACAGGCCAGTTTGATGGAGGCAGTTCCTCAACCGACATTCCCTCTTCCCAAGTGACTTCTGATTGTGTCAAGCTGATAAAAACTAACCCACATAGCCAGAAAAGTGACATCTGAGAGGTAATTCCAGCAGCATATCGAGGGCCCATTGGAGCAGAGTTAGCACCGTGGGCATCGGTTGTAGTTAGGAATTCTAATTTAGTGATTCTGGTGGGGAGGAAAAAGCAAGTCGTGAGAAGGAAGGGCTTGAATGTGTCACTCACTGGCACATTAGAAGATTGGTGAGGAGCCTCAAGTTTGATCCCCACTCTGAGCAGCTGCAGCAGGGGGTATTGGTGAGCTGGCGCTAAGCTTGAGGTCAGTGGAAGCTTGCGCATCAGTAAGAGACTGTATGGGTAATAGGTTTCTGGAACTCAAAGTACTCCAGATGTGTGAGCCATTCCATACAGGTGTTAGCATTTACCTGCGCTCATGCACTGAGGCACAACTGGTCTCTACCTTTCAATAGGGACCTGCTGTATTATATTGCTCAGGCTGGGCTCTAACAACAGATTCTGTTGCTTCAGCCTCTCTCTCTCTCTCTCTCTCTCTCTCTCTCTCTCTCTCTCTCTC
>NW_004949096.1:8284311-8315450 GCF_000317375.1 Microtus ochrogaster | reverse complement strand
AGAGCGCACTGGTCTCCTACCTTCTAGCAGAGCATTCCTGTCTAACAGGTCTGTTGTTTCAGGGCAAGTAGGGAGTGCGCCCTCTGCTGAGAGTAGAGTGGAGTCCCGCTGGGGCTTGAGAGTCTCAAATGTTTAAAACTGCCTCATTGGAAGCAGGAAAGGGACCACGAGTGATGCAGCAAATATCCTGAGATGCAGCGGCAGATGAAGCTGCTGCGAAGGTGACGTGGTCAGTTAGGGTGGCTGGGAGACCCTATCCTGCCGCACAGGAGCAGAAATGGCCTCGGATTGGAAATAACATGAAGTAGAAAGAGACCAGTGGAGGCAGAAGGGGGACTGGGGACAGTCATGAGCTACAACAGTGGTTCTCAGCTTTTCTAATGCCATGAGCCTTTAATACAGTTCCTCTTGTTGTGATGACCCCCTTTGAAACTCCTTCATAACTGTAATCTTGCTATTATACGAATCATATTGTAAGTATCTGTGTTTTTCCATGGTCTTAGGCACCCCTGTGAAAGAATCATTCGGTCCCCAAAGGGGTCACACCCACAGGTTGAGAACTGCTGGACTAGAAAATCAGGTCTATGGCAGTAAAACCGTGGAGTATTATAGACGGCAGAGGTGTCAGGCTGAGAACTGGATTTCTAAGTGAAAGTTCTTGTGGTGACAATGAAATCCTCAGTGCGGGCCTGGATAGAGCTCTGGGTTGCAGCCTCAAGCAGAAGGCAGAAGTCATTCGGAACTCCGTTTGGGCACAGAGAAACACTTAAGGCTCCTGCTCACAGCGATTCACTAACATCCCGCGAGCAAAAACTAAGCCACACAGCTAAGTTACAAATCAATCAGTAGGCACGCACTCTTGATACCAAGGAGACATGCTCATGTATGGGGTAGAGCAGAGGGAAAGAATATTTGCATTCAGGAGATCGATAAGGCATAGTTACAGCAGAGTGGGTACCCAGAGATAGCTCACGCACTGCCTTTCCTACAGTCTCTGTTAGTTGGGTCTTGGGTTGAGCCTCAGCATGAGTGGTTGGTTGGGTTGCAGATGTGAGAGCTGGCTGCAGAGTCTGATTGGTTAGGTTGCTGATGGTAACTCTCCAGGATCCAGGCACTCTGAAGGACAACAGAGCTGGCTCAGGGTAGGCAGAGATCTCACTAGGAAGCTTTTGGTGTTATTCATCAGTTTGCAGATTCATTCAAAAGAATGCACCCCGACTGCTGGACACAGCACGACAAGCAAACAGATATGATTTCTTCTGTTGTAGAGCTTCAGATCAGCAAAGGGAGGTAAAAACAACAATAAAGAGGGAAAACAAACAAGGAAAACAGTTTATTCTGTGAAGTAAACAAGCAGACGAAGGGCCAGATTCCTCTCGCATCTGATTCTGTCTTGGACACATGGGACGGAGTGATTGCGTTCTGCCTGTTTTGAAAGCTTCGTTCCACACACAATGTATGTCATTACAGCTGCAAGCACACATGCAGTGTTTATTATAGTCTGGGCTGGCCATCGCAGAATACAGTGAGCCCCTAAGGAGGGTAAATTCCATCTGTAGGAAAAGGTCAACCCCAAGAAGACACCGCCTTTATGTTAGTAGATTCTTATCACCTACACTACATTCTGTCACTGCATACATTCTAAACAAATCCAAGGGAAGAAGTGATTCCTATGTCTGTCTGCTGAATGCCTGTCTGCAGCTGGGCATTGAGCTGCCATCTGTGTTGAGGCCGCGACTGGAGACTTGAGTGGCCCTGTCCTGGCTGAGGCACAGTGCAGGAGCTACAAGACAGTACCTGAATTTTGCCAGTAGATGGCGCCCAAACAATCCTTTTGATCTGTCTTGAAGCCCGGCTTCTTTCCTGCAGGGTACCGTTTGGAGGGCTCTGGCAATTTCTCTGAGTACCATGTACCCCCTTAGCAAGAAAGGGGAAAGGCCAGTCAACACTGAAAGACTCCGGGTTCTATTAAAGCATTAGAGCGTTTGGCATTGGAGAGACGGAATAGTAGCTTAATTTGTTAACAGTCCATATGGATGCTAATATTAACCTACCTCCTTGTTAAAACTCCGTCTGTGACTGCTTCATCCATTGCTACAGTCAGATTCTAGCTTCTAGGAGAATGCTTGAGTCCAGGGCCCAGAGAGTTTACTCATTTTCACCTTCCTGCTCAAGAAAGACTGTTTGGTGTTCTCAAACTATCCATGCTAAGAGCCAGGGTGCTATATTGCTAAAGAAAAGATGTTTCTTTGTTCTTTCTCTCAACTTTTAAATTAGAATAATTTCAAGTCTATGGAGTTGAAAGAACTCTGTGTTTCTATTGTCTGTCTAGACTCAGCTCTGATCATTTCTCAGTGTGTGACATGACTTCTCTTTTTCTGTACTATAAACTTGAGCGTTTTGTGTCTTATAACGCTAGCACAACCTTTCCCTCCTTCACTTTCTTTTTGGACAGGGTCTCAGGATGTAGCTCAGAATGGCCTGGAAGTCTCTGTCTTCCCACATCGTCCTTCTGCGTGCTGGAGTGACAGCTGTACTTCATGATGCCTAACTAACGTTTCTTTCTGATCCTCAAATCTGGCCCCCGAAGATCCTTTCCATCATCTCTGCTCACTGGCTTCTGAGCACCCTCCCTCCCCTCCCCTTTTCAGTCCTCATAAGTATTTCAGTTCTCTTGTACTTCTCTTCATTTTCCTGTGCCTCTGGGTTCCTGTCAAGGGGAGCCGTACTCAGGGTTGTCACTAAGTGCTGGCTGGTTGAAGGGCTCATATCTAAAGCTAAGAGGAAGGCTGTCTTCAAAGCTTCTTAGACAGGAAAGTTAGCTTCTTGGGTAGAACCACCTGCTGACCTCCAGGACTGGCTTCTGGGCTGGGATTTTTTATTTATTTGTGTGTGTGTGTGTGGAGATGGGATGTTTTGTTCTTTCTTTAAATTTTCATTGCATATATTAATTGTACATAGTATTATGTTACCTAAGGACAGTTTCCACAATATGAATTGTACACTGAACATGTTCTCTTCATAGCCCCACCCCCTTCCTAATCCCTCACCTCCTATTAGTCCCCGTTCTCTTCAACTTTCATATCATGTACACATACATGATTTTCATATATTTATATAAAAGTTAGGGACCACATTTTAGGCCAGCTCATGATATTTGTCTTTGTGAGACTGGATTCATTTGCTTAGTATGATCATCTCCATTTGAATCATTTTTTTTTTCAAATGACAACTTTGTTCTTCTCTAAGGCTGAAAATTTCCACGTGTATACAGGGCACATTTCTTTATCCTTTGCCACGCTGTTGGATACCTACATTGGTTCCGTATTTTAGACACTGAGCAATGCTGCAATAAGTGTCGATGTCCGTGTGTCTCTGTTCCGCGGTGTTGGCTTGGAGCCCTTCGGGTGAATGCCCGGAGTGATAGCTGCATCCTGGGGTTCTAGCTTTGGTCTTTTTGAGAAAATGTCATAGTAACTGGACATTTTCCTTCCAGCAGTGCATAAGGCTTCTCTTTTGTCCACGTTCTTGCCAGTACTTGTTATTCATTTTCTTAGTGATCGTCATTGTAACTGGGGTGCTATGGAATCCTAATGTAGTTTCAAATTATGTTTCTCTTGTAGTCAATAAACTTGAACATTTTCATGTGTTTATTGACTATTTGTGATTATCTTCTGAAAATTGTCTATTTCATTGGTCCACTTATTGATTGGGTTGTTTGATTTCTTATTGTTTAGTTTTTTTAGTTCTTTGTATAGTCTTGATATTAATCCTCTCTTGGACATATAGCTAGTGAAGATTTTCCTGCCATTTTTGTAGACTTTTTTCCTAGTTGATTAACAATTTCTTTTTCTGAGCAGGAATGTTTTTAATATCACAAAGTCCTCTTTGTCAAATGTTGTCATTATTTCCTGAGTGACTTAACTGTTATTCGGGAAGTCTTTGACTGTTCCTTATCTTGAATCATTTCCCTGCTTTTCTTAATAGTTTCAGAGTTTCAGGTCTTATATTGAGATCTTAGATCCATTTGGAGTTGACTTTTATACAGGATGAGAGATAGGTATCTAGTTTCATCTTAGAATGGTATTTATTTAACTTGACCCTCAGGCTGCTTCTTGTTCGCCCGTACATATGGACAGCAAGAGGGCCTGGAACCTCGAGGATGTTACCCTTGAGGCCAATATTACAGTGATCCCAACAATTCAACCTCTGAAGGATATTGGGGATCTAAGAAGGTTAGGAAACCAACCAAGATGAGAGGATTTATGGGGAGAGATTATGGCCCACTAATTCGTTTATCTTCTTATGTTTTCGACAGAGGCAGAGGAGCAGAGGAACTATATGTGAGTCATGCCCCCAAATGTTTGAGGGCTAGGAAATGTAAGATGATTTGTGCAAGGTTATATCCAGAAATGGCTAAGAGAAAATTTGAGAGGAAGATGGAAGGGTGGTGTGGGGACTGGGGACAGAGATGAAAAAATGGAGGTCACTCCGTGAAAACAGGATCATCTTGTCACAGCTTTCTGTGGCAAGTCCTGACTTCTCAGGGAAAGAGCAATGAACAACGGGGCCTACTATGAGGGCGGTGCCGTGGTGCCACGTAGTGGTCAGCAGTCAGAACCTGGACGACTAATTTGCTAATCACAGTTTCTTATTCATGAATAGAGACAGCAGTGGTCCTTGGTCTTTAGCAATTGTTTGTATGTATGTAGATATGTGTGTACGTATGTATGTGTACATGTATGTATTTATTAATTCTCGTGAGAATTAAATCAAGTGCTGCCTACAAGTTCCTTATTCTGAGAAAGAGTAACTACTCAATAAATAATTAATGTGTGTGCTGGTGCGTTTCTACTGTCAACTTCACACAACCTAGAATCACTTAGGGACCAAGTCTTAACAAGAAATTATCTAGACAAGGTTGGCCGATAGGGAACGGGCAAGTGGTGCAGGAAACCCAGCCCACTGTGGACGGCACCATCCCCTAGGCAGTGGATCTTGACCAGTATAAGAGAGGAGAGAGCTATGGAGTAAGCAAACATGCACGCAAGCTCCCTTTTCTCTGCTCTTGTCTATGAAAGCGAATAGCTGCTCTAAATTTCTGCCACTGTGACTTTCTGGATGTGATGGATACAACCTGTTCTCCCGTAAGTTGCTTTTCAACAGGGTAATTTATCATAGTAATAGAAATAATACCAGAACAATCCTATTCTTATTATTAACCCAAAGCCATGAACTTAGGTTTATTTATTTATTTTTTCTTGTTTGTTTGTGAGCACATACATGTATGTCTGTGTGTATGTATGTGTGTTTGGGCAGAAATGAATATAAAAGAAGTATATTGCAAAAAAATTCTGAGAGGAAAAAAAAAAGGAGGATGTAGTCCTGCCATTGTAAGTGTTCTGTGGTGAATAGCACTTTATGTTTCCTGTCTGAGAAGTTTCTTGACACCAGGTAGTTAATGTTTGGATGGCTGCAGACAGCTGCCCATGACTGGTTATCTGAAGCTCAGTGTCTAAGGAGAAGGAGAAGGCACCAAAGACCCCTTCTCCAACAGTAACGAATAACTAGGTTAGCAAGAATGCAATCAGAATTTTCTTTAAGACCACTAAATATCTGTGAATATAGAACCTAAAAGACTTCAGTCTCCAGAAGCAGGGCTTCAGTTTCTCTCCCAGATGAACAAGGTTCAAGGATGCTCGGTTCCTGGGGCTGGCTACTGAAGCAGGTAGAAGTTGGGGTACCCATGAAGACTGTGTCTGTCAGAGGAAAAGCAGAAGCGAGGCTTTTGGAGATCCTATGAACCAGCTTGTTGTGCAGAAACCTAAAATGAAGACAATCTCCACCTAGTATTTTCTGAAATGGAGTTTTGTTAATTGATCAGGGTAAGGTTTAGACAGCAGATCTCTACAGGGGTATCATTACAGGGGGTGTCATTACAGATTCATAAACCTGTGGTCTCGGGCCTCACAGCCTCAGAAAACTACAGTGTTTTAGTATTTTTTTTTTTTACATTTTATCCCCCCTTTTTTTTAAAAAAAAAGAAAACAAGCTATCTTTTTTTTTTTAAATTTTACATACCAATCTTAGTTCCCACTCCCTCTTCTCTTCCCATTCCCTCCACATACCCCACCCCTATCCCCCATCCACTCCTCAGAGAGGATAAGGCACATACATTGCTTTGTGGAAGGTCCAAAGCCCTCCCTACTATATCCAGGCTGAGCAAGGTATCCATCCAAAGAGAATAGGTTCCCAAAAATCCAGTACATGCAGTAGGGATAAATCCTGTTGCCACTGCCAGTGGCCCCTCAGTCTGCCCCAGCCATACAACTGTCACCCACATTCAGAGGGACTAGTTTGGACCTCTGCTGGTTCCTTCCCTGTCTGGCTGGAGTTGGTGAGCTCCCATTAGTCAGGTAGACTGTTTCAGTGGGTGTCCCCATCATGGTCTTGACCTCTTTGCTCATATTCACACTCCTCTCACTCTTCAACTGGACTTGGGAGCTCAGCCCAGTGCAGTGTCTTAGTCTTGTAGACTGGAAAGTAGCGGAAGTCAGAAGGAGGAGGACTCAAAAAGTCGAAGAGAGATTGTAGAGGGCTCTTGGTGCTTGGGTTTCAAGTCATTTGTGGTAGGGTTCTAAGAACCTTAGAATGTCCCAGTTCTAGCTAGAATGTGCCAGTTACTACCCCTGATCTGACTGAACCAAACTGACCAGTTTTTATCTCACTGGCCCAAGAGAGGAGAGTACATTTCTAGTCAGAAGAAGCGATGAGCTGCTTTCTTTTAGAAAGAAAAAAAGAAAGAACTGCAGTAAAGAGAACAATTAGCCCAAAAAATAAATAGTTTCTAGATGATCAAATAGTAGAACTTTCAGACCAGAACCTTGAATAACTTTTAAATAAATTATATTAAATGATCTATAGGCAACTAGGTCTCTTAGGGACTAACATGAGAAATGTCAGGTGAGAGCTAGAAAAATAAAAGAACAAAGTGAACATCCAAGAATTATAAATACATTATTTGAATGAAGATCAACAAAAATATTAGTTGAAGGGAACCAAGGAGGAGGAAGATAGAGAATTAAAGACAGACCAACAAAAGTCAGACAAACTGATGCCAAGGCAAGACACACAGAGTCCTCAATGTTGTTTTTTATTAGTGTCTATTAGTTGTATAAAACCCTGGACTTCATTGTGATATTTTAACACATGCAAAAAGAAGTGGGTTGGGGGAGGAATTGGGTAGGGTACAGAGGAGAGTGATGGGGGCTGGATCCAATCAGTCCAGTTTCCTTTTCTACCTTCCTCCAGTTCCTATCTCTTTGGTTGGATTGAAAAGGTGACTTAATGTGAAAGGGTTCAGGCAGCTTGGGGAGGAAATGTCTCCTGCCTCAGAGTGGGAAGTATTTTTGATGTTAAACAGTCATTTTAATGGAAGGCATGACACATGTGGTCTAGGAAGAAGGGACTCTGAAATGCTTTGATTAGGAAGGGAGATGTTGAATTATTTGGTATGGTCACCCATTTGATTAACAATTCACTGGGCACCAGCTTGATACTTATAAAGAGGTGAAAATGACATCTTCCCTGCTCTCGCCCAATTGTACTATTAAGTACAAAAAATATAATTCAATCAGCAGTCTTTACAAAGGCCAGGCTGAGTGGGGTTTTAGGTCAAATCACAGCTTGGAAATACACTCAGGGACCCCTAGTGATTCTGATGAAGACAAGAGTCCCCATCACAGTAAAGCCTTTGCCCAGCACTTTCTATGAACGAGGCTTTGTTCTAGACACCTTCATGCACAGACTCATTTAGCCTTCAATGCAACCCTTATCAGAGCTATTTTATAGATAAAATCGCGAATGCTTCCAAATCAGGGACGGGATGGAGTAGAGGGGTTGTTATCACATAGCTGTAAGTGTCTGGGCCAAGATATGAATTCAGAAACTTGGTACCAAAGCCTGTCCTCCATCTCCTCCCTGAACTTTCCCTGTAGAACAGGGGCAGCAGAAGTCGTGGATCCGGGAGTCTGTCTGAGGACCTAAAAGGTGATGGTAGCAAGCCTGGAGTCACACACAAGGTTCAGGCTTCTTTTCTGACCCTGGCCAGTGCCATTTACAGAGCAGTTTTAGGAACCAGTTACTGTGTTGAAAACCAGGCTGGAGTTGGAGCTCAATTGGTGGAGCACCGGCCCAATGGGACCTAGGTTTGATACCAAGCAGCACATAAACTAGGCATTGAGATGTACCTGGAGAACACTCTCCTGTGACAGGTGGAGAGAGAAGAATCAGAAGTTCAAGGTCAGCCTCAACCTCAGCTAGCAAATTCAACACCAGCATGGATTACACAAGATCCTATCTCAAAAAAGAAAAAGAAAGGAAGGAAGGAAAGAAGGAAGGAAGGAAGGAAAAAAGGAAGGAAAGAAGGAAGGAATGATCAGATTTACTCAAACAAGAAAATAAGAAAAGCCACTATGATAGGTTTACTATTGTCTTACCTGCAAATGAGACACACTAGCTCAGACAATACTGAACTCGCCTAGGGTTCAAACCCAAGCTGTTTTCATAGACTGAGGCCCACTTCTTGAGTTATCTTTGAAAGAGAAAAGACACACCAGTGTCTCACTGTCTGGGCAGTTTCTCCAAGTCATTTTCCCCCCTTAGATGGAAGATTAACTAAAAACAAAATGAAATCACTTCTCAGAGGTGTGCTGTGTCTCTCTTGCCACTCACTGCCCACACCCAGTGCTAGAGATAGTGAGCTTTGGTAAATGCTGAGGTGCGCTATGGGAACCCTTCCAGCTCTCTTACTAGTTTGGAAATTAAGGAAGACTTCTTTTCATTTGTGTGAACTAGAAGCAGGTGTGTCAACCTATCCCATCCATGTTGAGCTGTAGCAGTGGGCAAGAACAGAGGTGAGTCCAGGGTTTGGAAGTCTTGGAGATGGTGTGGATACACACACACACACACACACACACACACACACACACGCATGCTTGTGCACAGTAAGACATAATTAGGGGACCTGAGCATGTCTTCTGGGCCCTGAGCCTGCTCTGGTCCTTTACCGCAGGACCACCTGCCTGGTTGGCCAGGGGCATTTCCTTGGCAGGGACTCTGGCTATGTTCACTGTTCTGTTCTGGACAGAGAGGTGTATTAGCTTGTCTCTGCACCCAGATCAGCCAATTCCAGAGGAGAGGCAGAAGTGGGAAGGGAGCTGAGGAAGCCCCTAATGCGGGAGGGAGCGGGGTTCCTTCTCTTCCCTTCTGTGCATTGTCCACTCTCCAAGCACACTTCCAGAAAGTAGCCTCTTTGTCTTTGGTTGGCTGGAAGTTGTTCCTCCTCCTGGAGCCAAATATTCCCTTCCCTTCAGAGGGAGAGGGAACAACATGGTGAAGGGCCCAGCATCTGCTTTGGAAGCCTGACTTCCTCTGGGGACAGTTCTGAGGCAGGAATAAACCATCCAGCCTCCCCTGCGTGGGGCTGGGGGCTCTAAGCCCTCCAGAGACTGCTCGAAAGCCTGGAGCTGTCCTAGCTTCACCACAGACACAGACTGTCTGATTCCAGTTTCCACAGGGAGAGAAGGGAAGAAACCGGAAGTAGGCTGGCAGCCTTCAAGCTGCTTCTAACTTCGGGCTCCCAGCAGGAGATTTGTAGGGGGTGTGGGGATCTAACACCTTGCAGGCTGGGAAGCTGCCAGGCTCTGGAGGGCTGAGGCTGTGTGGGGAGGATGCTTTTTCTGTCTCTCACACCCAGTGCAGCACGTAGCACTTCCTTAGCCTTGCGGCAGATGGGCAGATGTGGGCGAGAAGAGTGAGGTGTGCAGGAAGAAAGTATGTGTGCTTCCGGTGGGGGGGGGGTGCGCTTCGCGGGTAGTGTGCTGAAAGAGGAGAAAAATTCTTGCGGCTTCCTAGTGCACAGTGAGAGGGTTAGATCAGAAAGTCCTTAAGGCAGTACAGTGTATTATCCAAGACCCCAGTATTCAAACTAAACACACGCAAATCTCCACTTGGCCACCCAGTAGCAACAGCTGGTGATCATTGATTTTTGTTACCACTTCCATACCCAATCTGTTTGCAGCATCACAAACCACAGTGACCTAGGGGCTGCTTCATTCACGTCTGACGGGGTTGCTTGAGGTTTGAGGTTTAGAGAGGTGAAATAACTTATCCAAAGTTGCACAGCTACGAGCCTGAAACCGAGCCTCAGAGGACAGACTTTGAAGTCTCTGTCCTAACGTAACGAGGCTCAGAGACGGGCAGGGTCTTCTGTTGGCCATCTGAGCTTGGGAGCATCACATTGGACAGACTTTGAAGTCTCTGTCCTAACGTAACGAGGCTCAGAGACGGGCAGGGTCTTCTGTTGGCCATCTGAGCTTGGGAGCATCACATTCTTCTTCCCAGTATTCGGCATCCAGGCAATGGGAAAGTGAACATTATTTCCCCCGGGTTTGTTATGAGAGTTCCATGAAAAAAAAGCCTGGTACAGCTTCAAGCCTGAGCCTGACTTAGTACTTTTTTCCTTCCTTCATTTGAGAAACATTCCAGGTACTGTTCTAACTACAAGCTAGCTCAGGTCCAGCTCTATCGAAGTATGGAGGAAGAAAAGTCAAATGATTTGAGCTGTGTATGTGTGTGTGTTATAAAGAAAACAAAATAAGATAAAGTTCAACTAGAATGGGGGCAGGCAGTTCCAAGGATGCTCGAGGAAGGGTCTTTGAGTAAGGGGCAGCTGAGGTTAGTCACCAGAGGAGAAAAGACCATGAGCTTCCTAGGATGAAGGAGGAGCAAGTTCAAGGCCTGGTGTTATGAAGGCCGGTTTGGTTGGAGCAGAGTGCAGAGGCAGAAGGGGATTGAGAGTCAATGTGACATGGTCTACAAGGCAAGGCTGTGAATGTCACTGTGTTGTGTGGCTTTCTCTGGGGAGAGGTGAACGAATGGCTGTGCCCTCTAGACAGGACACTGATGTCTAGCTTGGTGAATTGCTGAGTTTACCTGGGTTACTTACACGAAGAGTACATGTGCGGAGTTATTTATAGGAACGTGGATGGCTCAAAGACAGTTGCAATCATCAAGCAAACAAATACATTTCCTAGAATAGACAACCACGCACTGCACAAATGACAGGCTGCTTCACCCACCAGAGAGTCTCCTCTCCCCAGTAATTGTTGCTACTTTCAACGTACTGGGCAGGGTCCTCGTGAGCCCTGTAAGTTTCTGGAGCAACCTCAGCATTGTAGGCTTCATTAACTTCTTGCATTACAAGCCTTCTTTACTTCATTAGTCTTACCAACTTGCTCTTCCTCTGGAAGGAATGTTTCAATACAGAAGAAATAGCTATACAACACATGGGAAGGGGATCACACAGGGGGTGACTTTTGGTGAACTTAAATTGAGAGTGATACTATCTGATTTATTTATATTTATTCATTTAAGATAAATAAGAACAGGTCCGGGATCTGTGTGGAGAATATAATGCTGAGTGCTAACGATGTATGCAAGACAGCTTGGAGGAGGCTGGGCCATCACAGGGGTCCACAGAGGAGGCAGTGAGTGACCCTTCTCATGGTAGAGCAGAGCAGCAGTCACCCATCTCAGTGAAGAGACAAATTAGGCATCTTAGTCACAAAAGCCTTGGGTCTCACCCTTGTCAAAAATAGGGTTTAGGCTCTTTCCCTAAGACCACATTCACATCTCTACTGTCATATTGCCTTGGGTGAGCACCTACTGATTTTACTATTTTATTTTAGCTTTGGGATTAGTTTCCCGAGGGCTGGCTCTGGGATGGAACTACCACGTCTCTAGAGTTTGTGATATCTTGACTTCCACGTAGAAACAGAGTAGATCAGTTTCCCCTATGATGCTCTAGATAGTAGATATTTGCATTTGCTGAGACCCGACTGTCTCTGTGACTTCTCAACTCTGCTGCTGCTGTGCTGAAAAGCCAATAGTGTCCTAGTGGGTGGGCACAGTTGTGGGCAAGAAAACTTGATTGTTGTTGTGGTTTAATGTCTTGCTCTGTAACCTGGGCTATCCTTAAGCTTACAATCCTCCTGCCTCAGCCTTCCTGGGTGTTGGATGCATAACCACACCCAGACCAGTGAAACTTCATTTATAGCAATAGTAACAGGCTTCGTTCAGCTCTTTGGGTCATAATTTGCCAAGATCAGGTAAAGAAAACCATTTATTTACATTACTCAAATGAATTGTTTTTCTATAAAATCACCTAAAAATGTTTACCACAAACCCTTTAACAAAAATAGGGTGTACCTTACTGTGAGTAAATGCACAATCTGAAGAACTTCCCTTTAGGGACTTCCATGTCTTAGGGTTGTCTTTGGAAACAGTTTATGGGATCAGGGAAGCAGGGATTGGAATGCTTCGGGCTCTTGCTTCTGCTTGTCTTTTATCCATAGTTTGCATTTTTGGTTGACAAACCTAATGAGAGCTTGAACAAGAGGACTTGGGGGTAAGATAAAAAATGAAAACCATTAATCTAGCTCACCCAGGGAAGATCATTCATCTTTTCTAGTTTTGTACATTGAGGAAGTCTTTATTATGTAGTATGTCATGGAACAAATCCCACAACTGGTCACGGAACAGCTTAACACATACATTGTCTAACGGGGTGGGAAGGAGGAAGGAGCGTTGTGGGAGAGTCCAAGCCTTCTGCAGGTAGCAGGAGGATGAATGAAGGTGTCATGACTTACATCAGGCACAGCCTTGGTCTCTCAGTGACAGTACAGGAAAACTGGGATGGTACCGCTCTGTCCCACATGACTGACTGGAATAAAAGAATTAAATTATGCAAATTCCTAAGATTAAGAAATATTAGCACTCTTCTTCCTTTCCTGCTCTTATTTTGTTCTTGAGGATGTAACTAAAGCACTAGGTTCCTGTCAGAATTTCTCTCGTATCTCTTCTGTTGACCTTGTTGTCCGTGTCTAGATGTTTTTTTTTTTCTCTTTTCAGGATGTGGCCAGGTTCTTCGAGCTTCGAAGGGTCAGATTCTGTTGGAGAGCTACCCCTTAAATGCTCACTGTGAATGGACCATTCATGCCCGACCTGGGTTTATCATCCAGCTGAGGTAAGGTGCCGGATCCAGAAACGAGTAAGAGCCTATGAGGAAACTGGGCTGGGATGGAGGGTCCTGTGTCTTGGTGACCAGGGATGAGACATTGGCACCATTCTTCCCCCAGTAGTTTTGCCTCCTGGAAGCACTTCTCCTTCTTCTATCAGGGGATGGAATGATCTCATCACTCATATAATTTCTGGAAATATTGTTCTTCTTTAACTAGTGATGAGGCATGGGTGATTAAAACCCCTGGTTCTCTGAGTTATGAGCCTTCAGTAAGTATTTTCTTAGTGAACCAATTCATGCCAATGTTGCCACATGCTTCTTAAATAACTTTCTGCCAGCCGGGTGGTGGTGGCGCACGCCTTTAATCCCAGCACTTGGGAGGCAGAGGCAGGCGGATCTCTGTGAGTTCGAGACCAGCCTGGTCTACAAGAGCTAGTTCCAGGACAGACTCCAAAACCACAGAGAAACCCTGTCTCAAAAAACAAAAAAAAAAAAACAAAAAAACTTTCTGCCCTTTAAAAGGAGCAACATGGCATCAAAACTGACCAGGAGAAGCAATCTAGACCTCTTCCTAAATCCTCCTTAGTGAAAGCGGACTTGATATGTGGTGTTCCCACAATGCAAGAACCTAGACTTGAGAACAAAACTCGATGGTTGGTTTTTCTAGACAAAAGCTGATCTAAGGAGCCAGTGAGGGGCCTTAGTCTCCTGCTTAATGAACTCTGGGCTGGGCCTGTGGGGATGAGAAATCAGGTGTTAAATATAACACGTTAATATTTTAGTAGTTCAGGCACCAAGACAAATGGTTATTTCAGAACCTCTGAGAGTGTCTCTAGGACTCAGGGCACAAAAATAAACCTCTCTTAAAATAAAATGGAAGAAACATGTCAGCTATTTGAGAGTCCTGGAGAAACGCAGAAACATGGGATTCATTCTAGTTACTTAACTATGGGCCTCCTGGCCAGGGACAGCTGGAATGGTGGGGAAGCTGGGAGGCATATGTAGAATATTTCTCCAAAGCTCAGTGGTCAGTCCCAGTGCTCCATTTACAGCACCTACCACATCCATGCTGCTGTGCAAATCTCTTTCCCTGCCTGGAAAATGACCCCCAAGCCATCCGCATCCCCTTTCACCTACTGTCACAGTTTTGCTGCAGGGTCACCAATTTCCCCGAGACAGGTCCTGGATCCTGCCTTGTCTCCCTGCTTCCACTGTGAGCAGTGCCACCATTTCCTCCTCTCAGAGTGATCCAACCATCATCCCATTGTTGAAACCTGCCACCCACTGCCTACTGAATGTATAATGACATCTGAACCCCTGGGAATGCGGGGTGAAGAAACTCTGGCTCTCCCTCTCGGCCTCAGCTCACAGTTCCCCCTCCACTCACAGCCTTGCTCTGTCCCTCTTTCACTCACAGCTTTGGAGCAGCCTTGATTTTCTTTCAGGTCCTCATACATGCCACGCTCATTACGGCTTCTAGGGCTTTTGCATTTACAGGTTCTCCTCCCTCGGTCACTCTTACCCAAGACCTTCACAAGTCTGACTCCATTGCATTGCTTAACTCTTGCTTGGATTTAGGCTTTCAGAGAGTAGCCTTTTTTTTTTTCTGCATCTGAGTTTATTTCTATTCTTATTGATTTATTCTGCACCTGTCCCAGGTCTCATTCTTCATTATCTGTTTTCTATACTAGAGTTTGTCTCCATGACGTCATCATCTGACCTTGAGTTCACCCCCCACCCCAGGATCTCAGGACAGACCTGGGCCCACCTGCTCCTTCTGTCACTTTCTCCCCATGCAGGTTTGGCATGATGAGCCTGGAGTTTGACTACATGTGCCAGTATGACTATGTTGAGGTTCGTGATGGGGACAACAGCGACAGCCCCATCATCAAGCGTTTCTGTGGCAATGAGCGGCCAGCTCCCATTAGGAGCACAGGCTCTTCCCTCCACGTCCTTTTCCGCTCCGATGGCTCCAAGAACTTCGATGGATTCCATGCCGTCTTTGAGGAGATCACAGGTAAAAAGCCCAGTGATAACAGTAGCGGGGATGCCTTGCTCTCTAACAGCACCTTTCTATGTCTCCTTGCTCATCTTTCTCCAAAGTTAGGATGCCCAGCTCTCAGAAGCAGTCTACATAATGAGAAAAAAGAGGAAGGATGAGAGCCTTTTTTCCCCCTTCAGCAAAGCTCACCCAAAATTAGAACAAGGACTTATGCCTCCTGCATCCAGAAGAGGTGGTTAGAGCCCACGGGGGCTGTGTTATGTAGCTATGAGGGTGGAGCCTGGGATTTGTATCAAAGCTTTTGACTCTAGCAACCATGTGAAGAGGCCACTCATGGTGAAGAGTACTGGTTTTGTGACCAAGCTGTGTGACTTTGGAAAATTTCTTCTGCTTTTCTGGGCCTCAGTTTTCTAAGAAATAATAAAAGGAGGAAAAGGTGGGAAGGTCCTTAAAGAAGAGGAAGTTTGCACAGTCCAAGCACTCAGAACCGCCTAAGCCAGGAGCCTGGAAATGGGCATGGCATGTCTTAGGTGGAGCCCATGCTCCAGGAATAGCTCCCGCATGTGTTCAAACCAGCAACCCCAATTAAACTCTGTGGGTCACAAAAATAAACATACAAAGCCAAGAAAGATAGGAAAGCAAGAAGGGATTTAGGAGGGAGCAGGAAAGGCTGAGAGGGGTTGGAAAAATTATCAAACTGCACAATATTCATTAAAAAATTAGAATTAAAAATACTTATTTTATGTGTATGGGTGCTTGGTCTGCATGTAATTCTGTGTACGATGTGCATGCCTGGTGCCCACAGGGACCAGAAGAAGGCATCCGATCACCTGGAACTGGAGTCACAGACAGTTGTGAACTGTCATGTGGGTGCTGGAACTTGAACCTGGGTCCTCTGGAAGAGCAGTCAACACTCTTAACCTCCAAGTCATGTCTCCAGGCCCAGAAATATATTTTTTAAAATCTCAAACTTAAATGCCATTTATTTGACTACTTCCAAGTTCAACTTCAATCCTGCCCTTCCTGGTCATATCTGGCTATATCTAGAGGAAGAATTGACCATCTGGACAAAATACTGAATCTAAGGAATCACTTCAGCTCTCCTTATTGTGAGTCTGGATTTCCCATGGTTTACAGAAGAAGACTCTGCTTTAAGGCCAAAATTTAAAGCTACTGAGTAAGAGCAATGAGGAAAAGAGTCAATGTTCAGTGGCCATCTGGCTCTCAGAGGACTGTTGAGAGGAAGGTCTCATGTAAGAGTCTCTGGGAAGGAGGAGATAAGAGGTCACAGAATCAGGGTCCCTTCAGCTGTACCCTCTGGCTAAGACCAGCATCCCGACTGCCCAGTGTTCCCCGCCTTGAAGATGGTGCTCGCAGTAGCTCTGCACAGTTGTTCCTTATTGGACAAGTGTCTGGTTCTTTCTCCTGCTGTGTCCCATGGTGCAATGCAGGGAGAGCTGCTTGGCTGCTGGAGTGGCGTGTGGTCTGTCTCTGGCTGTCCCCTTATTCTATAATGGCACCCTGCACAACAGACTGAGGAGATGCCATGAGAGGCATCGGTGGATGTTTGGAACACGCAGCCAGAGCTGCGCTGTCTAGGTAGCCAGGGTGTCAGCAGTAGCTCGTTATCTTGTGGCCCTGTGAGTGAAGAAGCATCTTCCCCCTCTGAGGAGCACTGGCGGACAGCAGGCAGTACCACCTCTTGTCCCTCAAGCACCCCCAACTGTTGACTTACTCTTGAGTTACTCCCTCTGGCTAAGATCACCTGTCCCAAACCTGTGTTTTGAAATCTGTCCCGCAGGCCCTGGGCCACATTCCCACTTCTCACCTCCCTTTCTCTTTTGCCATTGAACTATGGCTTTGCTCTTTTGGTGGCTACCCTGTAGCACTTCTTTTCTCCACTATAAACCAACTGCATTGTGTTTCAGACTCTAGTCATTGTACCCTCTCCTTCACATGGCCTTGATCTAGTAAACAGGAAGTCCTCTGTGTCTCTGTAGCTCTCCAGGGCCCTTACTACTGTTTCCTTGAACTGAGCCAAGGGATACAGTTCTCCTACATGAGCATACATGAAGACAGAAATGAAGGCTAACACATACATCAATGTTTCCCATTGACCTTTGCAGGAAAAGAAAGACCCTTAGATGCTCAGTAAGCCACAGGTTCTGAGCTTCGGTAAGATTTGAAAAGACAATATTATATGTATTCTTGAAACTTCACAAGCACATTAGACCACTGAGCTAAGAAGTTCTGCAGTAACGAGATCTGATCCCTCACCTTGAGTAACACTTCTGGGGGAGCCTAAAAAAAATCCATTCAAGGGCAGGCGGATCTCTGTGAGTCTGAGGTCAGCTTGGTCTACAGAGTGAGTTCCAAGACAGCCAGAGATACACAGAGATTCTGTCTTCGAAAAAAATAACAAAAAATAAAACAAAACAAAAAAAGCTTCCAAAAAACCCCAAGACCACAAAACCATTCAGTTCTGGTTTAGTGAAACAGTGAGCTTTTTAGGGTTTCTTGCAGGAAGATGGCGAGGGGTCCTTACAGGAACTATGCCACTCAGGAAGCCGCTCACTCAGAAAGCATAGCCCAGCTTGGTGATGGCCCCCAAAGGCTGCATCACTGGAGTTACCTCTGCAGTTGCAGACAGCTGCACCGGGGAAGAGTCTCCTTTATCCAGCATTTATTTGTTCTCTGGTTGTAAAACCTGGAGGAGGAAACTGCCCAGTCCCCGTGGGAGAGAGAATGTATGCACAGAGCTGTTTCACTGTGTATGCTCTGTGGTTTGCGTTCTCTGTATGGGTGGTGTTGGTTGTTTTTACTCTTTGGCTCTTCAGGGGCCACCACCCAGCTCCCAAATAAATAAATATGAAGACTTATTCTTACTTATAAATGCCCAGCCTTATCTTGGCTTATTTCTAGCCAGTGTTCCTTAACTTAAATTATCCCATCTACCTTTTGCCATTGGTCTTTTCCCCTTTCTTACCTCTGTATTTCTTACTTTCACTATTACTTCATAGCTGGTTTATGGCTGGGTGGCTAGACCCCTGTCATCCTCCTCTCCTTGTTCTCTTGCTCCTCAACCTCACTTTTCTCTTTTTCTCCTTCTATTTAATCTATTTGCCTGCCTATCCTTTCTCCTGCCTTATTGGCTGTTCAGCTCTTTGTTAGATCAATCAGGTGTTTTAGACAGGCAAAGTAACACAGCTTCACAGAGTTAAACAAATGCAACATGAAAGAATACAACCCATGTTTGCATCATTAAACAAATTTCCACAACATAAACAAATGTAACACACTTTAAAATAATATTAAACAACATGTGATACCTTGGGCACACTTTTAGGTGTTTCATACATGTTAAACAGCATCCACATCATTTGACACTTAATATCTGTGTGTTTTCTGCATTCTAAATCACAACATCATGAATTCAGTAAGATGAACAATAACATTGTAAGAAGTTGGTGAAAACACATTGGTTTAGATTATAGGTTTGGGGAGGTGGACTCACTATCAGAGGTGACACTGGCCGATGCCTTTCTCTTTCAGCCTGTTCCTCGTCCCCTTGTTTCCACGATGGCACGTGCCTCCTTGACACAACTGGGTCTTACAAGTGTGCCTGCTTGGCTGGCTACACCGGGCAGCGCTGTGAAAACTGTAAGTGTGACTCTGGGTGTTAGTGGGGTATGCAAAGGGATTCGGGGGCTACAGCACTTTGGTTTCTTGTTGTCTCCAGTGGTGTGTCTGAGATGGCACGTGCTATGGGCACCGGAGTCGTAGTTGTTGACATTGTTGTTGTCATCACGATGTGTGTGTGCCTATGGAGGGCAGAGTTTGATGTTGGGTATTTTCCTTTATTGTTCTCCTCCTTATTTTCCTCCACTGAACTTGGAACTCATTGGTTGGCTAGTCTGTCCAGATAGCAAGGCTGTCTTCCTCTTTGCTTCTCACAGCACCAGGACTGTGGATGTGTCCTGTCATAATGACTTTCAAGGAAATGCATCCTAGGAGTCCAGCCTTAGGCCATCATGCCTTCACAGTGAGCAATTTACGCACTGAGCCATCTCCCCAGTGTCCCTCCCTCCCTCCCTCCCTCCCTCCCTTCCTTCCTTCTTTCCTTTCTTTTTTCCTTCCTTCCTTCCTTTCTTTTTTCCTTCCTTCCTTCCTCCCTTCCTTCCTTCCTTCCTCCCTTCCTTCCTTCCATCCCTCCCTCCCTCCTTCTCTCCTTCCCTCCTACTTTCCCTCCCCTCTCTGTCCTTCCCTTTCTTTCTTTCTTTCTTTCTTTCTTTCTTTCTTTCTTTCTTTCTTTCTTTCTTTCCTTCTTTCTTTCCTCCCTCCCTCCCTCCCTCCCTCCTTCTCTCCTTCCCTCCTACTTTCCCCCCCTCTCTGTCCTTCCCTTTCTTTCTTTCTTTCTTTCTTTCTTTCTTTCTTTCTTTCTTTCTTTCCTCCTTCCTTTCCTTCCTTCTTTCTTTCCTATGTCTTTTTCTTGGTTTGTGTGCTAGGGATCAAACCCAGGATTTCATTCATGCTGAGCACACATCTTTCCGCTACACTACAGCTTTAGTCCTCGTGTCATGGATTGACTGTCCCAATGATCTCTAGCTCTTTCGTTCTTACGGACAGTCAAAAGCAGAGTGATAGCAGCCCTCAGTAACTGGGGCCCTCAAAAAAATGGAATCGACCCAAACAAATGACTCACGCCAGAGCAGCAGGATTTTTTTAAATTATGTTCTTGAAAAGGCAGGAGGTGATTCTCTTCTGATATTAGTTTTGAGCTTTTATCAGAGAGAGCAACTCTAACTCATTGAATTTAATTATACATATCACAGGGCATAGCCTTGGCCTTGAGGAGTATGTATACCATGACATCACAACTTCCAACTCTCTATGTGGTACTGAGGACCATGCTGTTGGCAAAGAGAAACTTCATTATCACGTCCAGAAATCATTTATTATGGTATCTGGTAGCCAAGATCCTATGTATAATGTGTGTCCTCAGAAATTTGAGACCTAAAATTAGTACCACTGTCTACAGCTATCACTCTTCAAAGAGATGTGCAGAGCAAGAATGCAGGTTTGAGGACAAGAGGAGGAAGATAAAGGCCTGAGCAGCGCTCCTCAACATAGATCCAGAGGTGGGGCATGCGCCAGTAAGGCCGGAAGGACAAGCCCCCCAGAGGTGCCCTTACGGCTTGGGAGAACTGACAAGCCCCCCAGAGGTGCTCTTACAGCTTGGGAGAACTGACCTGGAAACGGAACAAAGTCAAGCAAAAAGCAACTTCAGGAAAATCCCAGGCCCACTGCTTGCTTGGTGGTAGTGAAATATGGAATGCCAGGGAAGTGGAGGCACGGTACTGGGTTCTTCTCTCTGCAGAGCAGTTGGTCACTAGCCAAGACTGCCCGAGGGGAAATGTGGACTCAGGCATGCTGTCTTAGTTAGCTTAACTGTCAACTTGACGGCACCTAGAGTCACCTGAGAAGGGTGTCTCAGCTGAGGGATTGTCCAGATCAGACAGGCACAGGCCTGCCTGTGGGCACTGTCTTCTATGTTAACCAGTCATAGCAGGGCCCAGCCTGGCACTGTTGTCTGGGCTTGTGTTCCTGGGCTCTGGAAGAAACCTTGCTAAGCCTGACCCTACAAACGAGACAGAGAACAGCATTCTTCCCTCGTTTCTGTTGCATTTCCTTGGGCAGAAGAGAGTTTCCTGCTTGGAGGTCATGCAAGTGGCCCTGCTTTCAGGCTCCTGACTTGAGGTCTTGTCTTGACTTTTCTCAATGGTGCACCGTGACCTGGAAGCGTAAAAGCGATAAACCCTTTCCTCCCTAAGTTATTTTGGGTCCAAGTGTTTTATCTCAGCAACAGAAAGGAAACTAGAACATATGCCTGGCTTCCTGAGCAGATGCTCTGTGTGGTTCCAGGAACCCAGAGAGGATCATATAGGCCACACGATTCAGTGGGGGAGGGAAAGGAGAACCCAGGAGCAGGAGAAAGGGCTTCAAGGGCAGAGCACCAGCCGTGTCGTCTCCAGTCATTCCTAACCACTGCACACATGTTCTGTGCTCTGCTGCTGTCTGAGAGCCCCCCCGCCCCCCCAGGGAAGGTGGTGTGTTTTTCAGGGGAATGTTTACTAGCATTTCTTACAAGCAGTGCCGTTTCAACCGTGGGTCTCTGAGGACGTCACTGTGTTCTGCTAAAATCTCTGGTTTGGCACAGCTGACCTGAGTGCCACTGTGTAAGAGGCTGAGAAGATGATGCTGAGATTCATGGACACTCTCTTAGTTGAGGCTTCGGTGTAACACGTAAGGCAGATGAGAACGGTGTTGTTCCCTTCTTATTTCAAGGATTTGTAAACATGGTCTAGACTCTCAACAGCAGCACACTCTGAGATTCAGAAGGGGAAATGAAGAGAAGGAAGGCTTGATTTCTGAATGACTAGTTACAGTTTTGATAGACAGAGGTAACACTTGAAAAAAGCCAAGCATGGCCACATAAGCCAGACACGTTTAAGAACTGTTTCAAATCAGGAGAGAAAAGCAAATTGCTCCAGATGCTATGACTAAGCTATGCAGGAGTGGCTTGTGAGTCAAAAATGGATTTTTTTCCCCCTGTAAAGTTAGTCTATCAAAAGAAAAACAAGCATCATGAAAAAAGAATGTAGCAGAAGGCATGTGGATGGTAGCTTGATTCATAAATGGTCTCAAATTCCTTTAAATACCAGGGAGGTTGGGATGTAGCTTTGTGATGGAGTGCATGCATAGCACGTGCAAGGCCTGGCCATGGATTTCCAGTGCTCTAAACAACCAAAAGTCACAAACAAATAAAAACTGCAAACAAACAACCACCACAACCCCCTAGGGATATGGTCAAGGGATTTAATTCTCCATTGCCAGTTTTCAAAATGCAGTTCAGAAACTGTGACCCCCAGTACTATCATTGCAGCTGGGTGAGAAGTTGAGTGTGGGTATCTCACCTGTCACTTGTTACCAGCCATCTGCGAAATTAAAGTTTTATTATTTTCTGTAAGGTCCAGGTCTGATTTTCCCCATAGGAAGCTCGGGGTAAACTCTAACTCACTCGGTTGGCAAAGCATCCCCAAAATCCAGACAGGCAGTTGACCTTGCTGTTTCAGAATAGATCTTAGCCATTGTTCATGGCAGTCTGTCCATGAGGAGAGTAAAACAGAGCAGTTGTGTATGTGTGTGTGTGTGTGTGTGTATGTGTATATGTGTGTGTGTATGTGTATATGTGTGTGTGGTGTGTATGTATGTATATGTGTGTGGTGTGTGTATGTTTGTGTGGTGTGTATGTGTGTATGGTGTGTGTGTATGTATATGTGTGTGGTGTGTGTATGTGTGCGTATGTTTGTGTGGTGTGTGTATATGTGTGTATACGTGTGTGCATATATGTGCATGTGGTATGTGTATGTGTATATGTGTGTGGTGTGGGTATGTGTTTATGTGTGTATATGTGTGTGTGGTGTGTGTGTATGTGTGTGTGGTATATGTATGTGTGTGTGGTGTGTGTGTGTATGTGTGTGTGTATGTGTGTGGAGTGTGTATGTGTGTGCTCCTGTTTTTCTTCTGAGGATATCAATGGGCTGGAGCAATATTTCCAAAGGGAATTCTTTCAAAATTAGCAAGAGATGCAAGCAAGCATTTGGAGAATCTCCAAACTCCAAAATACCCAAATTGGACCTGGCACTTGCTTTTAAAAGCAGCTTCAAGAATAGCAAAGCCGGCACGGATGAGAGTCCAGCCCTTTATGCATGCGCCTTTAAGCCTGGTCCCCAGCAGACTCAGAGTCGGGAGTCAGAATCACACATTTCTTATACAGCTTGTGATAGCTCAGATGCAAATTCTACCTGGTGTGGTGAGAGTCCAGGTGACTGATGGCCTCTGCTCACCGGAGTCCTTTCCGCCAGGTGAGGTGCATCTGCTCCTCTGTTCCAGACATGGTCCTGACATTAGACGCTCTCATTTCTCACGCCTCTGGATGGGAGTAGAATAGGAATAGATTTTTCCACTTCATTCCCGAAAAAGCTTATACTTTAAAAAAGTCAAATAGGGGTCTGAGAGGTCACTCCATGGGTAAAGTGTTGGCTACAGTGTGAGGACCTGAGGTCAACCCCCAAGCCAGGGCTCACATATAGCCCTGTGCATCACTGTGCACATCGACAATCTCTGTGCTCCTAAGGGGAAAATGGAAGGTAGAGGCAGAAGAATTCCTAGTGGTGGTCCTAGTGTATGCGTGTGTGTGGGCAGGGGTGGAGAATCCCTGATTCAAAGGTGGAAGGCAGGAACCAATGCTGGAGGCTGTCCTCTGCTTCCCACATATGTGCTATGACCTGTGCATGCCAACATTCACCTTTACAAATGCACACACACACACACACACACACACACACACACACACACACACACAATTTCTAAGAGCCCAGGCAGCATCAGGTATATAAAATAAAAGTGAAGTATTATTTTTCCTGACCCATCTTTGCTCTCAGAGGAACCACTTTGAGGAACAGTAGGATCTATGTTTCTCAGGTTTTTTTCTAAGATAGGCAAAGTTAAGTTAGTTATTGAAATCATGTTTTAAACCAGGGATTCTCAACTGGAGTGGCTTTGCCCTCCACCTTCACACACAGATGGCATTTGGCAATATTGGAAGATGATTTGGGTGCACATTGGACGCGGATGCATCCTGTGGGCTGAGGGGTGCTGCTGAACGTCCTTCAAGACACAGGGCAGGCTCTGGGACTGGAATTCAGCCCCAGGCCAGCAGGAAGAAGCTGGGAGACTCTGTATTAAACAAAAATAGACGAAAGCACACTTACAAATTTTCAGTGTGTTGTCAGTGTCCGTGGCATAGACTTTTTTCTCAGCAAAATGATTGCTCACTATTCTATGGTGAATGTGAAAATGTGCACTCGTCTGATCCTTTAATGGACTTGTTACTGTGTGAAATACTGTGTTATTATGAAGAGGGCTCTCTGTCCAGAGGGAATGCATGCTTATGTTTTTGAGAGCCACTGAAGAGGCACTGGAAGATTTGTTTTAAGCAATCTGATACCACCTAGGGTTGCAGGAATGGGTTCGTTTTTTTCTGCTGTTTAAAGGATCAAAAAGGCAGGGAAACCTGGAGAGTCAATGTTTATTCAAAAAGAACAAGTTTATTAGAGTTTAAAAGAGAAAAAACATCCCAGTCAGGGAAGCACTAAATCTCAGCAGCTGTCCAGAGGATAATAATGGAGAAGGGTAGGGGAGGACATATCATTTGAATTGAGCCAGCATGGAGGGCGGCCATTGGCGGCAGATGGATGGTGAGGGAGTGGGCTTTAGAGGAAGGACGAAGCCCTGAGTGTTGGGGAAATAGAGCTGGGAATGGCATAGAAAAAAAGAAAAAGTTAGGCTTTCCTGAGTGACTCAGGAAAGCAGATAGACTTTGCTCTGTAACAGAGAATGCTGGGCAGGAATTCTGGGAAGGGAAGGTATTGACACTCTTTAAAGGGGTCTCTTTAGCATGGTTTGAAGTGAGCCTGCCTCCACAGTGCTCCTGCCTTCCAGGGATGGTCCCTCAGCCAGGTGATTGAATGGCTGTCTGGGCTAATTCCTTTATACTTGGGGTAGCTTGGAATGGGAGGGCCTGATTTTTCTCTTGACCATAAAGGAACCAGTTTTCCCTTAATGAACTTACCACTGTTGTGTCAAATCTACAGGATGCTGCTTAATATAACTGTGGCTCTTCAAAATAAGAACTGGGACCTGTATTTCAGAAACTAGAGACTATTCTCAACAAACTGGAAGTGGGTTTCTACTCAAAGGAACCCTTAGTCTGAGGAGAAAGTTCCTGGTTCAGATGTATGAGGTTTGACTTCATTCCTGTGGCCAGGAGGATGTCAAAGCCCCTGACAGAACAGTCCATAGACATTAGCTCTCAGCCTCACCTTCCCTGAGACCCTTCCCAAGGTGGAAACCTTTCCCCTTCTCTTGAGTGACCTCGGAAACCTAACTAGGGGAATGGCCCCTCCTCAGCCCTCAGACTCAGCTCATCTCCTGCCAACACCCTCAGCGACCTCCAGGATCCCCCGGGCCACCATGTGAGAAAACGGGGCCTTTCTTTCCTCTGAGGGTTCCTGTTTCATTGTGTGGAGCACAAGGAGAAAGCAAGTCTTCTAGTAAATGGTCTGAAGCTTGTTTTGAAAGAGTGGAGAGTGAGAGATTCATCGCCTGCTCCAATTTCCATGTTGCCTTTGTTCCTCTGGCCCAGTTGACAGAGCTGGGCTTTCCCTCTGCATCCTAATGAAGGCCGATGAAATGGGCTAAATCTTCAGTCACAATGTTCACACTGCAGGCTCTGACGCTCCTCAGAACAAAGCAAACCAGTCCTCACCAATTAAAGTAAAACGGTGGATCTGGACTCGCTGGGGCTTTTCGAGTCTCAGGAGGTTTCCCACTGGTCTGTCCCAAGGACCAAGGAGAAAGAGCAGGATAAGAGGCGCACTTTATTCTTGAGCTTCAAAGCAACAGCAGGAGTTTCTCATCCAAATGAGCCACTGTGAGCTTTGGGAGGGTCCATGGAAAGACCTATGCTGATGGGAAGAGACTGTAGGAGACCCCTAGTGGGCAGTAGCCTTGTCTCATCTTAGATGGGTAAACCAAATGGGGTGGGTTGATGTGAACTGTCCTGAGATCTGGCAGGTGAGGCTCTAAAAAAATTGGACTCATCGCCCTTTTTCTCAGTTCCAAAGGCCTCTCACCCTGTGCATGTGGGAAATGGGTACATCTTTGTCTAAAGGGAGGTGGTGCATGCCAGCATGGAGGCCTTGGAATTCAAGGCTAGTTGACTTTGGATTGACTATGAGTTAGCGTTTCCCAGCCGGCCAGCCTTCAATGAATGGTTTAATGTGTATGAGCCTCCATTTTCTGAGTTAGAAATTTCAAAAAAATAATACCAGGTCGTTTCCATGGCGTCTCTGTGGATGAAGTTTAGTGATCTATGCAAGGCAGAGTTGAGTATTAGGAGCCATTATTTTAAAATTATTATTATAAATGCCTCTTTTAAATAAAATGTCATTTAAAATTTATTGTAAAGTTCCAGTGAATAAATCACTAAAATATTCCATGTTATTTATAATAATGACTAATGACAGTAATGTAAATGACACATTAGGATAGAATCTCATTAAGACAGTACATGAAAGAAAAAAATGGCCATATATTTTACCTTTTTTATTTAATTTTATAATAGTCTAATTTCATTCATAAACTAATTTTTAAATACATTTCCTTTTTTCCTACATAGCTAAAAAAATTTAAACTTTTATTGAAAATAGATTCTTCTCCCATATGATACATCCCAACCGCATTTTCTCCTCCCTCCACTCCTTGCTCCTGCTGTGTAGTTAATGGACTTTTATGTGATTATTTCTATCCATACATATAGCATCATTGATCATGGCCATCTGCCCTTCAGCCCTCTTCCTCCTCCCTCGGTCTCTTGTTTCATGTAGGGTGTGTAATGGAGGGGGTGTTTTCCTAGTCAGAGCTCAGCAAACAGTGTTCCCCACAAATAGGAGAAATAGGTAAAGACATAGAGATTACCCACTAGCTGAACTGCTCCCACAAACATGGGATGGAGCCGACCACGTGGTCAGGGCCATCTGCTGTAGGGCTTCTCAGGCTCTGGGTCCATCTGCCTGTTCCTTGTCCCTGTCCTCGTGGCTTTTGTTTTGGCAGATGAAGTCACAGGGGCAGGACTTAATGCAGGAGGCAGCTCTTATGTCGATCCTGGGTTAAGAGGTAATTCATTAGAGTTGGGATGGGCTGTGGGCCTACAGAGAGTAGGGAAACCAAAGAATTAACCTGTAATGGGCCAGGTGGAGGGTGGGGGTGGCACACAGTTTTAATGCCAGCACTCTGGAGGCAGAGGCAGGCGCATCTCAGTGAGTTCAAGGCCTGATCTACAAAGCAAGTTCCAGTGCAGCCAGGACTATTATACAGAGAAACCAAATAAAAAAAAATAACTTAAAATGGAATAAAACATTCCTGAGGCCAAGCCCCACAGGAACTCCAGCCCCAAACATAGGCCACAAAACTCCCATCTTTCTTAAAGACCTGCCTTGGGGAACATTCTTCACCTGGTTTCTACCAACTTCAAAAGTTGAAAACGTCTTCTTTGTAAATTCCAAGGCATTCTTGTTGGCATCCATGTGCTAAAAAAGAAGTTTTTCTTAAGGCAGGGTCTTACTCCTGTCATCCAGGCTGACCTCAAGTTTGCAGTCCTCCTGCCTTAATCTCCAAGTTCTGAGATTCCAGCGATGACCACTGTGCCCAGCTCCTCTCGTGTGTGTGTGTGTGTGTGTGTGTGTGTGTGTGTGTGTGCATATACACAGATTTCCAGATGTGCATGTAAAAGCCAGAGTCAACTAGACATCTTTCTCAGAGGCCATCTATCTGGTTATTCAACAGTGTCTCTTCCTGACCTGGAGTTTTCCCATTCAGCTAGCCTGACTGGCTAAAAAGACTCAGGGTTCCTCCTGTTTCTTTTTCTCCAATGCTGGAATTACAATATCATTCCATATACTTTTTCCATGTGGGTTCTGGGCCTCGAACTCAGGTTCTCATGCCTGTGTGTCAAACATTTTCCTTCCTGAGCTCTTCTGCTGTCTCTCCAGTCCTACATCCATCTTGACTATGACTCAAAAAGCTCCTGAAATTTGGGGGAAAACCAAAGAAGACTGTTATATCCAAGCAGATCCACCAAGTGTCTCCTATCACAAAAGCGGCCCACTTACTCTATCATAGTCATATGCCAGGTTGATTTGAACAACAACAACAAAATTAAACAGCTAAGGCTTTCTGAAAAATTGTCGGTGTTGACCGTCTCTTGGACACGGGCAGTTTTAAATAGGCCATCCAAGCACCGGAAAGTAGGGTTTGAAAGACACAGTGTACCAGAGACCCAAGACAATACTGATTAAGATCAAATAGCCAATTAAGGCCCAGTCTCCAAATTGCTGCCGGATGAATAAATAGCAGTGTGTGCCATCCAAGCCAGCTTCACATGGTAGCACCTCATTCACACCCACACAAGGCTGGAAAGCATCAGGGAAGCAGAATTCTGCTGGCTGGAAAGGGATAAAAAGAGGTTTTGGTGAAGGTTGTATCATCAACTAGTGTTATTATTTCGGTTCAGTGAGGACCTTCAAGAGAGTAAAACACACTTGTTTCAGTCCAGAAGCACCAAATTCAAGCATGAACACAACAAGAAAAGTGTGGAGGAGAAATAGGCCATTGTCCGCTTGTCTCTGAGCACTGGCTTCGTGCTGAGTCAGGTTTTAGAATAACCTTGATGAGGAGGCTAATGCTTTGATCAAACAAAGACCGAACTGTTACAGGCTCTTTCCTTGATTTTGGTGATGTTGGGTGAATATAAAGAGTATGCTAAGTATTGAAACACCTTCCATCCCAGCTCCTACCACAGCTAGATCATAGGGTGACGACTTGTATTGACTTCAGGACCATGTCCTTTGTTATGATGCTCTGAAACTCTCACAGGGAGAGAATACCAACCCCAACTTTTGCTCAGTGGTTAACTAGGCCTTCTCAGGTACTAAAATTTGCCAAAAAGCAAATAGACTTCTTCATTCATCATTTTGTGGTTCATTATAGACCATTTGTGAAATCAAGAATGACATAAATAATAACAATGGATTAATTAAAAATAAGAAGAAGCAGAATAAGAACAATAAAAATAGAAGAAGGTGTTGAGGAGATTAGACAAAGATGACCACAAGTTTATCTAGGGGTGAAAACATTTATTTTATTCTGACCCAGACTCTTTTCTATATCTTGTGTGTGTGTGTGTGTGTGTGTGTGTGTGTGTGTGTGTGTGTGTAATCCATACATGCATACACCTAGATACACACTGACTATATAACTATGAGACTGAGACACCCCATCATCTGCTGTCTGTAAAGTGGAGACCCAGAAAATCTGGTGATGAAGTTTGAAGGTCAAAGAGCCAATGATGTAGCTGGGTGAACAGAAAGCTAGAGGGCCAGGGCTTCCCAAGCCCCATGAAGAACAGCATTTTCCCCAGATGCTGGTCAGGAAACTACCATGTTTAATTTTGGCTGTGTCGCATTTTGGGCTTGTTTTGGTCTCATCTCTCTTTTCTATGGGAATGTTTACTCTGTGCCAATATTAGTGTGGATTTTTTTTTTAAATTTCACAGTGGCTCATATGTCCCAGAGTTTGTCTTAAGTCTCAAAAAATCCTTTGAGTTTTTGAGCAGAATTAAGAAAATGAAGATTACTGAGACTTAAGAAATGGGCTGAACTCATTTTGATTTATGAAATGGATAAGAACCTTGTAGGGGCAGGAGGGCATGCCATGTTTTAAAAGTCATGTGTTTGGGCATCAAGTTGACAAGGGATGGCTTGTGATGGCTAGGCAATTAGATCACCATCTGTTTGCACTTTGTTATTTGAAGGGTACTTGAAATCTGAAACATCTATGTTGGTGACTTATAAACTGTCAAACTGGAGACTTTATGTTTGGTGTGAGTGCCTGTGTGCATATGTGTAAACACAGAGAGATGGATGGATAGAAGGACAGACAGACAGATATGCCTACTCTTATGTTCTTCTTCAGTCCCTGGGTAAGGTCATGGGAATGAGTAGAGGCCACCGCAATACTTGTGGAAAGAAGCAATGTTGTCTCTGAAGGATTTAGGACCTTCTTAAAGATTTATTCAAACTGCTACCTAGCATTTTCCAGACAGGGTGGCACGCACCTATCATGAGGAAGCATTGCTGAGTCTGTTCTCAATGTCTCCTCCTCTATAGCTTGTGGACTCATGCCTGATATACAGGCTGCCCTCCACTGACTACGACACGTGTCCTGGTTAAGTAGCAATCACTGTCTAGTAGCTTAGAGATGGCACAAATGTGATAAAACTGGGAACTCTAACTCCAAGTCCCCAGTAGTTACCCTGGGCAGAACATCTAAATTAGAATCTGGGCCTATTTCATTTGGCGTCCTACCTGTAAATTAGGAAGCTTTCAGACCACATGGCTGGCTAAGTGGTATTAGGTCAGTTCCAGCAGTTTTGCCTCATGGAATCTGTGCTGCCATCCCTACTAGAGCCAACTTCTGTTGTCATCTGGTGTTGGCTGAGGTCCTTCACACCCTGCACAAATCACTGACAGCCTCATGCTACTTCTTCCTTAGTTAGCCTGCTACCTTTCGACGTGATCTTAGAACAAAGGCATTAGTCACAGGCAAGCTGATGCTAACAGAAAAGGTGTGTGTATTTATTCCTACACCTTTACTTGTGGTGTCTTCTTTTTCTCTATCAGAAGGAGTTGAATCAGTCGGCCTAAAGAAACTAAACTGAGTTTTTTTATAATGACAACCCTTAAAAATTCAATCAAACTATGAAGATTCTTTTTTTTTTCTTTATTTTTGTAGGGCTGGAGGCTGACATGTAGGAGGTGACATTTGCTTGGGAAGTGCCCTGCTATCAGGTCATATCCTCAGACCTCTTGCTATGTTTTATTTTGAGATGGCCCAGCTGAGTTGGGCTGATACTGAACCCATGATGTAGCACAGGCTGGTATTGAACTTGCAGAATTCCCCTTCTCAGTTTCTTGAATCTCTGGGACAGCAGGTCTGTGCCACCATGCCTGGATAAGGGGGTTTCTTCATTGAGAAATATTTTGCTTGATAGAAATCAGACCCAAAGAATAATCAGCTTGATGGGATATCATGAGTCCTTTTCATATGTAAGTGCCTTCTAGGAGAGGTTGGGCACACATGTTTAGTAAAATAAGCCACAACTAACATCGCTTGTTTCTGGTTTGGATTTGGAAGAACCCCTCTGTTTGCATACATGAACTCACGCAACTGCACGAGCCTTGCACAGAATCCAGCCAGCTAGTTCCAGCATGGATGGGGGAAGGGCTCATGAAGTCCCACTCCTAGCTGAGAAGCTCCTGCTATTGATGACTGAAAGAGTTTTCCTCAGGGACGCAGTCTCTAAAAGTCCGCACG
>NW_004949096.1:8271355-8284211 GCF_000317375.1 Microtus ochrogaster | reverse complement strand
AGAGAGAGAGAGAGAGAGAATTCAGTTAGGAGGGAAAGGTGGTGGTGGGGTATAGGGACAGAATTGGAGATGACAGAACAGGGAGCAGACTTGATCAAAGCACATTATATTCATGTATGTATTTCTCAAATGATAAAAATGTTTTAAAAAGATATAGAAAAGCACCTGTCAATGCCTTTTTCTTCTTGGCATGAGTGAGGGTGACTTACTAAATACATAGTGATCGATCACTATTTCTCCAGTCCTTCAACAAATGACATGATGGATTTTAGAAAGACAGAGTAAGTTGGTTTTTTGTTCCCAGAAAGCTTTGTAACCACTCTTGTCTACAAATCTGAACTTTGAGTCTGGAGATCTAAGCAAAAGAAAAATGATAAATATTTATAGAAGATTATTGCAGCACATTAAAATTCTAGATTCATTCATAAAATATACTTCTGTGGACAGGAATATTATATGGATAATGAAAGAAGGGAAGAGGGAGCAGGTTGGTTTTCCATGACTGGGCTCTGCCCCAGTTCCTGCTGGGTGAATGGGTGAGGGGATGGACGAGATAGATTCAGTATGAACTTCCTTCCATCACAGGCAGCATGACTTTATCTGAATGCAGGAAGTGGTGTTATTGGTGTGTACCAATGAACCAGTCTTCCTGAAGACAATGTCACAAGGTCCTGACATTGTCTAATGCTGCCATCTTTGTGTCCACTGCTTTCTGCCTTGGTCACCTCAGTTGTCAGTAGTGGTTCTTACTGTGCCAATCAGAAGGAAGAAAAGCAATATAACTTTATTTGCTCTAAATCAACTTAAACCTAGCTCAAAGATCTATAATTGGGAATTCAGTATTGGTCATTACAGGTGTCTTCTTCATGCCACAGGTTGTGTAGAATCATGCTATATAGACAGCATTAAATCACCTGGGCAAGTAAGGCTTCTTTCTTCATCTTGAGAGATCCCGTTTTCTACACTACCTTTGCAGTTCGGGTACAATAGCTTGGCTGGGGTGAATCTCTGCCTTGGAGCATGAGAGTGCTTATGGAAGCTGGAAGTCCTTCTCTAAGGATTTATCTTCAAAATTCCTGTTCACCTTCCTTCAAGAACTCATTACCCAGTCATGTTCATGGGCTCTGGAACAATTGCCTCACTAGGTTCCCATCACTGTCTACAGAGTCAAGAAGGGAAGACATGAGGATTCTGGTGCCTCTGGTAAGGAACAGCAGAGCTATCTCAGGCTACTTTCTCCTGGATCAAGCATTTGGCACTAGGCTTTTGCTAAAGCAATCACTCGTAGGATCAGACAGTACAGGAACTGGAGGAGACAAGAAAGGGGAGGAAGTCAGTCAAGAGTGTTTTCTACTGAATTCCCAAATGCAGCCTGATTCCATAGGCTTCTTGAAAGTGTGAAGTAGAGCTCACAAAACATGCCCATCCCATTGGTAACTCTTGGTTGGATAAAGGGTGAGACAAAATCACGGCAATTTCCCACTCTCTTAAGTTGGACAAGCTAGTTTCCATACCCAAAGACAGTCCTCTGTAGGATGCAGTTGCCAACTCTCAGCAACGAGACACGGTTTGAAAAGTAGAAGGTAGCTCTCTTGGGTTGGTATAGGGATATCAGGAACCTGGTGGAGGCTCCTGGAGAATCCAAGACAAGAACAGTTTAAAGTTTTTCCATGTGTGTCTGTAAAATGGAGTCATAATGAACCACCTCATACAGTGCCTTTCAGGGAGGGAGGGACTAAGGATATGGATGGCCTTTAACTGTTCATCTGAAACAATCTTTTACAAAAATGCCCCTCTGGTGACTATTTTGTTCATACACTAGCATATAAGGGCATACTGAATTTGATGTGTTTGTGTACCCAGGCTGAGTATCAAAAGGCAATGTGCTATTTATTATCCATCATGGGATGTTCTACTTAACAAAATTGGGACTCTAGTTCCTTTAAGCCAGACATAGAGATATTTTAAATTCTCTATTGGCTGTGTCTGAAATATCCTTTCCACTGAGGTGAAATGAGACATAAAGACCTTGAAAAAAAATCAAAGAGAAAAGAATCATGAATCTGTCCAATGTTGAGATACAAAGGTTTCCAAAAAGAGAACACATGGAGGATTGGGGGTTGCTTTGAAGTCTTTGGGAAGGACCTCCGATGAGATGTGGATGGTCTGTATACCCCCAGGGAGCTATCTAACGAGGAGGAACAACAGTGGGTAGACCAAGTTTCAGACTTCCCTTCAAAAGCATGGTAAGTGGGTGTGCAGCTCGGGAAGATCCAGAGAACGCAGAGAAGAGACAGTTTTGTCCAGGGGCTGTTTGCTATAGGAGTAAGGTTTTAGTATGTGGGATTTAAGATGTGAAAGTAAGACACCGCACTTGGTACCCAGACGTCTGAGTGGCAGACTTGAATTTGAGTTTGGAAGCTTGTCATTGGTAAGCTACTAAAGTTCAGAAAATGGAGAGGAATACTGCATTGTGCTCTAGAGCAGTGCTTCTCAACCTTCTTAATGCTGTGACCCTTTCATGCCATTCCTCATGTTGGGGTGACTCCCAACCATAAAATTATTTTTCTTCCTATTTAATAACTGTGATTTTGCTACTGTTATTAATAGTAATGCAAATAAGTTTGGAGACTAAGGTTTGCCAAAGCAGTTATGACCCATAGGTTGAGAACTACTGTTCTAATAGTTCCAATAATGGCCACTCAAGGCTTCTCTTTGGGATGTTCTGTAATATGTTTTCAATTTGAAAAGATGGCCTTTAAAAGTAGTTGACTACTTTGCAAACAATTGCAAATATAGAAAAATAAACTTTTTTTTTTACGTTTTCATTCTAAACACACACACATTATAGACCTGCTTTATGCACAAGAAAAATAACGTTTTGAGACATTAATTCCCAATCATTGTTCATTCAGTAGAAGGATGAATGAATTAATTCTACCTCTTTGGTTAACTGTGATTATTTGAACTCTTATGCTAGAAGGCACTGTTTTCTACCAGTGCCTAGTGGCTGAAGAGATTTCAAAGAAAAACTTTGTCAATGACCATGCATAATATTAAGGAGATTTTTCTTGGGATGGAGAGCCTATGGGACATTTGACAAGAGGCACAGGACAGCAAATGTTGACTTTAGATACTTAACAGAGAGGGGCCAGGCTGTCTTGCCTTATCTTCGAGAGTCTAACAATAGAAATAGCATTAACAATAATAAACAAGAAACTTGTCTGCTGATATTTTAGGACTGCAAATTTTGAAAACAAAATATTAAGAAGCAAAAGCTATTCTCAGAGTTATAAGCCATAGATAATGACTAGTTTAAAAATTATTTCCCTCATCCCCCCCCCACTGCTTTGTAAATATATGTCCATTCTATAAGTGAGTTTCTTCATGTTTTGGAGGATTTGAGACTATGAATCTGTGGATGTTTTTCAGCTACTCTCTCTTAGCACATTGCTTCTCTTCCTCCCTCGCCTCTCATCTGTGAACATCAATTTACATACATATTTATTCATTTGTCTATACATATTTATTTTCCTATACATTTTCACCTCTTGGCCATTTAGACTGAGTTATGATTCTTTTCTTGAAAGTGTTCTTTCTAATACTCTTCAGCCCCATTAGATTTCCTTTAAATTATCCACTGAATTTTTTATTTTGTCATTGTACTTTTCTATTTTAGATTTTTCCTGTGGTTGTATTTCAAGGGTTATATTTTCCTGATAAAGCTACCAGTCTTGTCTTTGATTTCCTTGAGCATATTCAGCATAGTTACTTTTTAAAGTGCTACCACAAAACTTCATTTTCTGGGTCTTTAATGAAGCTCCTATGGTCTGTTTCTCTTGATTCTCAGTAATGTGGTCTTGTCTTCCTTCTTGGTCAGTTCTGGTTACTACAACCAAATGGCACCGATCAAGTGGTTTAACATTTTATTTCTCATAGTTACAGAGGCTAGGAAGTCCAGCATCAAGACACTAGAAGACCTACTTCCCAGTTCATAGGTGTAAGGAAGGCAGGAGAGAGAACTGTCTGGATTCCATTTTATAAAGACAATGATACCATTCATGAGGGCACTATCTTCATGGCTTAATTACTTCCTAAACACTTTCCCTGTGAATGCCACCCTATCGGGAGTAGTCAGGATTTCAACACAAGGATTTTGAGGGAGACACGAGTATTCACTCCACTGAATAGTCCATTGGATCCTCACTTAAAAGTATGCTTGGATCTATCCTGGTGACATTATATATGCAATAACTTAAACCAGCAAGTGTTCTCAGAATTCTCTGTTGATTTAGCTGTGGCTTTTCTTAGCTCAGAAGTAAGATGCACTACATGAAAAGTATACATATGACCTGATTTGACAAATGTCATGTAAATTGTACACACTGAAGCATTGTGCAGAGTCATATCCTCACAGCTTGGGTAGAAATGGTGATAGATTCCAAATTAGCATCTCTTTCATTTTCATTTTTAAAGCCTTCCCTGTGAGAGAAATGAATGACTTGAAGGTTCAAGAACTCCTCAGTGTTCAAACCCACAGTAAATGTAGCATATGTATGATTCCTGAGGGTCTAGCCCATGCTAAATCATCAAGTCTATCAAATTCTGAAAGTGACACCATCCAAGGAAAGAGAAAGCCAGCTCTCAGGCTTCCCTGTCCCAAACATCAGCAGAAAGGATTTCTTATTGTCTTCTGAAGCTGCCATGGCTACCTTTCAGTTCTTCGGTTTTCACTGTTTTAGGACTGGCCTTAAATGCCACCCAGCCTCTCTTGGCCATGAGCAAAGGAAGAACAAAGCTTGTATTATACAAACTTCAGCTCTTAGATGGACTAATTTGCCATAGATTTAAGTAAAAGCCCAAGTTAGGCAATCTAGTTGGGGGTCGTGGCCCAAATGAATAATTCTGCCTCAGCAAAGGGCTGCTTATTGACTCCAAACTTCAGTCGATGGTTACTTTTTTGGGAGCACAGATCCAGGTATTTTAGTCCTGAATCCCGTGAAGGGTCAGCAACTTGACTTAAAGCTTCCCAGTTACTGTGTTATGATTAGTTGCACAGTTTTTAACGTGCAGGCGGGATACACCGTGGTTCCAGCAGTTGTCTTTTGGCTGTGTGCTCAGAACTGAATGCGTCTGTACTGGGTGAAGGGAGCAGCACTGGGCGTTTTCTCTGCCCATTTCTCCCATATGAGAGGCATTCCTGAAAACGTTAACACTGAGGTTTTCTGAGTCCATCTGAAGTGGTGTGCCTTGCTATGCCATCTCAGTATTTTTGAGCAGCTTGCTCCATGAGGCCCCTTTTCTTACACTTAAAATAGGAGCTTAGGATTCACTCACCAGAGGAGCTGCTTATATTACATAACCGCAAGGCACACAGATTATGATTGATCTATTGCCATATAGCCTCAACAGTCTCTGAGTAGAGACAAGCTACTCATTTGGCTGGTTCTAGCAATTTTCCCAAGTGGTACATAGGAAAGATATTTATTTCTTTTTAAGTTTTGAATATTTTAGAGGTATTATCTGAATGGAAATTGTTTTCTTGCCTGGGGGCAAGTAAATTAATTCCAGGGAAGGTAATTGGGGCAGTGAGTTATAGGGAGAAAGGCCTGCGGAAGGTACAATCGCATTACTTGGGGACTGTTTCAGGGGAATGAGTCTGCGCCTAGGAAAAAGATGACTGGGGAGAAGTCAGAGATAGGCACTGGAGACAGGGCTCACTTGTTGCTCTTGCAGAGAACCCAGGTTACATCCCCAGCACCCACCCGGTGGGTCACAACAGTCAAGGCATAGGATTCCCCTCTTCTGACCTCTGCAGACACCCAGCACAATGTAGCTCACAAATATATGCAAACACTCATACACATAAAATACAATAAATATTGAAAAAAGAAACAAGGGAAGCTGATAAAGCCATTGGTCCCAAATTCAATAGTTACAGGTTGCATTCTTCAGGAGACTAGCTGTTTTTCCCTAGGCTGGTCATATTCATTACCGTGTCCTATTCTGTTTCAGTCAGTTCTGCTCCGTACCCAATAGAGCATGTCTAGGCTATGGCTGGAAAGGCCCAGAATAGCTGCTGATGTCATTGTGACTTTAAGTCTCTGTCCAACAGGAATGAAAGAAGAGAGATTTCTTCATAATGAATGCTCACTGTGCAGATGGAAAGTTCCATTTGGAGATGAGGGAAGTCTGCTGGATCTGCAATTATATTATATAGCATTATTTGGTGTGTATGGATGTTTTGCCTGCATCTGTGTCAGTGAGCAACTTACACTCCTGATGCCTGAAGGCTAGAAGACAGACCTCCTGGAACTGGGGTTATAGACAGCTGGGAGCTACTCTGTGGATGCTGGGAATCGATCCCGGTCTTTTGGAAGAACAATTGGTGCTCCCAATTACTGAGCCATCTTTCCAGCACTCCCCCAACACCCTGTTTTGTTTTTTTTAAACAAAACAAAACAAAAAGTTTCAGCATACTATTTTCTTCCTGGAGATGAAAACTAAAGCCTACATCCATTTTAGATAAGCACTCTTATTTCAGGTCAGTTCTACTTTCTGACTACACAGCGTAAGTAGGAAACTGGTGAAGTCTGGTTTAGTTGCCTAGGTGTTAGAAAGTGAAAGATATAAGGCAATTCGTCCAAAAAACAATGACCATGATATATTGATTGAAAAGTCTTGGTGACATATTTACATCGTCCAGGCTTTCCTAGCTTCCACAGCTTGAGAACAAAGGGAACAATATCATGTAAGGCCAAGATTTAGTGTCTAACTGATTTATATTTAGAACAAGTGATTTCTTGATTCAGGAATAAGCCATAAAGCAAGCTGAAGACACGCTTTCCACATGCGTTCCTAGGCTGAAGTTCCTCTCGGAGCTCCTTCTGAGCAGTGTTGTTAGCAGGCTCTCTGGCGCTGTCTTTTTAATTCAATGAAATGTGAGAGGAGTCTATTCTAAACCCGGATGACTCAGACTTTCAACAGTTCTCTTTCTTCTTCTTCCACTTCTAGTCCTTGAAGAAAAAAACTGCTCAGACCTCAGAGGCCCAGTCAATGGGTACCAGAAGATCACAGGAGGTCCTGGGCTCCTTGATGCGCACCACGTGAAAATCGGCACGGTCGTGTCATTCTTTTGTAATGGCTCCTATGTTCTCAGTGGCAACGAGAAAAGAACTTGCCAGCAGGATGGAGAGTGGTCGGGGAAGCAGCCCATTTGCATAAAAGGTAACTCAGGGATGTTTCTGGATTCTGTAGACGTGCACAGAGTAGGTATAATTCTTTGGCAGCTCCTATGCCTGCTTTTAAGTCCCTGGAAAAATATCTTCTTGCAGGCTTACCTGCAAATCATTTGCAACTCTCATCTTGGAGAGTATCCTTTCAAATTTTTGCCTCTTTTTTTTCTGGGACCCAAGAAGACCCCGCTCTCATCTTTTCTAAGATGATGGAGAAGAGTGGGTTGGGAAAGATGGCCAGGCTGAGTTGTAGATACGTAAATCCAAAGATGGAATTTGTAAACCTTTGCCTGGCTGCTTTTGTTGTGTCTCTAATAAAAGAGTCAACAAGCGCGTGTTGCTGGGGAGGCTGCAGATGTAGATGGCTAAAAACAAAGACAGCAGACCTTGAAACATCTAGAGGGCAGTTAGAAGAACAAATGAAGAGGAGAGAGAGAGAGAGAGAGAGAGAGAGAGAGAGAGAGAGAGAGAGAGAGATCAATCGTCCTGAAATTGAGAGATGGCGAGGTAGGATCCGTAGCAGTCAAGAGGGATTTAAGGACACTAGGAGGAGCTGGGATAGCACTCCGGATGAAAGATGGGAGAAGAAGTGGGCGTAGATGGAAGTGAAAGCGTCTGTCTTATGGCATGCTCAAAGCAAGCCAGTCTAGGAAGTAACATTTAAAATATAGGCTGGGAACAGAAAACCCTGGACCGTTGTGTAGGGATGTCGGCGCCCCCACCCCCCAATCACAGCCGAGATGCAGTTTCTCCCCGACTTTACCCATTAGTTATTCTGGGCTGATGCTGCCTTAACTGAGAAGAAAATTGGGTTCATGTCCTAGATTGTCAAAACCATTGCCCCCCACTCTCCACTCTCTCTGCTGGGTGTTTGTCAACAACCCGGATCATGGGGAAAGGGATGAAAGAGAAGAGGGGATAAATGTGAAAAGGATAAATCACTTTAGACTTTCGCCAGGAGCGACTCTCCCCCGCCCGGCGCAGGGCCTGATGTTTGGTTTCATTAAGTATGGGAACGGGGTTGCATATGTCCTTGGAGGTTTTTGTCAACTTTTCTCTTACAAATTAATACAACCAAAGTACTCTAAGTTGCTAATTAGACAAATGTTGGCTGCTGGATTGGGAAAGTGAGGTGGGAAGGATTCCTTTTTCCCTGGAAGAAAAAAAAAAAGAGAAAGATTTCAGTGAATTGAAACTGGGCTCCGAGTTGTCCCCTGGTGACTGCGAGGGACCTTCATTGCGGAGACAGGACGAGGAATGGTTGGTTACTCGGGACTTATTTATAATTGGCCCTGCCGTCTGGTTTTAAACAAGGACTTCTTAATTCCCCCTGTGGGCTGTATCCCATTATGATCTAGCTTGCTAACACCATTCCCATGAACAGATGGCCCTAATCTATGAAGTGCCACTGTCCCAAGTCACCTTGGCAGAACAGTTTTATTTTTTTTTTTCCAGAGGGGACTACTGGATTCTCCAGAGGCAGCTGCCACTATGGTGAAAAGCAGCTGAAATCATGCTAAATGCACTGTTGACAATTTTCCAATGCATCCAGCCTCTGAGACCGGGGAATGAATGCATGGTGCCTAGAAGGGTGGGAGTCAGGTATTATTCTGGATGCTATGGAGTGAACAGTGAAGATGATAAAGGATCACACAGCATAGCTTATCTGTTTCTAGCCTGCCGGGAACCGAAGATCTCAGACCTGGTGAGAAGGAAAGTCCTCCCGATGCAGGTTCAGTCAAGGTGAGACCAAGCCCCCTAACTCCACTTTCAGGGCTAATGACTATCTTCCCTTCTCCACTTGTGTTCGGCCAAAAGGCAGCCTGGCATTTCTTAGGGACATTTAGTACTAAGGGGTCATGAAAGAATGGGGCTTGTTAGATGGAGGCTCATTAGCCAGCTGCTTTTGGCCAAGAGGTAGCTACTACTGGAAGAGGTACAAGTTTTACTGGATCGTGGGAAAGCAGATGGCTGATGGGAAGCAGCGAGCTTCCCTGATGATCTTTGAGGAGTTGGAGTTTAGTACTTTCATCTTCCTGAAACCACTGCTTCTTTATTATGGCAGCTTCTAGGAGCTGGCAAATCCTGCTAAATACTGCAGCCAGCTAGAGGTTAGGGACACAAGCTTGATGGTGACCAAGCAGATGAGGCAAATGGGTAGAGCCCAGGAGCGAAAGATAAATGACCTGTCTAAATGAGGGATATGAACTCTTGTGTATACCCAATGCTTCTCTCGAGAAGACAGCGGAGGTGGCCACAAAGACCATGTCTTGCTTGTCCTCCTCTTTATTCTCTTTGCTGACGTTGCATAAACATTTTTGGTTTTCTTCTACCAATCCAAGCATAATTCTGCATCAGAAATATTAAACTTGTTCAGAAATATTGCTTGTTCAGTCTGGAAACTGCTCCTTCTGCATATATAGAAGCTTAGCGCACCCCCCCCCACCCTATCTTTCAGCTCTCTGCTTGTTTCACCGAGGAGAGATATCATCTCTAACTGTCCTTTTATGATTATTCTAAAAATATTTTATGGTTTTGAGGGATGCACCCAGAGCTTAAAACATGCTAGGTAAATACTTTACTACCACATCCCTAGCCCCGAGCTGTCGTGTCAGCGAAACTAGCAGCAACACACATGTCCTGACGCCACATCAGGCTGCTTCCATTGCCGCCTGTGTTCTCTGTCCTTCACCATGATTATTTCATTTTAGAATCCCTGTCTTCTTCTCTCGCTCTCTCTCCTTCCCTCCCTCCCTTCCCCCTTCCCTCCTTTCATTTCAAATATACAACTTACAAGTAAAAGAATACTGTTTGTTTCTTTTATGCTGAAGTTTTCTTGTTTGGTATCACCTCTGCCACATAGAAGTCATTCAGTTCATAGTTCTTGAATGAATAAATTTGATTGACAGTCACAGGTTCAAAATATGCTTCTGCCTCTTTTTAATCGTAGTTATGTTTAAGCAACTTCCTGAAGTTATTGGGCCTTCTTTTTCTCTTTTTAAAACCAGAGGTAATTAATAATAATCCTGGGGGATTGTTGTAAGGATAAAAACCACAATGGCAAACCAAATTCAAGAGCATATTTAAAAAAAAATCATCCACCATGATCTCATCCCAGAGATGCGGGGATGATTCAACATATGAAAATCTGTCAATGTAACCTACCATTTAAACAATCTGAAAGAAAAAAAAAACCACATGATCATCTCATTAGATGCTGAAAAAGCCTTTGACAAAATCCAACCCCCATTCACGATAAAAGTGTTGGAGAGATCTAGGATATAAGGAAAATACCTAAGCACAATAAAGACAATATGCAGCAAGTCAACATCAAATTAAATGGAGAGAAACTCAAAGTGATTCCACTAAAATCAGGAGCAAAACTAGGCTATCTAGTCTCTCCATACCTATTCAATATAGTACTCGATATTCCAGCTAAAGCAATAAGACAACAAAAGGAGATCAAGGGCATATGAATTGGAAAGGAAGACGTCAAACTTTTGCTATTTGCAAATGATTTGGTAGTATGCATAAGTGACCCTAGAAATTCTACCATGGAACTCCTATAGCTGATAGTCATCTTTAGTAAAATGGTGGGATACAAGATTAACTAAAAAAAAAAAAAATCAGTAGCCCTCCTATATACAAAAAAATAAATGGGCTGAGAAAGAAATCAGAGAAACAACACCCTTTACAATAACCACAAATAATATAAAATACTTTGGGGTAGCTCTAACAAAACAAGTGAAAGACTTATCTAACAAGAAATTTAAGTCTTTGAGGAAAGAAATTGAAGAAGATACCAGAAAATTTTGAGATATTTCCCATGCTCTTGGATAAGTACAATTAACATAGTAAAAATGGCAGTCTTACCAAAAGCAATCTACAGAGCCAATGCAATTCTCATCAAAATCCCAACAAAATTCTTCACAGATCTCGAAAGAACAATATTCAGCTCCATATGGGAAAACAAAAACAAAAACAAAAAGATCCAGGATAGCTAAAACAGTGCTATACATTAAGGGAACTTGGTTCTGCCTCAACTTGATATGTCAGGCTTTGTTGACTCCCAAGGGAAACCTTTCCCTTTCTGAGGAGTGGATGGGGAGGGGTTAGAAAAGAGGTGGGGGAGGAAATGGGAGGAGAGGAGGGAGAGGAATTGTGCTTGGGAAGCAAAAGAAATTTAAATCTTTTTTAAAAAGAAAAAAAAAGAACTATGTCACCACCACTTCAACAATAACAACAAAGAGAATTCCAGAAAAAACAAACAAACAAACAAAAAAAAAACCATACTGACAGATGACATTGACCTCATGCTTGCTGTGTGCCAGCGGTTGCTCCTGTCACTTTACATAGGCTAATTTGTGTAGTTCTCCTGGTAACCTGTGAACCTGGGCATTTTCTATTATTACTTGCATCTTATCTTACTAACGTTTCTTTGCATGTGTGGAAACTGAGGTTCAGAGATGTTAAGTAACTTCCTCAAAGGCGTGAACAAGATGTCTCTTTAAAGCAGAACCACTTGGCGTTTTCCCGGGTGAAGGTCGCCATTCACAGCCTGCCCTGTCAGGCTCTCATCCATGTTTGTCTTTCTCCAAGCAAGGCGTTCCCTTGGGAACAAAGGCGGTAGAATGCAGAAGGCCTCATTTCTGTTCTTTCCCTGGTTCCCCGGGGGCAGCACTCTGCTGAGTGCAATCCTTGGCTCCCATGAAGACACCTTGCTTCGGTGATGATGCCTGCACAGGGATCCTGAGCACAACACACAACAGGGCTTCCTACTGTTACAGCAATTTTAACGGTAGACTGGGGAGAAAAAGCTAGGCGACTCCTGCAATCGAGAAAGCAAGTGTAAAATTTAGTTAAATGTCTCCGGGAGGCGAGCTACTGAAGGAGCGGGTATTCTTACTTTCTGCAGCCTCCGGAAACAAATAGTAGCTTCGGTGACCAAAAGAGAAAGACTGGACATTCAGAAGCTCCCAGACCTGGTTATAAACATAGAAAGATATTTGTTGAATGAAGGCAGTGTGGACTGAATGTTTCCTGAGCCCAGCACCATAGAGACACAAGAAATAGATTTCATTTTAGACAATATCAGATTGATATGCTGGAGACTCTAGGGAGGAAATGGTGACTGCTAAATGGTATCTTGGGTGTCATCTGCTTTCACCCAGTACCCCACCCTCACAGTAGCTCTGAAGACAGCAGAATGAAGAACACAGAAATGAAGACAACAGTTTCCTTTGCAGACTGACAGCCATTTTACCCCAATGTAAAACCATCATAAGCTACAGGATACGAGCATCTCTCCCCAGAGAGTGTCTCTAGGGGCCTCAACTTCAGGGCTCATTTAATGCCCCTTTTCACATTTACATGCAAGTTTTTGTATTTCTCCCAAGCAGTGTTGCCTCAGAGAAAGTTCAAGTCTCTGAGGTGACCTAATTACATTTGCTAATTGCCAAATCAAGTTACTGTATCAACACAGTTTAGTTCAAGTCAGTTCCTAATATTGTCCCATTATGATAATGATTGGAGAAAAAAATGTGCCTGCCTTTCTCTCATTGAAATTAACTCTTTTTCCTATCTAATTTTGCAATTAAATGTGTGTTCTCTCCCTCCTCTCC
>NW_004949096.1:8267913-8271255 GCF_000317375.1 Microtus ochrogaster | reverse complement strand
CACACACACACACACACACACACACACAGTATACTTTTGGAAAGCAATATTATGTCAGACTTTATTCTGTTTGATTGAAACCCCAAGTACTTGGAAGAATTCCATGAACAAAGGAATACAATATTGAGTGACAGAAGAGGATGTATTCAGTAGCAAAAGGAGAGAGAGCGAGGAAGGGACCGAAGAAGGGAGGAAAGGAGGGAGGGAGAGAAAGAGAGCAAGAAGAAGCAGGAGGGAAGAGGAGCTGGGTAGACAAAGAAAAGGACACAGACAGAAAATGGGAAATGGGAGATGTTTTCTTCTGTAACCAACAGCAGCAAGGGAGTTGGACACTAAAGTCTTGCTCTTCTTTCTCTGATCCTGTGTGCCTTGATCCAGGGAGACACCATTACACCAGCTTTATTCCACAGCCTTCAGCAAGCAGAAACTGCAGGACGCCTCTACCAAGAAGCCAGTTCTTCCATTTGGAGAGCTGCCGCCTGGGTATCAGCATCTGCATACCCAGCTCCAGTATGAGTGTATCTCGACCTTCTACCGCCGCCTGGGAAGCAGCAGGAGGACATGCCTGAGAACTGGCAAGTGGAGTGGGCGTGCCCCATCCTGTATCCCAAGTGAGTCAAGGCTCATCTTTGAGTTTGAGTCATTCGTGAAAAATTCTTGATATTGCTAAAGACTTTTATGGAAAGTTGAACTGAGCAAGGGATGGTCTTGCATTGCTTTCCTAAGTTTGATGACCTCTGGAATTCCACAAGAAGAGCACCCTCCTTTTGCCTTAAACTACTATTCAGGATAAATTGACACATTGACTCTTAGAGAAATATTTTCTTGTAGAGAAAATATTATCTAGATATTATCATGTCTAGAAAAAAAAGAGTCACAATTAAATACCAATGGGGACAGGTATAGCTGTGAGTATACCTCTGCCTTGGTCATCTGGACTACCTAAGACTCCATCTTCATACTCATTATCCAATGATCTTCAGGAATTGCCATTAATGAAATGATGAGGTAATAGTAGATAATGTGAGATAAAATGCAGAAGTTCCAGAGTAGACCTTGCACATTCTTACCCGCCACCGTCATCCTCTTAGTGAAAAGAGTAGCATGGCTGAGTTGGTCGTGGTCACACTTATGGAGACAGTAACATCATCTGTCTGTCATATCATCCCATTTGGCCTTATCAGAGAGCCCCTAAAGTCATAGTTATTTCTCTGTATATTTTTTTTTTAGGCAAAGAAACCAAGGATCTAAGGGTCTAACAATTTGTCTAAAGTCCCATTGTTTCATTGAACCATAAAGTCTCCATTTTTAACTCTAGCCTTTAAGGCCAACTATATGTCAGACAATGATTAATACCAAAGGGATGGGGGCTAGAGCAACAGCATGGCAGGCAAATAATTGCTGTGCAAGCATTTACGAACATGAGTTTGTTTGCGCACAGTAGCATACACCTATGATCCCAGTTCTGAGCGGCAGAGACAGAAAGATCCCTGGCGTTTGCTGGCTAGCCAGCTGGGCCAAATTGCTGAGGTCCAGGTTCAGGGAGAGACCCTGTCTCAAAGAATAATGTGGAGAGAAATGAAGAAGGTTTAATACCTGACAGTCACTATTAATCTTCACACATATGTTCACATGTGTGTCTGTGTGCTAACACATGCATATACACACATAAACACATATGTACAAGCATATAAGTACATAAAAGTAAATGAAAAGAAGAGATAACCAGGTCGGTTCACTCAGTGCTTTTCATCTCCATCAGTTCCTCTCCTTCAGATTTCAGCTGTCATGGTTGAGTGGACCCGTTTGCTGTCAGATGGGAATGGTCTGGATTGATCCGATTAAACTAATGCTTTCCCTACAGTCTGTGGAAAAATCGAGAGTGCTGCTTCTCCAAAGACCGAAGGGAGCCGCTGGCCGTGGCAGGCAGCCATCTACCGGAGGACCAGCGGCGTGCACGACCATGGGCTGCACAAAGGTGCATGGTTCTTGGTCTGCAGCGGCGCCCTGGTGAATGAACGCACTGTGGTTGTGGCTGCCCACTGTGTGACTGACCTGGGAAAGGTCACCACCATCAAGACAGCAGACCTCAAGGTTGTCTTGGGAAAATTCTACAGGGACGATGAGCGGGATGAAAAGACCATCCAGAACTTACGGGTGAGAGAGGGCTTTCTGGGAAACTGGAGCTTTGACTTAACCAGCTATGAGCACAGGGGAGCAGGGCCTGTATCAGCCCCGTCACTTCGGCATGTCATTATCCGATCCAAAGCCTAGCATGCAGGAGGGGCTCAGAGTTTCAGACTGACAGACTCCGGACAGGAAAGTTAGCAAACTTTCAGCTGTCCTCCATACCTTTGCTTGTTTTGAAAACAAGGGAGAGCCAGGTATCACCTACTACTGTAGTCCTTGAAAGTCATTCACATTGCAGTAGAATATACATAGACTTTATTAGCACATACTGCAAATGATAGTACATCAAACATTGATGAAGCCATTTGTTTCATGGATATCTCTGTTGGAAATGATTTGTTCCGGGGATGGTGTGACTTGTTACTGTGCCCTGTCTACCCAGATCAAGGTAAATTCATGGGTGTTTCTTGAATAAAAAAAAAAGAGAATTGTCTCTCATACTTGGGTTTGGGAATTATCACAAGCAGGCTTTGAGGACACAGGTTTTATCCAGGATACTCCTAACTGCCATACTTCTCAATTGTCCTGTACTCTCCCCCCTTCCATTCATCCATCTGTCCATCTATCCTAGCCTATACGTTTCACCTGTCTAGCCCTTCTTCTACCCATGCTTCTGTCTCTGCCTCAGTTCATCCATCTATCTATCTATTACTGAGCCCCTTCAACACGTTATCCATGGAAAATATAGAGAGAAGAATAAAATAGCTATTTTCTCTAGTTTGAGGGAAGGGACAGACCAGTATGTCATGAACAGTATTTTGTAAGATAAGCCCCCAAGGAAATAGGATCAAGTAATAGAACTATACATTTAAAAATTGAAAGATTGAATATGGGTTTTTAGAAGCTCCTGCAAAAAGATTGACTAGGAATGCATAAAATATTTAGTAACTATCCTGTGGAAAATCTTATAGTGTATTCTGAGAACATTCTTGTGGAAAAGTCTTAGGGACTGCTGTTAGGAAACATAGCTCTATCTTACTGGCTCGAAGGTACATGAAATGCTTCTAACAGTAGGCTAGAGATTGCAAAGCATTAACATGTAGGGCTTATACAAGGATAGTGCTAACATGTAGGGTTTATACATGAATAGTGCTAACATATAGATTTATACATAGATAATGCTAACATGTAGGGCTTATACATGGGTAGTGC
>NW_004949096.1:8261427-8267813 GCF_000317375.1 Microtus ochrogaster | reverse complement strand
ATGAATAGTGCTAACATATAGATTTATACATAGATAATGCTAACATGTAGGGCTTATACATGGGTAGTGCTAACATGTAGGGTTTATACATGAATGGTGTTAACATGTAGGGCTTATGGAAGGATAGTGCTAACATGTAGGGCTTATGGAAGGATAGTGCTAACATGTAGGGCTTATACATGGGTAGTTATAACATATGGTCTCTTAATCAGCTCATTGAACATTAAATGACTGAGGTGTTTCAAAGAAAGACTTGGAGTCCATTCTCCGGTAAAAATCAGAACGCTTAACACATCTTTGTACAGCAGTGATCACCTGTAACAAAACATTATCTGTCCACGTTAGATGGGCCATGAACACCCACTTCTATGGCCTTACGTGTAGACTCCACTTATTTAATACCACATTCCAGGCTCCAGTAGGCATTTGAGTTGACAACTCTGAAAATACAACAGTTATTTTTTATGATTCATTGAGCAATGTGTCTTCAAATCTTGTAGCTGCCACTCAGACAGTTTCAATAATTTGGCTCCTAACTGAACCTCTTCTTATCCACACTGGAGCAGGCTGTTTACCCCCGCTCTCTCTTCCTTGTTTTCATAGATTTCTGCCATCATTCTACATCCCAACTATGACCCTATCCTGCTGGACGCTGACATCGCCATTCTGAAGCTCCTGGACAAGGCCCGCATCAGCACCCGTGTCCAGCCTATCTGCTTGGCTAGCACTCGGGACCTCAGTGCCTCCTTTCAGGAGTCTCACATCACTGTGGCTGGGTGGAACATCCTGGCAGATGTGAGGAGCCCTGGCTTTAAGAATGACACACTGCATTCTGGAATGGTCAGGGTGGTCGATTCACTGCTCTGTGAAGAACAACATGAAGAGCATGGCATTCCAGTTAGTGTCACTGACAACATGTTCTGTGCCAGCCAAGACCCCAGCACTCCTTCCAACATCTGCACTGCAGAGACAGGGGGCATTGCTGCTTTGTCCTTTCCAGGCCGAGCATCCCCTGAGCCACGCTGGCATCTGGTGGGGCTGGTCAGCTGGAGCTATGACAAGACGTGTAGCAATGGCCTAGCCACAGCCTTCACCAAGGTGCTGCCGTTCAAAGACTGGATTGAGAGGAACATGAAATGAACCAGCTGCAAGGCCACTGAGAAGCTTTTCCTGTATAGATAGTATATGGCTCAGTGAGGACCTGAACTATGATTTTGCCTATGACCTTGGCTTCAGAAAGGTCTCTGATTTCATGGATATACCTCAGTAGAGGGTGAGTAGTGTTTTGCTTTCTGGCAGGGAACTGTCTTCCTGCCTGCTTGGAAACCATCTAAAAGATGTCCGGGCTTGCAAGAACTGAATTTCATCAAAGAAAACCACGTGAATAGAAAAAAAATCTCCCAGACCATGTCCACCTCACAGTGATGTGAACAGCATAGTCAGTTCTGGATGAAAGGGTTGACCTGGGGTGGGGTGGGGAGACTCTGGGCTGTACCAGGCTTCAGACAACATTCCAAAGAACAGCCTGCATGACAGCCCTTGGCAAAGGAGTTTGGATGTGACATTTGCTCCTGTGCACATTGTCACAAGATTTTCTGATCCCGTCCCTCCCAGTCTTCTGTACACATTTCAATAAAACGAGGGTTGACTTCATTTTTGAGTTACATGGATTTGGGCCGATAGTTTGGTGAGGGTTCTTTAACATAGAGCCAAGGGATATAATTTCCCAATGTGTCTGTCAGAGGCTAAGCCTAACAGGACAGAGAAGACAGCATGAGTAATGCTGCTGGTTGATCTTGACTGCACGCTGTCTTTCATGGAGGGCTGCCTAGGTTAGTAAAGTATGGCTGAGTGGGGTGTTGGTGAGGCTTTCTCCAGGGAGGATTAGTCAAGAAGAGACGACTTACCCTGGATGTGGGAAGCTTCCCACATTCCATCCTGTTAGCTGGGGGCTCGCTCAGGTGTAACAAAGGGGAAAAGGGAGGAAGCCAGCCAGTGCAGGCATTTTCTCTCTGCTGACTGCCATGATGCAAGTTCCTTTTTCCTACCCTTCCCATTATGATGAAGTGACCCCTCTGAGACCATGAGCAGAGTAATCTTTTTATTTTCTTCAATTAGTCCTTTCGGGTCACAGCAGCAAGAAAGTTTAATGTAGTGTACTGATTCCAAGTGTCTCCCTGATTTTATGTTTTAGGCTCAGTTATAAAACTGCCATGAGCCCCCACAAATCTTTTTTAAAAATATTACAGTTATGCATTTAGTGTGTGTGTGTGAGAGAGAGAGAGACAGAGAGAGAGAGAGACAGAGAGAGAGAGACAGAGAGAGAGCGAGCTGAGTGCTTGCCATCGTGCAAGTGTGGAGGCCAGAGGCCAGATTTAGGGTTAGTTCTCTCCTGCCACCATGTGGGCCCAGGATTCAAACTTGAATCATCAGGCATGGTGGCAAATATGGTTACATGGTGAGCCATGGGACCAGTCTGCCTCTCCACAGGTCTATGTTTCCAAAGCAGTTGAAAAAGAATCACATGTTTGTTTACACCAAATTTGATCTGCCAAGAACCCAAGGCTTGGTGGTTTCTTACAATGTGTGTGAGTGTCCTTGGAAGCCCCTTCTCACTTCCCATTAGAATGGAAGAAAAAGCAAATTCAGTCTGATAAATTCTATGATCTTTCCAGTACCTTCTCTCTTGGGGTTTGACAAACACTTCTAATATCTCCCCTCTTTTCTCATTGAGAGTTTTGCTGCCCACAAGATAGGTTCCTTATGAGCACTGAGACAATAGGGGGGAACTCCTGAGTTCATGCTGTTTGTTGGGTGTGTGTGACGGGTCTTTCCAATTCCTTGGTGTTTTCCTAATCTTTAGTGTAACGTCTGTCTGGTTTCCATGTGGCCCTTCCTGTTGACCAGGCTTCTCCTCAGCTCTTGTGGGGACTGGCATCTGGTGTTGATTATTATTTGACCCTGGTCTGGATCAGTCAACCCAGGGTCCACAGCGACAGCTTCTCTAGACTGCCCAGCTACATACCCTCTTCTTACTTTGGAAGCTTGTGGGGACTCCTAAGTCTTTTCTGTCCCTTACAAGAAAGGAGAACCCATGCCTGTTATAGACCATCCTGGAAGACCTTAGCTTCCTATGCATGCAAACAGGAACTTTCTTCTCCTGCTACCTGAGTCAGAGACCTTTAACCTTGGTGACTTTAATTCTGAGACAGGAGGTGAAGGTGTGCTTGTAAAGCAGCTTGCTTTCTCACCTTCGGTCCTTTACACATTTCTTTGAGTCAGAAGAGAATGGCATCTACTTTCTCTTTTATCAGACATTCCTGGGGCTTTCCGTGAGTCATTTCCTCCTGTCACACAAACTTTCTTCTTGTCCTCGTGGCTTAATCAAGGGGCAATGGATTGATTACTGCAGGCTATCTAGCATGTGGTGATTTAAAAGCAGACCCATTTATTCTCATGGAGGATTGATTCTTCAGATAGTTATGAGGTGATTCAAAAACTGTGTTTTAAGAAAGCTAGGACCACAAAAGGTTTGGTGTGAGTTAGGTCAGAGAGATCGGACTCAGGTCTTGTCTTCCCATTTCCTTATTTTTGGTGCCGAGCAAGTCATTTAACTTTTCTATATCAGCTCGACGTGTGTTAAATGGTCATAAGAAGATAACATGGTAGCTTTGTGATCTGTGACAACTGTGATGTATAAAGCAACAAAATCACACATGGTTATTAAATGTTCTCCCTCACTTGTTAGCTAGCCTCTGGTGCTAATGGCACATTGTAGAACCATAGCTCAGAATCTAGTACAACTTAGATTATTAGGGGCTTTACCCTGAACGAACTATGTGAACTCTCCCTCTTTCTCTCTCTCTCTCTCTGCCTCTTCTTTCTCCAGCTTCTATCATGAGGAGCCACTTTCCCCCTTGTATGCTCCTTCCATGATACACTGTACCATTCTAGGCTCAAAGCAACAGGACCAAATGACCATGGATTGAACCCTCTGGCACAATGAGCTAAAATAAGTAATTTCTCCAAGTTATTCATCTCAGGAATTTTGTCACGGCTCAGGAAAGCTGACTGAAGAGATGCCATATTATTTGGTGCCCATTATACTGGGCAGTGTTGGAGGAGTTCCTCTGGGCACAGCTTCACAAGGTCTCCACGTCTGCCTCTATGGGCATTCCACACTACCCATTCTAAAATGTCTGTTACCTGTCTGTTTTGATTCCTGACCTGACCCCAACCCCCACCAACCTAGACCAACGTTTTCTGCATGTTCTCTATATCCCCTTTACCCATGGTGTCATTTGCAAGGTTTAGGAAGTAAGCGAAGCTTACAAGGCCCAGAAAGCTCCTGAAATTTACAAGATCTGGAATGCATCCTTCTCTCATGCTACCCCAGGTTGGAAAAACAGCAACAATTGCTGGAAAGGGGAAGTCTGTGACCCACGGAGCCTCCTAAAAGTTGTTCTGTGAGTTCCGGAATCACCACCAGTGTTGGGGTGAGCTGTCTGTTCACATGGCTGCCCACGAGTCACCTATGTTCCTGTTAGCAACCCCATACCCGTGCTCCGATAAGTAGCTCAGGAAACTCACTGCTTGACTAGGCTACACTTTGGGGAATAGTTTCTTTTGTTTGCTATCAGTGCCCTTTCTGAGGGGAATGGACACCAACTCATATCTTCCTGGAAGTCACCAAACTCCACTGGGGTGCTTGATTCCTAGCTTCACGAACACCGGCTTCTCCTGCAGTGCCCACCCACAGACCTCTCTACCTGGCACTGCTCTTGGAGGCTTAAGTCCTCATTCACATTGTAAACTGAAGTTTTCAGAAAGAAAAGGAAAAATATGAATTCAATATTCTACAAGGCCAGATGAGTGAAAAACCCAATCATAGAGTTGAACTGTTACAGGCCAAAGCCAATGATCTTGGGCTATTTTTAGTCCCTCCAAAAGCCATTTACTCTTGCCTCTGTGTTTGACCTGACATCCCTGTGACTGGCGTAACCTTTACAATGTATTTTTAGCAAACAACTGTGTCCCACCAATTCAAACACTAAGTATGTCATTATGAAACTCACAACAGAGGTTCCCTGCTTTTCTATGACCCACCTCTTGGTAAACCCATCTGCATAGTTGGCAAGTGCCTTATAACTTCCTTGTTCTATAAATAATGAAATATCTCACAATAATTTCCACAAAGGAAGATGTCTTTGGGGGTGACCTTAATCCATAGTCACTTATATTTGACTTAAGAAGAAACTATCTCCTGTCCTCTTTGAGGTGCCAGCTATGTCTCTTGGGAAGAAGCTGGCAGAGTAGAGACATACTGGGTTTTATGGAGACCTAGCCTCTAAGGTAAGTGGCCTGCTGGAGAATCCAGGTCTTCTCCCATAGTCCAAAAATCACAGAAGCCAGAAGAAGGTTTACAATAGGTTCCAGAGGACCTGGGGCCTGAGTACTTTCCCACAGCTGGCTGCAAGGTGAACTTAAGGAGACAGCGGGTGTGAACTGCCACTGTGGTGTCTCATGGACTGTACCAGCTTTCAGAGTGTGAAGTGAACTTAAAGAGACAACAGGTGTGAACTGCCACTGCGGTGTCTCATGGACTGTACCAGCTTTCAGAGTGTGAAGTTAGCTCTCACTCTCTTCTTTCCAAAGCTCATGTTTTACTTAAGCCCACTCTAACCCAGCCCCATACAAGGCAAGGAGCTCTGCAGCAGAGTTCCACTTTTCTGATGTTGACACAGTGTAAATCCTGAGAAGTCCTCTCAACTGGGGATAGCTTGGGGAGGGGCCAACACGACCTCCATTTATCTACAATAGTTTGGTCCTCATTTCTTTTGCAGTAGTTGCTTCTGTTTTTTAAAACTTGTCTTGTAAAACTTTTATTTTTTCATTATTGGGTGTGTACGTGTGTGCACACACGCTGCACATATGCACACATGCCATGACGTGCATGTGAAGGTCAGAGGACAACTTTCAGGGTCAGTTATCTCCTTACATCATGTGGGTCCAGCACCTGAATTCAGGTTGTCAGGCTTAGCAGCAAGTGCCTTCATGTATTGGTTTTGGTCCTTATATACATTTGTAACCCCGAATATTCAGTATTGATGGAGCTTCTGCTTATAGGGGTTGATTGGGCATTACTGGCAAGGCTGTGGTGTTATCCTTTTAAAGACAAATCATGTTGAAGAATGACATTAATATGACGATCATTCTGTGACTGTGGTGCATCAAGATACAAGCAATAACAGTCCACATCTCATGTAAGAGCAGATGTTGACACTGGGTGTCTTCTATCATGTCAGCTCTTCTTCTTCTTCTTCTTCTTCTTCTTCTTCTTCTTCTTCTTCTTCTTCTTCTTCTTCTTCTTCTTCTTCTTCTTCTTC
>NW_004949096.1:8259310-8261252 GCF_000317375.1 Microtus ochrogaster | reverse complement strand
TCTTCCTCCTCCTCCTCCTCCTCCTCTTCCTCTTTTCCCCTCCTTCTCCTTTTTCTTCTTCTCACCTCTCCTCCTTCCTTTTCCCCTTTCTCCTTCTCTGCTTCTTCAACAGATCTGAAACTGAGAAAGTAATTCTCAACTGAGGATATCTTGGGGAGATAGAATAGGCTGGTCTCAAACTCATAGAGATCCACCTACCTCTGTCTCTGGAGTGCTGGGATTAAAGCCATGGGCCACTCTTTCCAGCTTCTCTTTCTTGTGTTTTGATGCATACAAGGTTTCTGACTTCATCTGGAGCTCACAGTGAAGAAACACTGACTGGCCAGTAAGCTCCAGGTATTCTCCTGCCCCCACCCGCTGTTGGGCTTTTGAGGTGGGCTCTGGGATGAAGTGAACTCGGGTCACTCTACTTCCAAGGCGGACACTATACTCATTGACCCATCTCTTCCAATAATGTTCTTCATATTCCTAGTGTGCAGTCACTTCATATTGTCAGGAGAGCAAATGGATAGAGGCAATGCTCTGAAAAGGCGTTAGTAGATGGAGGTTAGAACACCCAGCCAGAGACAGTCCTGCCTCTGTCACTGTCATGATGTGACCTTGAGCATAGTGTAGTAGCTAGCTAGTGCAGCAGGATCTCCCTCATAAATGCGAGCGACATGGTTTTAAGTCAGAGAGATGATGTGTCTAAAGGCTAAGGATGTGAACAGTACCTGGCCTATTGCACTCTGAAAGGATTCTCTGTTATTAGAGCAGTGGCTGTTGGGCTTCTGTTCCCCAGGAGGGAAAGATTAGAGTTCAAGGCACAATTTATGAGAATTGTAGAAGAGTGGTGGGGGCCACAGAGACCAGAAAGTGTTGAATGTGACTGGGGTCTGTGGATGCGGAAGTAAGTGGAGCAGAATCAACCATGAGAAAGGATGAGTGGGAACCTGTGAGGTCAAGGGTCAAAAGTCCCTAGAAGGTAAGAGTCATCTAGACACATTTCTGAGACAAGGAGCCGGGGCTGGAAGGGACTTTTAAAGTGGGATTCTCTCTGTGCAGATGGGGGTGGAGAGAGTGGTACACACTGGGCTTATTGAAGGGGACTAGGCACAGCTGCCCAGTCCGAGTTTGCTGTCACCAACCCTCTTCTTTACAGTTCAATACCCACCATCCTCTGCAGAAATAACAATGGGTCTTGAATTGTCAAATCACCTACTAAAAATTCAATGGACTGTCTGCATTTACTGTCTATATCAGGATATTACTCTATAAAATCTCTTCCATCTTGAATTCCACCAAAGATTATGAGTCAATCTATTTTCTACCTGTCTTTCATTCATTCCTCAACCAAAATCTAATGCATGATTCCTATATGGCCTGGACTAGGACAACACTGATGGTGGAAAAATAGGCCTATCAAAAGAGACATACATGTAGAAATAGAAAGCATGGTCAGATATGAACTCACAAAGACTGTGACAATATTCACAAGGCCTACACATGTTCAAGTCAGACAGAAACACCAGCACAGAGAAGAGAAGGTGGCATAAAGTCCAACCCCTAATCAAGAAGCTATTTGTAATTTATGCCTGTTGGGAGAAGGAAAAATCAGTTTTTTTCCAATGTAGTGACACTGGGTATCTCAACCACACTCCAGGGCAGGCTGAATGCCTGTATGTTTTTGGCCAGCAGAAAATGGACTCCCTATTTTTCTTTACTTTTTGGTTGTTTCTTTTGATTTGATGGTTTTGTTTATCCTTTTTGTTTGTTTGTTTTGATTTTTTATTTTGAAAGAGAAAAAACATGAAGTTGGTTAGATAGGGAAGTGAGGATGATCTTAGGAGTTGGGAGAGGAGAAAGAACAGGATCCAAACGTATTGGATGAAAAAATTTAAGCCAATAAATGAGAGAGAGAGAGAGAGAGAGAGAGAGAGAGAGAGAGAGAGAGAGAGAGAGA
>NW_004949096.1:8219116-8259210 GCF_000317375.1 Microtus ochrogaster | reverse complement strand
AGAGAGAGAGAGAGAGAGAGAGAGAGAGAGAGAGAGAGAGAGAGAGAGAGAACTGGGGAGGAAAAGGCATTATGCTTTAAGGACGTCTAGTTTGGGGTTGGGTCCTTATTTAATCTAGAAGGAGAAGGGCTGGGGAAATGGTTTCACCTTCCAGAAGCTGAGTTGCTGATAAAAGTGCTGGAATGAGGGTGGGAGGCGAGGAAGAACACTCAGGAGGGGAAAACATGTGCAGAGTCTCTAGGTGGGCCCTGGCATATTTGTAGAACAAAAATCCAGCAAGCCTTCAGAAGAAAGAACGGCGAGAAGAATGGTAGGCATAAGGCTGGGAACAAAGTCACACGACGTGGGGCGGTGCCGAAAGCTTGGAGGATCAGGTCAGAGTGCGCTCCTGGGCCACACGGCACCCACGGTCTCCTATCACATGCTCTAGTTCGTCAAGAGGCCTTAAAGCCGGCATATCCCTTGGCTGTGACTTGGGATTTTTTAGTTTTTAAGCCTGTGTGTGAACGAAAACCTAAGACTAAGCACTGACACGACCCTGCGCTGTTCTAACACAGAATTCTTGTACACGAGAGATGATTTCAAGGGGAAAGCCGACGGCCATGGCAGGTGAGAGGGCACAGCCGGCCCCGTCTCTCCCACCGGATTCACTGTCTTTGGATCCTGAGATAATTCCCACCGAAATGCTTTGGATCCCTTGGACTTGGGGAAATTGATATTTTCTGCACTGTTGAAGAGAGGAGAACATTTGGGAGTGGTTTGGTGGCAAATTGTGGTTTCTCTCTCTGCTTTTCTTGGCAGTGGCCCTAGCTTTCCCTGGCAGGGCTCTGCCCGGATGTGCAGTCGAGGCCCAGCATTTTAAGAAGACAGTCTCAATGGCTGTATTTTTAAGGGCTCACTTCACGTTTGTAACCCAATTCACTCAGTGTTTATCCAGAGGCTTGCTCTAGGCTTGGGAGAGAGACCTTTGTGAACCAAGTAAACAAAACTAGAACATCTAACCGGGAACAATATTCTCAAATGAGGAATAAAATTCCAGATGGCAATCGTTGAGGAAAACAAACACCTGGTTACGTTCTTGTACTTCCAGTTTCTAGAAATGTGATTTAACACGGGAGAGAGAAGAATGCTCCTAACTGGACTCAGGAAGTTTACTTGCAGTTGAAGGGGAAATGGTGTCATAACCAAATCAGTCTCCAGGTGGGAACGACGGAATTTTGAAGTGAACTAGGGAGAAGCCCCAGCTCTCTGGAGTGTCGGTCTTTAGCCTTCAGTGGAAAAATATTATCTGTGAATCTAGAGTCATACTGAAGAAAGAAGAACTAGGTCTTTCTTTAATGCAGACCGCCTTTTAAGAGAAAATGTTTGAGGGTTTGCTACACAGCCTCTCTCATGATTATTAAGGATTTTACTAAGAAGTAAATAGAGAAAGCAGACTATCTTTGTGATTTTTGGAGACACCAGAACCAGGCCCAGGACCTTGGTCCAGTTCTTTTCCTGGTTGACACAGCATTTAACAGCAATGAACTGAAGCAAAGAAACCAACCGCATGGAAGATGCAAGACTATGCGTTTCTTCTCTTTTCTCTTTGCTGTCTGGGAAGACATCACTATGGATCACTGTCCCAGCAGAAGAAAGAGGCCACTTTTGCCAAGATTGGGGAGAAACTGGGTATAGACATTCCAATATCACCAATCACTCTCAAAGTCTCCTTGCTTTGAGGAATATCAACCTACCAAGAAGGAGACAGTCACTCTGATTCAAAGCACTGTGGTTTTTATGGCACACACAAACAAATCTGAGCTAACCTTGGCACTGAGTCCCAAGAGATCTTGGGCTAGACAGACTGATTTGGGAATGGTAGGCAGAGACCTTGCAATAATTCCTTTTTGTATCATCTTCTCGCTAACCTCATCTATACTAAGCAAGAATGAATTCATTCTTTTTACTAGAATTCATTAGGCAATAAGCGTAGCTGTGCAATGTTTCAACCTTCTGGGTACTTAATGAGAGGGTTTATGCCCATGGAGATTATATTTAGACCAAGCTATCAGTCTGAATTGAAGCTACAATGAAGAAACATCTCTTTTCTCATTAGTTCAGAGAGTGAGACAAGAATAGAAAGTCTTCATTTGTCGTTTGCTGATGTGTGCTCACGAGGAAACGTGAATGAACTCAAATTGTGTCTTGAAGTTTCCCCACATCCATGACAGGATAACTGCCTTTCTTTTCAATAGCCACAGTGGGAAGACAAGACTGCAGGCTGGCTCATTGCTAGTGGTGCTGTGTGGCTGAATTTGAAGCTCTGCTACTGATTTTCTGAGTGACAAACTAGTGACAGCCGGAAAGCTGGCATCATAAAGGTGATAATTGTCACTGCCGTGTGCCTGGAGCTGTGCCAATGGCTTTTGGTGACAGATCCTATTCATTACTACACTCATGGATGGCCAGAGGATTAAGTAAGTGGCTTTACAGTCATTCAAAATGGAAAGAGAAGATGATGAAATCAACTCGAATCTCTCAGGGCTCCAAACGTGCTTGGCAAGGATGACTGCTTGAATTCTGAAGATCGTACTACAGCTTCAGTGCCCACTCTTCTCATGCTCATTCTTGGAGTGAGCAGGTACCACCAGTGGAAACCCTTCCCTTGCCTTTTATTACCTCAGCCTCCCTTTGCTTTCTAAGACCTTTCAGTTTCAGGCATCTCTTGCCTTGAGCGCTCTTGGCTTCTGAGCCAATGCAGAAAAGAGTTTAAACATATTCTTCCTCAAAAATAGAAATCCTACACTGATCTTTATACTTCTACTCATTTATGAAAGGAACTTATGCTTTATTAATTTTTAAAAACTTTCAAATGTCTAGGCTCACAGCTTTAGTGGTGGCTTGGCAGTTTAGTTTTTATTTTTTTGGTTGCTTTGAAATGAGGATCTCGCTACATGATTCAGTCTGGCAGCCCTCCTGCCTCAGCTTCCTGAGTGTTGAGATTATAGGAATGCTTCACCCTGAGCTTTGAGCACAGTTTTTTTTTAACTTTTTATTGAGTCATTGTGGCCTTCACATCATTCACTCTGATCTCACCCATCTCCCTGTCCCTTCCTATCTGCTCTCTGTCCTTGCAACCCCTTCCCCAAAATAAAATAAAATTGAAAAAAAGTCTTGTTGTGGAAGCTGTACTGTGTCCCTGTGAGTCACACAGTAAACCCTTTTGCACACACTCTTTCTTACAAATATTCATTGCACTGAGTCCACGGTCTTGTTGAGGCCTCTGGGTTCTGCTACACTATCAATACTTATTCCTCACTGGGACTGCTCCTGGATATCCTGTTGCTGCCCTGTGTCATGGAGATCCTGCACCTTTGGGTTTGCAGAACCAGCCCCTTCACATGCTCCAGCAGTTCATAGTAGGGGTGGGTGTTGGGGTGGGCCAACTCATAGCCCTGGATCTGGACCTAGGTGGTAGCTGAGTTGGTCAGCCTGCCAGCTCTCTGTATCTTCACCACCAGGGTGAGTGGCCCAGCTTTGCCCGTGCTAGCTCACCCAGTGCTACAGGCAGCAAGGGTCAGGGCCAGCTCAGCGTTCACACCCTCAGGGCCAGCTTACCTGCACCCACACATTTGTCTATGTGTTAATTTCATTGGTTAATAAAGAAACTGCCTTGGTCTTTTGATAGGCCAGCCCTTAGGTGGGTGGAGTAGACAAAACAGAATTCTGTGAGGAAGAAGGCAGTGAGGCAGACGCCATAGCTCTCCTCTCCAAGATGGCCATAGGTTAGAATCTTCCCAGTAAGCCACAACCTCGTGGTGCTTCACACATTAATAGAAATGGGTTAATCAAGATGTGAGAGTTAGCCAGTAAGAGGCTAGAGCTAATGGGCCAAGCAGTGTTTAAAAGAATACAATTTGTGTGTTGTTATTTCGGGTGTAAAGCTAGCCATGTGGGAGCTGGGCGGGATGAAAAGCAGGCCTGCTCATCTCATCACTACATCACACCTCCAGGCCAAATCTACTGTGTTGCCCAGGTGAAGTGCAGGGCCCACTCTCCTGAGTGCCCAGGTGAGGGCAGGACCAGCTTTCCTGCTCCCATGCCCCTGAGGCCAGCCTCCCACCGGCCACACATGGCAAGAAGTGATGGGGGGCATTTCTCCCTCATACATTCCACTGAATGGAAGATGGCAGATGAGTGACAGGGCCAGTTTTCCCACTCCCATGCTCTCAGGTTCAGCTCACCTGTGCTCCAGCCACCATAGCCAGCTCTGCTGTGGCTGTGGCTGCCCAGGTGAGGTGCAGGGGCCCACTCTCCTGAATGCTGTAGCCAATAAGGGGTGGGACCAACTCCGTGCAGCCCTTGGATATCATTATGGTCCCAGGTGGCAATCCAGACCAGGAACATCCATATGGCCTCTTCTGACAACATGGGCTATGAACATTGACACAGACACCTGGCTATGAACCTTGACATAGCCCTCAGTGACAGAATGGGCCAGGACTTCACCACGGCCTCGGGTGGCTTCAAAGGCTAATCACATCAGGCTGTTCCTCTCCACCCTCGTGTCTCCAAATCTGCCTCTCTTCATAGTGTTCAATCTGTTTCACTTCTCTTTCTCTCCCATCTCTCATACATCATAGTGGCGCATGCTGGGGGTGAGTCACACACTGGGTGGGGCTTCTGGGTGTCTTTATATGTCAGTCCAACTCAAAATTTCCAAAGGCAATAAATCTGCAGCCTGAGTTAGCTGTAGAGCAGTAAAATTACATTTCAAAGTCCAGTCGTCCAGTCTCATGGCTGAACTGGCACCACCCCAGCTAGAGAAATCAACAGCTATTCCAATGATGAGAAGTAGACACGGCAGGACATGCCCAGTCAGGGTGGATCTCTGTTATGTAGGTACTGCTCTTCTTCCTGGGCTAAGATGCAGCTCTAGGAGTCGCAGTGACTCATACAGGGGTCAGTTTTCTCAAAGGAAGACGATATAGGTACAGCACCCGTATTTGTTACTGGTTCTATCGATGGGCAGTGTAATTCACCTGCTCCCAAGGAGCAAGAGTAGCAGCCACCTTCACGTCTCCTGTTCCACCTCATTTCATAGCACACAAACTACTTGTCTTCCATTATTCCGCCACCTATTTGCTCGATTCTTCCTCTCCCATCCCCCACCATTGATTTACTCACATCATAACTCGCCCTCCCTGCTGGTAGCGCCCCACCCCTTGTCTTTGTCCAGCTGAGGTGGGCCAGGCCTTGCTGTTGTCTTTGCACTTCCTGGCATTTAGCTTCTGTTTCTCGACGATCCCAGTTATGATACCTGCTGGGCATGAGCACCACTCTCTTGCCACTTCTCACAGCCTTCTCTCCTCAGCATGGCTCTCCTGATCCCTTCTCACCAGGTGGGAGGAGAGGCATGGAAACACTCTCTTTAGAGACATATCAAGTCCCAGGCAGAGGCTACAGTCACCACAACCCCTGACAAGAGCTTGGAGCATGACCCTTATGCAGCCAAAGCCACCAGCACCATCTTCTTGGATCAGAGTTTTAAAGACAACACTGACAGATAACTTACAACTTTTTAAGTATATGTTGCTGTCAGAACACAGACATTTAATGAGTTCATAGTAAATGCCAGATCCTATGATAGCTGTTTTATAGATAAAACTTTTTAAAGCTGTAAGAATTATTTCCATTTTACAAAGGGGGAAGGGGAACTTAGAGTCAGAGAAGCTGAGTGACACATTGGAGGTCAAGTTTGGTGTTATCTGTGGAGGTGCTGGGATTCAAACACAAGATGCTTTGCACGCTGAGCATGGTCTTTCTTTCTAATAACACCTGCCCAGACACTGGGAGGGAATCAATCTGACCTCTGGGTAGTTCTGACTTTTCCAAGAACCACAAAAACAGTTGCTTTACTAATGAGCTGGCGGCGGGCAGTTTTCTCACTACTAAGTTCTGAAGAGCATCGGTCAGAAAGAGCAGGGCAGAGGCAGTAGTAACTGCGTTCGATGGAAGAACTGAATGCATGTCTTTGCATGTTTCCTCAGACCTTACAAATGACAGTCCCCTTTGGGAGGGTGTATGAGTTAAGTTTCTCCTTGCTGTGGCTCAGTACCTGGCAGAAGCAGGTATTAAGAAAGAAAGGATTTATTTGAAGCACAGTTCAGGGCAGTAGCGCCCTTTTCAAGGTGAATGAAGTGAGAGTTTGTCCATGGTAGAAGGAGGGTGCTACACCTGTCACAAGGTGGTGCTGTCCAGGACACAGCGAGGCTAAGCAGGAAGAGCTATAACCCTCAGAGCCCACCCTTGGCAGCCCACTTCCTCTAGCTCTGCCTCTCCTCCTGTGAAGGCCCCCAAAGAGCACCAGTGGCCTGAGACCAAGTAAGTGTGCAAACATGCAAGTCTGTGGGGGAACAGTTTATGTTCTTTCTATAATGGGAAGTCTTCGGATCACTGGCTTTTACTTCTCTTCAGGCTATTTTCTTCTGATACACTTTGAAGTTTATAACATTTCTCCTCTGCTGTTACCATGATGGAAAATAGTTCTAATTCATCAACTTTTTATGGAAAAGCACACAAGACTTTATTTTTTTTCTTCTTATATTAGGAGGCCCATCTCTCTGGTCCCCATGTGAAGATACAAAAACTAGTCTCAAACACTTAGAAGTAAAACAAGATAGGAAGAGAATCTTCAAAAGATACAACGGGAAAACGAGTCTCTGTTTCTTTGTTGACTCAACTAAGTTCCTGTGATCACTGGAGAGGACCTCAGAGAATTATGGACTTTAGGCCTGAGCCCTCTGGAGCCATTTGGTGACACCTCCCATGATACAAATGTACATTTTTTCCTGATCTCTAGAAAATGATCTGACCAAGCCAGCTTTTCTGCCAGAAATGTAGAATGTCCTTTCATGTTAGAGGGGCAGCCTGCCCCAGTGTGAACGACTCTACTGCCACAAAAATATCACATCAGAGAGGGACAAAACAAGGTTCTGCAAAAAGAGAGCTAGCATTCAAACTCCAACATTTTTGTTGCTATGGAGATCCCTCTGCACTGGCCTCTTCCTCCCTTGTTTTCCGGGAAGAGGAAATACAAGGATTTGTTACCAGGCCTCACCCTGCAAATTCTAGTCACTCAGGAGCCCTGTGGGGCTGAAGGATGGGAAAGAAAGGGTTAGAAATATTCAGCCCTGGGTCTCTTCCACTGGATTGCCACAGCCCCAAGGCCTCTGTCAGATGACCCTGTCTACATTGGATGCTCTTTGGGGTCCTAGTAACTGGTAGGTAATTATTGTGGAGTATTTGTTTACACTGTAAAGACATGTCTCTGCCTACGGTGCTTTCTGATTGATTGGTTTACTAAAGGAGATAATGGTCAATAGCTAGGCAGGAAAGACTAGGTGGGACTTCCAGGCAGAGAGAGTGCTGAGGAGGAGGAGTGTAGAGCCTGGCTGGAAAAGTGGATTACTGAGAAGGTTATACCCATGCTGAGTCAGATATATATTCTAGGTCTGTATACAAAAGCAATCATCCAATAGTTACCTTTCTGGGTCCTGCTTATTTTGCTTTACATGATGATCTCCGGTTATATCATTTCCCTGACAACTATGTAATTTTTATTCGTTTTATGGCTGAATAAAATTCTATTTTGAATATATGCAACCCTTTCCTTTATCCATTCCTCTGCTGATTGACATCTGTGCTGGTTCCATAGCTTGGCTATTTTGAATAGTGCACCAATACACATAGATGTGTATTATCTCTATGGTATGTTGGCTTAAAATTTCATTGCATGCGTGCATGCGTGCATGTGTGCATGCATGCAGTGTGTGTGTGTCCAAGAATGATACAGTGGAATCCTTTGTTTTTTTTTTTTATTTTTACTTATTTCGAGAAACTTCCATACTGATCTCTGTAGTGATTACACTGATTGACATTCACTGTAGTTGTGTGTGGTTCTCTCTTCCCACATCTCCAGCAGCATTGATTATCATGTATGTTCTTCATGATAGCCATTCTGACATGAGGATCATACAGAGTTTCAATGGAGTTTTGAGTTTTCTTTGTTTTTTGAGATAGGGTTTTTCTATAACTTTGGAGTCTCTCTTGGAACTAGCTCTTGTAGACCAGGCTGGCCTTGAACTCACAGATATCCGCCTGCCTCTGCCTCCCGAGTGCTGGGATTAAAGGAGTGTGCCACCATCACTGCCCGACTCTTGAGTTTTCTTAATGGGTAATATGTAAAAAATCTTTTCACATATTTATTGGCTATCTGTACTTCTTTAGAAAACCATCCAATTCACTTGCCCATTGAATGACTTTTTGGTGTTTAATTTTTTTAGTTTTTTTATAGATTCTAGATAGTCCCCTGCCAGATGTGTTGTTGGCAATCTGTAGGCTTTTCTTCACTTTGTAAAGCTTTTTGATATCATGCAGTCCTTTGTGCCAGGTTTTGTTACTTCCTGAGATGCGAGGGCTTTTTTTTTTTTTTCAGAAGCGCATGCATATGCTGGGATCTGAAGTGTTTTCCTCTGGCAAATTTCACACGTTCAGGTTTTGCACTAAATGTCTCTGGTCCATTTTGAGTGGGTTTGAATGAGGTGAGAAATAGAGATCCCGATTTACTCTTGTATATGTTTTTTACCTGGGGTGAGGGGGGATACCAATCAGTTTTCAATAGACAGTACCAAAATCTCAAGAAAGCAGCCCACATATTACTAGCTCAAACCAAATCAAACCAAATTAAATCTCTACCAGAATATCTTATTTTACACCCAGTGTTCACAAGGTCCTTGGGGGGTGTTGACAGAGAATCAGCTTCTCCTGAGCCCGAATCTTTTGTGGTATAGTCCACATGATTAGTAGACCTAATTCCCTAGTCAGCTGAATGCAAATGTCTCTCTAACACAGGAAGTGATGTCAGGGCACACAGATATGACCATTTACAGGGAAGGTGGCAAGCCAGAATGACTATACCTATCTAATCCTGTGTGCCTACGACTCCCTCACCCGAATCCTCTAAGGTCCTCACCATACGATTTTCACTATATATTTTTTTCAATAAAAACAATTTCATTGCTTTTCTTTCCCCATCTTTTAACTTGTTCTGTGTTTGGGGGCATCAGGAGCTTGCTGGGAGCAGAGTTCCAGAGAATGGTGCAGCCGAGGTCTCTGGGGCTATGTGGATACTGAGGGGTGACCATCATACAGAAGGTCATTTAGTCCCCGCTTAAAGGGGAGTCTGGTGGTGGAGGAGTGTTTCTGGGGTTCTGAATATCCAGCCAGGGAGGGGTTCTTGTGGCTTTGTTCTTCAGCTGCCACCTCAGCAGACAAACAAGGAAAATCTCTAAATGGGAACCTCAGACGCAAAACCACGGTCCAGGGCTTCTGAGAAGGCAATGCCAAGAACACTGCCGAGTTTCGGAATGCCAGTTTTGTACACATGCTTTAATTTTTTTTCAATGAAAGTTAAAAGCCCAAGTATGTAGGGACAACCAAAGAGTTTATTCTTTAAAGAAAGTACAAGTTAAAATAATTCTGATTCATCAAAACATTTTTAATTTTTATGTATTAATGTGTCTTGCACTGAGAGCATGTAGGAACCAGTGGAGGCCAGAAGAGGGCGTCAGAGCGGCAGGAGCGGAAGTTTACAGACAGTTATGAGATGTTGTTGGTGCTAGGAATCTAACCTAGGCTCGCTGCAAGAGCTGTCTCTCCAAGCCGGAGTCAGCCCTTAGATCTAGTCAAGGTAATAGGCAGGCAAAAAACAGAAGAGGGGCGCTAACTTCTGTTAGCTCTGCCCCATGTACTTTTCCTCCTTATTTCTCTCATTTGCCTAGTCGTTTTTGAATCTTTTGCCCAGGAAACAACCTCTAAGGCTCCTTGAAATTAACTGAAACTTTTGCTTTGTTTTGTTTTCTTTGTTTCGGAGGCAGGGGCTTCCTCTGTAGCTCTCAGATTGGTCTCGAACCTGAGAACTTCCTACCTCAGCCTGAGCGCTAGGATTACAGGCATACATCACCATGCCCGGTTGAGCAGAACATTTTTTAAAAAATGTCTTTCGTTCTATTACTTACCTTTGCGAGGTGCTATTGAAGGTGATACCACCAGTTTGCCTCTGATAGAAAGAAACAAAGATGGAAGAGAAAGGCTCCCCAGGGCTAGGATCCTGGAGGGGACCGTGAGGAGAAAAGAAACAAGAACACTAGGGTTCTGAGATCTCCCTGGCAAGCCCCAAGCTCACGTTTTTTGATATCTTTGTTTACACTTTACAAACCTCTCAAAATAGTCTGTGTAATTCTCATCATGACCCTGCAAAAGAGGTTGTTTTGACTCCCATTGTCCAGCTGAGGAAAAGAGGGCTTTGCCTTCCAGGTAGCCACAGGGTCAGCAGGTGGCGGAGCTGTAGGTGTCTGCTGTGTCCCAGCGGCCAAGAAAATAAAAGCTGCGTGAACAAGTCATTATTATGCAAAGCTGGGCAGGAGGTTTGGACTCTCTTGTTCAGAAGCCCATCTGTCTTTGCTCACCGCCCCCCTAGACTCAGAGGGCTTCGTGAACTGAGTCGGGTGGGTGGAGAAGCGCCCCCAGACCTTAGCCCTGACAATTTCTCTGAGCCTTTCTAGCCCGAGCCCTCCAGGCAGATCTCTTTCGGATTATAAAACAAACCCCCTGAAATTATGGCCTCCGTCACACCCCGCCCGCCTCCGGGGAATCACATTAATATTAATCTAGATAAATAATTGAATGCCCGAGATTTATTCTGGCCTTGACGAAGGAGGACCCGCAGCTGGGTCGCGGTTCCATCCTGCCACCTGAGGGTTACTGCGGCTAAGATTCTGTGGTGATCCCTATCCCAAAAGTGGTACGAGGAGGGTGGGTGTGCGCGCCTGTGGGATGTGAGCCGGAGCAGGTGTCCAGAGAGTGATGGGGAGAGCCAAGGCTTCTCCAAGGATTGGGGACGGAGGGGCATCCCGGGTCTCAGCACTTGGCCCAGCAAAGGGTGACCCAGGGCCACTCAGACTCGAGAGGAAACAATAGAGACTCCTTAGATCCTGGGCTCCTGCCACCCACCGGCTGTCCAAAGCGTTCCCGGACTACCGGAGGGCATTTTTTTGGGGGGGGGCTAATTTATGACTGGAAGCTGATGGGGGAAGGAAGACAGAGGAGGGACAGCGTCTAAAGATGTGGGGCAGGGGCGACGGTTAAAGAAGTCGCCCCAGGCTGCGGCGCGGGTGATGTCAGCTCTGGACAAAAATAGAGAGGGATCGCCTGCAAATCCCCAGCTCCGGCGGGGCTAAACCTTGCAATCCCTCCCGGGCCGGCGCCGAGCCAGGGCGCAGCGGCCTCCACCGCCTCCCCCGGCGCGCACACACCAGCACACGCGCACGCACGCACACACTCCCCCGCACTCTCGGTCTTCCCGGGTGTCTCTAGGTGCGGGCCACTCGCTGCATCAGTTTGCTCCGCGGTGAAGCATACACAGGTGGTGGCCGGGAGGCAGGGAACGCGTTCCTGCAGCTCTGCAGCCGGGGCGCTCCAGCAGGAGCCAGCCTGGGATCCCCGCAGAGCCTCTCGGAGCGCTGGCCGCGAGCCGCGCACGGGAACGCGGACCGCGCGTCGTGGATTAGCGCCCGCAGCAGCCTCCCGCGCGCGCCGAGGCGCTAAAGGGCTTACCCAGGAGGGGGGTGCGAGGGCGGGGAGAGGCTGCCCGTTAAATACCGCTCCCCGCCGCACTCCGGGCTCACCCAGCTCGCCGCCACCGTCGCCAGACCGTGCCCGGGAGGAGGGGGCGTTCCCCACGCCATGGCATCAACGGAAGGGTGAGAGGGCTTTTCTGGGTACCTGCCGGGAAGCGGGAGCCGCGCGCGGGGTGATGCTGCCCTATCCCAGATGGGAACAGAGAATTGTGATTCTGGACCTTTGAAACCGCGACAGGACAACAGCTGGAGGTGGTGGGGAAGGGGACTGATTTCTTTGATGGATTCGCTGTCCTTTGAGGATGCGGGAAACAGAGTCTTGGTTCTAATGTAATGGGCGAAGTACCATGAGATGTGAAAAAGTGTAAAAAGAAACCCTTTGGAGGTCGTTTCAGAGATTTAAAGACAATAAAAGATTGTCCCTGGTGCCAGGAGACACTGTCTGGGCTGCAAGGTGAGGACCACTAGGAATGAATGAGCCAGGACCTGAGCCCGGGCGGGGCAAGGAGCAGCACGCGGCCTTGAACTCTAGCTTTGGGCTCGGGTGGGGTGGGGGGGGGCTAACCCCGACCCAAGAGATCTTTGCTCTTAGGCGTCGGAATCTCCCTGGCCGGCAGCAAGAAAGGGTGGAAGAGATTTGGGTGCTTCCCGAAAGAAGGGGAGAAAACCTGTAGCTTGGAGCAGGGCAGGAGTTTCCAGACTCTATTGGGAATATCACTGGCTCCTTTATTTTGCCTGTGGCCTTGGGTTCGCCTCTTGAGGCTGCAGTTGGCATGGTGATCGCTTCTGTGATATAGAAGGACAACTGTATTTAGCAAGGGGGACATGGGGAATGCAAGGGCAAGAGAGTCCCTTGAATACTCCAAGGCAGTCTGGTTCTGTCTCCTACAAAAACTTTTCAGACTTTCCGGAGCCTAGACGGAACCCAAAGAATGACTGGGGACCCCAGCTTTTCGGTTATTTCACAAAATGGCATTAGCTGCTTGCAAGAGATCCCTGGACCCACATGTGGTGTCCAGAGCAAGTATGGGGGCTTCTTAGGGCTCTACATTGAGACCTTGGTTCTGGTATTTTCTGGAGCTTTTAAAATAGAAATCACCAGCTTTCCATGGTGGGTGGTAGAGCTCTAAGCAGGAGTGGAGAGATGGTGTTCAAAGCCAGACTTCTTTTGATTCCAAACTCAGACACGGAAAATACTTCTAAACGTGTATGCAAGAGAAAAAAAACCCATCTATCTATGTCTCTCTTCTCACGGGTGCCTGGCATCTTGTCTAGCATGAAGTTTCCTTACGTTGCCCTATTTACCAGTGTGGACCTTTGAAATGATTACTTATCGAAAAAGATGCTCCAGATTGGTACTCATATGCAAGGAAGGTGGTCCCTTGTGTTCAAACACATCATCTCTAGGGTTAAATATTAAGACTCCACATCCACATGGCTTAATATCAGCGCTACTTTGTGTTTGATTTAAAAGACTTTCATCTCAGAACTGGTATAAAGGTATTTCTGGCTACCTATAGGAATCTTCTAGAATTACTTCAGTCTTCAGAGTCCTAGTTGGAAAATCTCTTTGAAAATTATTGTCTTCCAAACACAACATCCAACTTACTCTCTCTTCTGATGGTCAGAGGAGAGACAGTAGAGACAACAAAAACTCCTCAAATGTGCTTTTTCCTTCCTCCTAAGTGTGACATTTAAGGTAAAGCAGATGTGATTTTCAAGACTGAAAACCAGTTCTAGCCCAGTTAGTGCCATCTTGTGCACTGTGCCAGGTTAAAGAATGATTGCCAAAGAAACTTGCTTTTAAGAGATGAAAATTGAAAAAAAAATCTGAAAACTGGGAAACAAATGTAGAAAAATATGTTATTATTTAAGAGCAGTAATTGGTCAGCAGGAGACATCCTCAAAACTCTTCTTTTCTCCCAGAAGCCTTTGCAGAATCTTTGTTGGGCAGAATGCACCTTTTAGCTCTCTGGTGGAGATAAAGAGACACAGCTCGCCTTGGAGATGACTTTCAGAAGGGCTTCTCAGGGGAGGGCTTTTATTTCCAGATTATTCTCATGCGCTGGTGAGATCCGTTTGCCCCTTCTGATATCTTTGGGTAATGCACCTTGAAAAGGAAATTCAGGAAGAGTCCCCAAGCTAGTCTCTTTGTCAGCCTTTGTCTTCTGACAACATTAAGCTGTTTTTCTGAAATATACATTGCTTGGAAGGATGCTGAAATAGCACTGTAATTACATGCTTTCAGTTTATACATGTTCAGCTCAACTCTGTTCACGAATGCCGGGGGAGTGGAGTGGTATATTAAACCAATTGATCTGCTGAGTGTTTATTTGGTGATCAAGTCACCTTTGAGAGCATATGCAAATTGCTACTCATTATAGAATTATTAGAGGCAGCAAATATATTTGTTTAGCGCTTGTTTTAAAGCATATTTATATATCTTTATATTCATTTTTCTTGTAGCTCTGCGCAGTAGGCAATCCAATGAAAACAGACTTGAAGGTTCAAAAAAATGCTGTGAAGGCACAACATAATGCCTTCTTTCCAGGAAGATTGCGGGGTTTGGCAGAGCTTTGGGGTAGCATCTGGAAATGCCACTTGTCAGTAACGAGCATGTGAGGCATGGCTTGTGCCTATTGTCAGCGGCTTTCCTTAAAATCTTTGTTTGTGGAAAGTTGCCTTTTAGAATATTTCTATATTTCATGTCTTTGATCCTTGTCCTTTTATAGACCATAACAAACGGTATGAAAATCTGAAGTTTCTGATTATGTTGTACTGGGAATATCAGCATGGCTTTTATAAAATTCAGCAGTAGCTCTTGGAGTTTCCAGGTTCTGATAAGTGTTTTCCTGCAAAAGCAAGGTTCGGCTTAACAGTTGCATGTCTTTTGTTGTTGCTGCTGCTGCTGCTGCTGCTGCTGCTGCTGCTGCTGCTGCTGCTGCTGCTGCTGCTGTCGTTCCCTAGTCCTAGGCTGGAATTACTGAGATGGCTTTTAGGTTCCTGACCCAAATTGGAAAGAGATTATAAGTTGCTGGTGACAGGCAGGCTAGTGTCTGTTATTGACTGGGTCAAAGTGGAGTGGCCAGATGCTGAAGAGACAACCATTTTAGAAAGACGTTTCTAAGGCCAGGGCTGGAGTCTGCGCATATATCAGAGACTCCTGGCAATCTATCTTCTGATCAGCTCCCAGGAGCCAAGGGGTCAGGGTTGCACCAATCAGGAGGGCTTGGGTTTCAGTCTGTCTGAGAGAGCAAGTGAAACAGAAAACTGCTCAGCAAAAAAAAAAAAGCCCTGCCAAGGGGGACCCCTGAATTTATGAGTCCCAACCCACGATGACGCTAAACATAGCCATTGCCTTACCCGCCTCCCCTCCCCCCACTGCCCGCCTCTGGAAATGAAATGGACTGGAGCAGGAGGATGAGCTCGTAGAGTGGGCTTATTATGGGATGACTGGAGGGCCGAGGCAATGGGGTATATGAGGGCTTGTGTAAGCTATGTCTCAGGCTGCACTGGAACTCATTTCTCACTTTCAACTAGGTGAAATGGGTATTCGCGGAGCTACTATAAAGCCGTCCCATGCTTACCGAGGCAGTCTCTTGTGAGCAGTTGGAAACTTAATTCTCCAGAAACAATTTCTAAATCCAAATGAGACTTTGCAAAGTGGGAATGGCGGCTTATTACAAACCAAACGGCCGGGCTGAGCCTCAGACCCAAGGGTCGCGCGCGCTGTTTCCCCTTTTTGTTGCACAGTGAGGCATCCTCTCCTTTGGCTTCTGCACTTAGGGATGTGTCAGACCTGGCCGAGTCCTTCAAAGACGAGACTCTCGCCACACAAACAAGCAATATTCACACAGCACTCTGGGTCAGCGCGCGGAGGCCCTTCAATTCCAGATAGGCCTGGCATCTTCACAATTTGAAGCTCAAACACAGGTTAATTTCTTGACAATTCCCTGTGCGCCTTCCCCCACGACTGCATCGGCTGTATCGGCTGTAATGATGTCTGAATTGCCTCCCTTTAAAGGAGAGCTAAATTGTTTCCTAGAGAGAATTGTTCGCCCACCTGGATTGCCTTGTCTCTTGGAATGAGCTGAACCTTCATTTCAATTGCCTGCTATCACTATTTTAATCTAATGAAACAGAGATAACTTAAAAATCCTCTCTAGCATTAGTAGGCAGAAGCACAGATCTCAGGATAAAAAGACTTATTTAGGTTTGCATTTCGAGCAGACATGTCCTCACGGTTTGAACAATATATCTCACAAACGTCAGGCAGTGCCTGCTGGCCCACAGTCGCCCCTCCCCACAGCATGCTGTGGGGCAGGAGGCATGGATGCTTCGTAGAAACGGTTTGGAATCCAGATTACAGCAAATCTCTTTATTTGCCAGTGCTGTGGGATTGCTTTCTCCTCCCTCTGTGCGCCCCTCACCCTGCAGCGTCAAGTCCTTAGAATGAATTAATTAGGGGAAGTGTTTAAAAATATCTCATGGCTCCATCTCCACGTGCTCTGTTATTGACTGGAGGCAGATGGGCCGCATGTTTGTTAGCAGAGGAGAAAGGGGCCGCTGATGTTCGCCATCTACCTGTCTGGTTGGCTTCAAGTAGTATCAGAGAAGACCCTGGGCTCCAGCTACACTGACGGCGAGCGAAAGCTGCCTTAACCTTTCAAAGGATATACCTTTATTCATTTATTTTTTTTTTGCATAGCTTTGTTGCATTTTCAAGATTGTTTCTCAACGGCACTGCTATTTTCTTTCATTTGTTTACTTACTGTCTCACTTAGACAAGCAGACGTGGTCACTGTCTGCTCGCCTGTCAGCTGGAGTTTCTGGTGATGTCGCCAGCTGCCTTGGATTATAGACTCATCGAGCAAGGGCTGGCCTTTGAAAAGAGAGTGCAGGGAATGAACTCCACTTGGGCAGCTGGACTTGATCTGTGTCAAGCCCAGTCCCCTCTAGGACGGATGATGGCAAAGACCTTGCATGTGGTCCTTGGGGACAAAGGCGTAGATATTGTCTCTGGGCGTCATGTATATTAAAGGAGCCATTTAAATGGCAGGCAGGACTTTGCTTTGTGGCACTGGTCAGGACGACCATCTGTCATTTGCTGTTTCTAATCTGGCAGGGGACTTTGAGTCATATGTTCCCGCGCCTGGTCCCCAGCTTCTGCTCTCTCTCAGAATCGTGGAACTTGAGACAGATTCAGAACCTCTATTTGCCTTGGCTTTGCGTTTTCCACAACTTTGAATGTGAGGGGCTTGACACCACAGACCTCATGTGACCCAGAACCGTGTTCTTGTTTTGGCTCTAAGTGGATTTTGAAAATGTTTGAATTATTTGCCTACTTGAAAAACATTTCCCAGTTTTGAATCTTTCTTTTTGCTTTATGTGTTTGGGTGTTTTGCCTGCAGCATGTCTGGTGCTTGTAGAAGCAGGAAGAGTGTGTTACAGGCCCTGGAACTGTAGTTGCAGTTGGTTGTAAGTTGCCATGTGGGTGCTTGGAATTGAACCTGAGTCCTCTTGGAAGAACAACCAGAGTTCTTAACTGTTGAGCTATCTCTCTAGTCCCAAATTCCTGACTTGAGCCTCTTTGGAATATTAGAAACCTGTTGACAGAGAACTCATGTTTCTGTCTTAATACATTTATTGTGTGATTATAAGCCAGTATCTTGTGTGTGTGCATGTGCGCTTGTGTGTCTGTTTGTGTGTATGTGTGTATGTATGTTTGTGGGTGTATATGTTTCATTGTTGCATCCATGAGCGTGTGTTTGGCATTAGAGATTGCACCTGATAGTCAAGCACTCTGCCTTTGAGCTATATTCTATTCTCTTTTCACATTTTTTTATTTTTTTCCCATTTTGAGATAAATTTTCACTAGGTTGTTCAGGCTAGCCTTGAACTCACTTATAGCCCAGGCAGACATTGAATTTGCTGTCCCTCCTGCCTTAGCTTCTCTAGAAACTGGGACTACAGGCCTGTGCCACAGCTTTGAGAATTTTTAAAGCTTTTTGCATCTACACATTTACTTAATTCTTACAATATATGAGATAGCAAACATTATTATTAGTCCTGTGTTTCCAGAGATGGCAACTGTAGTGTAAAATCATTTAGTAATTTGACTCAAATTTCTTAGACCTCAAATTCAGTGATCCTGGGTCATGGAGCCATGCCTTTAACTAGTGGGCCACATTCCTTTCTCTCTGTGGCCGTGGTTAGCTGAAGCTGAGGAGTGAGTGGCAGAATCCTGAGACAGAGGCACATGCCACTCAGGTTGGGTACCATTGTTGGGAGGCCATGTCACTCATTTTCTATGCACAATCCATTACCTCTCTGGGCAGCAACAGAGGGTTCAACTTGGAACACACACTATTACCATACACTATTGTCTGTATACATATATATGGTATATATACACACAGCATGCCTAAGTTCTACGGTTTGAGCTTGGAAGAAGTTGTCAGAATGCCATGCAATTCAAGACACTTTAAATGCTTTGTTTGTTCTTATTTTATGTGTATGAATGCCTGCCTGCATGTGTGTGTGTGTGTGTGTGTGTGAGGGAGAGAGAGAGAGAGAGAGAGAGAGAGAGAGAGAGAGAGAGAGAGAGAGAGAGAGAGAGAGTTGTGTTTGGTGCCTACGAAAGTCAGAAGAGGTCAACAGAAGAGGTCATTGGATACCCTGGAAACAGATGGGCGAGTAACCATGTAGGTGCTGGGAGCAGAACTCAGGTTCACTGCAAGAAAAGAAGAGAAACCTCTCCACTTTCTCCTCACTCCAACTTCTTTCATTTTAATCCACAAGCACTCCTTCCCCTAACCACTTCTTGTCATTTCCTTTAACTTTGCCCCAAGTTGCTCTTAACAGGGTTCCTCCATAATTATTGATCTCTACAAAGCTAATGGCATTGCCTCATCTCTCCACAGTGCCTGTGTGATCATGTGGGTCAATCGCTAGGCTCGGCTTCTGTGCTTTTTGATGGCAGATGTAGCCGAGCAATCATCAAAGGGCCATGACTTAACTTACTCAGTTTCTTGATGTCGTTTATTTTGCTTGGTGCAAATAGTGATGACCCCCAGGACACCTCTGAATTGGCAAGAACTCAGAGGCTGTGTCTGTGTGACTTGTTTTCAAGATTTACTTTTATTTATCTGTAAGTTAGTGTGTTCAGATGTCTGCCACATATGTGCACCCATGCTGGAGAAGTTCAGAAGAGGGCATTGGATTCCTTGGAGATGGAGTGAAGCTGTTGTGAGCTACCCAGCATGGGTGCTGGAATCTGAACTCTTGTCCTCTGGAAGAACAGCAAATGCTCTTATCCACTATGCCATCTTTCTAGTTCCTTGCTCCCCAACTCCCTTTTTAAAGAGAACGGAGTTTGTTGATCACCCAACAGGGGTCAGTGAGAGCAGTTAATGTCTGTGGAAATGTGACTCCCTTTGGAAACCCTTCCACCTTCGGAAATCCCAGGTCCTACAGTACAGCACAGCACAGCACAACACAGCACCTCGTTCCCTTTTGATCAAATAGTGTTTCTCTACCACACACAGTCTGATAGTAATGAGATAATTGTCATATATTGAAGTGGTGGAAGCTGTCACCCTAGACAGATTTAAGTAGGGACGTTCACTTAGTTTTTATCCCAACTGCATGTGACTGCATGTCTGTGACTTAATTTAATCTTTGAAATAGCTCATAATATTATGCTCTTTTTAGATATAGAGAGACACTGAAACTTAGAGAAGTTTTGGCTGAATGCTGTCATTGGTTTCCTAGTCCCCTCCCCCTTTGTCATGTAATGTAGCATTTTTAACATTTCACAATTACCCCCCATTTCCTCCAACTTTGGTAAGCCTTCCTTCTTTTTCTTTTTACTCCATCATTTTGTGTCTCCAGTCATTTTGATAAGAGGAAGCAAGCACCCCCCGAAAAAACAAGATTTTGAAACATGTCGTAGGTTATGCACAAGAAGGAAGAAATTAGCTTATCTCTGGATAAGGATGTTGCGGAGAAAATGGCACTGTAAAGCGACGTAAGAGGAAGTTTAGGTCATGGCGGACAATTGTCGCATTGCAGTTTGTAGACATCAAACCAGAGGGATTTCAAACAGGGGCAGCGGTGCTGAGGAGAGATAAGGAAAAATGACACAGGGAGGAAGGAAAGCACCCCTATAAATGCCAGGGGAAGTCAAGCTCCCAAGCCTTAGTGATCCGTTTATTTGCTTGTTTTTATCTCAGTCTTACTTAAATGGCCAGTTGGGATTTGATGGTCAGATTTTATAGGAGAGTGGGGGAAGCCGTTCTGAACGATGCGCTTACTTTGGGCTGAAATGGATGGGTATCATCAGATTTTATAGGAGAGTGGGGGAAGCCGTTCTGAACGATGCGCTTACTTTGGGCTGAAATGGATGGGTATCAACTGACTGAAATGGATGGGTATCAACTGACTGTACATCTCAGATGGTGTTGTCTATATTTATATGCAACATGTGGTCTAGAAAAGAAGTGTCAGGAATAAAAATTGGACTAACTTCTAAGAATGGATTTGTGAGAGTAATGGAATTATAGACCGGATCTAATTCCCAGCGTTTTCTGGAAATTCAAAGTCATCCATTAGCCAACATTATGGAACTACCGTGGAATCATAACATTGAGTTATTGGTTATAAGATCATGACAATAAGCATTTCAGATGAGATCATATAGATTAATTGCCAACATTTCAAATGAAACACTGATTACTGTGGGAGTTTATTCAAGCTAACCCTTTTAGATCTGGACTTCCTCTTTTCCCCATGAGCCTTGACATGTTGGACTTGAGGAACTGGTGCAGGGGGCAGAGTCTGAGCTGGGGGCTGACAAGTGTGCAGTTTATTGGAAGCCTGTGGGGTTGGCTAAAATTCCCTGGGTGGAGTAAAGGAAACAAGGGTGGGCAGATGAAGAGGTGTGCTCCCTGATTGAAGAAAGATACGTATTTTCTACCCCTGCATTAACCAGTCATTCAGCGGAAATGGGATAGGGCATGAGCATGGCTCTATATGGGTAAAATGTAAGGGTCTGGAAAGAGCCATACCCAAGAGCTGTCAGTCCAACCCTCCTAACAGCTAAGCCAGTGAACCCTTTTCTGAAGTCGAAGGCCTGGGGGTCTGGGCAGTGCACTTTGGTAGCCACTTCCCTTCTTGTGTGTTTGGGAAATGACAGCATGCCCACTTCAGATGCCTTCGGTCTGTGCGCTGAAGTGGAGAACAGCCTTCCCCTTACCCCCGTGCTATCATCTGTAGCAAAAGAATATGCTACGCCAGTTAATGAATAAAAACTTTATAAAATTTCAGGTAGATAGGATAAATAAGTTCAAAGAGGTGTGTGTGTGTGTGTGTGTGTGTGTGTGTGTGTGTGTGTGTTTGCACATGTGTTTATGGATGTTTACATGTATGCTGTCCCAAGGTTGATGCTGGGTGTCTTTCTCAATTGCTTTCCACACTATATAGTGAAGCAGGATCTCCCACTTGGACCCAAAACTCACCAGTTTGGCTGAATAGCCAGTTTACTTCAAGGACTCCCCTGACTAGGTCCACCAAGTGCTGGGATTGCAAGGAGCTGCCACACCTGCTCTGTTCTGCATTAGCGTGTGAGCTAGGGGCCTAGACTCATGACCCCATGTGTGTGTGGTAAGCACTTTACATGCTAAGCCATCTCCCTATCTCAAGTTCCCAGATCACAACACAGGGGACCACAGCTAATAACAATGTCCTGTTTATTTAAAAATGGCTAGGACTATGGTCTAAGTCTTGTTACTACTAAAAAATGCAAGGTAATAAGTATGCTAAGTAACTTGAGTTAGTCATTTAATAATACATACACATATATTAATATATGTATATATTATATTATATAAGTTATATACATATATACATAATAAATATATAGAGCTATTTGTTAATTACAGTTAAAAGTAATTCAATCAGTCCATCAAATCATACCTTAAAAGAAGGGTGTTGTATGGGGAAATGGGAGGGGAAGTGAATCCTTGCAGAGGAAATAGAGGATATTAGAAGCTGTCATCCTCCTTTGTTTTAGTAATGACCCACACAGCCATCTGCTCAGGTCCAAGCCTGGTCCAGTGGGAAGATGCTATCTGAAATGTCCTGGAGAGAGACATCAGCTCTGGTTCCGTTTGTCTGACTGCCGTCTTGAGCAGTGAGCATAATGGGATGGGCCAGAAGCAATAGTAATCGTAAGGCCAGAGTGTAACTAACTAGCTGCCATGGAAACGTGCAGGGTTGACCACGGCTGCTTGTCTCTTCCTACCTGTGCCATCCTGGAGTCCTCATCCTGAGGAGAGTGAGCACCAAGCTGGGAGCCCCTTCTGGAATATCTGCTCTGCTGTGCTAGGAACCCACGCCGGGTGTTTTCCAGCATCTACAAAGCCACTTGTGCATTGTCACCTCTGTCCTGTTGCTGAATGTTAAGATGCTTCCTGAACTAGAAGAACACTTTTGTGCACAACCCAAGTCCTGGAGATGATAGGTCTGTGTGTGTCCCTTCATTTCCTTGGGTCCCTCAGCTGTACTCTGAGTCTGTGACACTGGTGGCCCTGTGTTTGTGTTTTCTGTAATACAACTCGGTTCAAGGGGGCATAACTACAGGGCAACAGAAACTAAAGCAAGCTGGCCAGCTTCACTCCAGGTCACTTTCCTTCCCTTTTCACATCTCCGCTAAATAAATAGCACCCACTGTTTGCCATGAAGGTGGATGCGGTGGATATTTCCAGTATTTCAGTAAAGAGGTCACAGATTAAATTCAATCCACACTTAGTTTATTTTGCATATTGAAATAGCATAGAGGCCTGAAGGACTTGGGAGTCATTGTCAAAATTGTTTTCAACAAAATTTTACCATTCCCTCCATAAGACAAATTATGGGCATTCTTAAAAAACAGACATATATTCCTCACATATTATAGGAGGGCATGTAGGCAGAGCATGTCTCCCATTCTGATCCTGTCCCCTTGAAATCTTCACGTTTGTAACAGTTTCTATGCATACATAAATATATTAATCTTAATATGCAAATTGGCACATCCTGTACACACTGTTGTAGCTAGTTGTTTATTCACCCAATACTTTTGGTTGTATGAGTTTGTGATACATATGGGTGTACTTACGTGCGATACATGCTATATATAAAACAGGCATTTCAGTACTTAATAATAGATCACAGAATGGGTATATAAAAATCCATTTAACCAGTCTCTTTTAGACATGTGGGCTATTGCTGAGCCTTTCTTATTATAATAATGTTGGTGGCCTGTGAGTGAGTAGATGCGTGAGACATGGTCATTGAGACCAATGAGAAGATCACAGTGATAACTGAGGTGGACAAGTTAGGGAGAGAGTGGAAAGAATTAGGGAGTGGGGTGGATGTTCCGGATGTTAGGACTGCTCAGTGACCAAGTACCTATGGAGGCAAGATGAGCATAAAGCCAGCTCTCAGATTCCTAGTTTAAGCAAACAGGGGATAGGATGAGTTTAGAGAAAAAATTCAGGGAAGGAGTGATCCTTAAAGGAAGAAGAAGATAGGGAATTTATCTCACGTGCTGGGTTAAATTTTTGCATGTGTGCAACACCAGGCAGATACTCTCACGTGAGAATCTGGGTCTCTAAGGAAGGCTACTCTAAGGGAAGAGGTAAGCAAACTCACCCCGGCTGATCGTGAAATGAATTAACAATGGGGCTGAGAAAGGATCCTGGTGAGCCGCGATGTCTATAAAGATTGGAGATGAGTGTAATTAAATCTGTGGCATGCAGAGATGTAAGGAGAGGGATCAGAAGGGACCCGGTGTCTCAGAGTGGCTGACAGTGTCGCCTGTCACAGACATGCCTGAAATGCCAAGTTCTGCAAAGCAGATGTTAGATGAATCAGTTTCAAGGCAGCCCAGAATCAGCAGTGATGCCAGCCCAGAATCAGCAGTGATGGTTCTGTAGTGCTGCTGGGGTAGGCTGTAAACGGGTAGAGAGAAAATATAAGGTTTGTTTTAATTTTATTTTAGTGTATGTGTGTGTGTGTGTGTGTGTGTGTGTGTGTGTGTGTGTACGTGCATGCACACACATGCGCTCAAGTTACAGGTGGTTGTGAACTTCCAGATATGGGTGCTGGGAACTGAATATGAATCCTCTGAAAGTCCATCAAATACTCTTACTGCCTGAGACATCCCTCCACCTCGAAGTTATTATTATTATTATTATTATTATTATTGTTGTTGTTGTTGTTGTTGTTGTTACTGTAGTTTTGAGTGGTAATCAAGAAGAGGTGGTGATTAGGAAATTCGATACGCAGGGCAGCAGAGTGAACCTTGGGTCCTCTGTCTTAGTTCAGATATGTGTGAACACAGCATGTGTGTATATTCTGAGGGAAAGCCTGGATCAGTGAAGACATTCAGACATCTTTTTGTAAGATTGTATCTAAGGCAAGAATCAGAGCTGGAGTCAGCTTATTGCTTGCTTTGGCCTCCTGCAGGGAGCGCAGGGTGTCTCTGGGATATCTTGGTCCAGGCTTCCTACAGCATGTTTAACCGATCCATGTTTAGCCAATGACACAGTGTCTTGGTTAGGGTTGCTGTTGCTGTGACAAAACATCATGAACAAAAGGCAGTTTGGAGAGGAAGGGGCTTGTTCAGCTTACACTTCCGTATCTGTATAGAAGAAAATCAGGACAGGAACTCAAACAGGGCACAAGCCTGAAGGCAGGAGCTTGTGGAGAACCCATGGGAGGGTACTGCCTACTGACTTGCTCCTCATGGCTTGCTCAGTCTGCTTTCTTATAGAACCCAGGACCACCAGCCCAGAGATGGTATCACTTACAATGGCCTGGGTCCTCCCCTATCAATCACAAATTAAGAAAATGCCTTACAGCTGGATCTAACCGATTTCTCAATTGACGTTCCCTCCTTTCAGATAACTCTAGTTTGTGTGAAGTTGACATAGGGTAGCCAGCACACATAGGATGACTCACAGCAGAGAAAAAGGAAAACACTCCCTACCCAGATGGGCAAATTCCTATCATCAATCATAATGACCTGAGGATGTGGGCAGTCAGTTTATCTTGTCTGTATAGCACTGTTGTCAGCAGCTGGCTAGGATATCATTGTGGGCAGTGGGTACCATTTTTCTCTACAGCCACCTTTTATAAGCCTTCTTATGTCTCCTTAGCTGGAGTTGTTCTTTTTCTCCCCTTAAACCCAGGTCATTATATAATGTCTGTGTAGACTTTCTTGGACTCAGTGGTTGTGTGTGTGTGTGTGTGTGTGTGTGTGTGTGTGTGTGTGATGTAGCACACATGAATGCTTGCATCCCTGTATGTGTGTGTAGAGGTCAGAACTTGGCATCAGACATCTTTCTCTGCCAGTCCTCACCTTATTTTTGGAGGCAGAGTCTCTCACTGAACCCAAAGCTCATCAATTTGATAGACCCCCCTGTCTAACAAGTCCCAGGATCCTTCTGTCTCTCCCTCCCTGCTCATTTCAGTGCAAGGATTACAGACATGCTGGTACACTTGACTGTTTATGTGGATGCTGGGCTTCTGAGCTCTGTTCCTCAGGATTGTGTAGTGAGCAGTTTAACCACCGAGCTATCTCTACACAACCTGGATTCAATATTATTTTAGTCATGTTTTGGGCTCTGTATTCTCTTTGGATCCTTCCTGGAACATTTCCATACTACTGTCTTCTTGATACCTTCAGAAGAACGGTACTATTTCAGGTCCTTTCCTACCCCAAGACTGCCAGATCTCATGGCCTGCTTGGTGTCCCCATGCACCCATGCAGTTGTGTACCCCAAGATCTCCAGATCTCATGGCCTACTTGGTGTCCCCACGCACCCATACATTGCACAAATGCATGGGTGCACGGGGCTGAGTGTGCTACAGTGGAGCTGTTGGTATTTCCTCTGCAGATTCACGCCTGCTCCCTTCCAGGTCACCCCACCTCAGCCAACCATGCCGCCACACATCTAAGCACTGAAGTCATTAATACCCACTTCGTCCTTGTCCTGTTCTCTTCGCTCAGTTCTGCTACACAGGCTTGCTGGTGTCCTTCTCTCCAGAAGGTTTCTTAAGTCTGGCCCTTTCCCTCCGTAGCCACAGGTATCACTTTAGCCCAGGCAACAGCCAGGGCTTTCTTCGGAGATGCGTAGCTTCCAACCTTCCAGATCGTCCTTACCTGTATCTTGCACACCCATTTCCCTTCCCAGACCACTTCTCTCCATTGTTCTCCCATCATCCCAAGCTGGCTATGTCTTCTTTGGTGATCAACTTCAATGCCATTTCCTAGAAGGGCCTTCTCCCCGCTCCCTATGCCATTAGGAACGATCCTCCCTTTCCTAGCCTCAAAGTTTTCTTTCTTCTCTGCAGTAATCATAGCTTTCAGATGCCTTGCTTGTTTATCCTGTTCTTCATTTGGCTCTCGTGGGTTGTTAGAATATTGAGGACCAGTTGACTTTGCATCTTCCTAGATCCTAAGATAGTGAGTGCATGCAGTCAGCAAATAGATGGTCCTCTCAGTCTGGGGAAAATAAGGATAGGTTTTAAAAGGGGTGACATTTGAGTTGAGCTTCCTCCAGGGAGGCTGTCCCGCTCTGCTTTGCTCAGACTTCTCTGGGCACTTCATTAGATCATTAGATCAGACTGTACCAAGCGTTTCCTGCTCTGCCTGTCCTTCAGACCTCTCCAAGGATCGGGACCATCTTAATTTATTTTCACCTCCACTTATTATCTTCATCCCAGTGAATGTTGCTGTAATTGAATTGTCTGCTTTGGGAAAGAGACTCACAAGGGCATATAGAAGAGAGAAGAAGTAGGCTTAAGCCAGCAATAGAGCTGGAGTTAGGAAAAGATGTCTTTTGGTTCTTTGGGAGGTGGCCATCTTTATAGGGTATTGGTCAGTGAAATATCCCTGCCCAGCAGTCAATAACCAGCCTTTTGATAGCTAAAAGTTAACAGGGTTCAAGTAGGTTACAAATGTCATCATTTGGGCAGCAACTCATCTCTTGAAGTCAAAAATTGATTTACCATGGTCCACTGTGTCCCTGCTCTGCTGCCTGGGAAAACTATAAACTCTCCTCTCTGGACCTCTTTTAGAACACAGTGGGTTCTGGTCAGATAAGCACCTCTGAGGTCTCTGGTTTCCTGAGACCACCTGCCTCCCTTCAGAATCTTGTCTATTCTCTTTCCTTGTTATTTGCAAAGGGAAACAAGTTAGAATGGATTAGACATTCAGATGCGAAGAAGGGGTCGGAGTCAAAGTTGGTATTTAAATCTCATCAGTGCATAAAACTCGAGACTTGACAGTTTAACTGCTTATAAAGCTGATTTAGAAGAATAGTTACCAGAAGCTGCCAGTGATGTGGCTAAATTGTTGCTTTTGATTGCTAAGGAGCATTTCAGAGCATTTAGTCATTCCCAGCGGAGTTCCCTTACTGTGACTTCCCACAGGGAGAGAAATGACATCTGTAGTATGTGCATTTGCTGCTAACCTGAACAAGAATGTTTACACATACATACATGTATGCATGCATACATACATATCCCCCAGCACACTCTGTAGTGGACTCCTTTGCTTCAGTTTTCTGGCTCTTCGCTGTGTTTGATGGCATTTGCGTTCTGTTGGACTAAGAGGACAAAAACCACTACTAGAACCTTCGACAGGACAGGAAGCCAGTTATAAGCCAGCTCCTTAGCTGCAGACACCCTCTCTTATCGGTGGGGTGAATGCTGCTAGATTCAGATTCAAGGCTGCAGATTTTGATGTGAAAAGACAATGAGATCATACGTTCTGCATTTTCTAGTTTCCTCTGCTATAGAAGCCATTGTGAGAGCTGAGAACCAGGCACTCCCCTGCTCACTGTCTTCCTCTGTCAGAAGACTCAACACACTTTGAGTCAGCTCCAGATATCAAAGCCTATCAACACATGCACCATTGCTCACCAAAGCGGCTCAAGCATTTCTCCCAGCAGGGGGCGCAATGGAGCTGTACGGCCACAGATTGGGCAATGGCCATCTTCCTGCCACTCTGAAGCAAGCCAGAGGGCAAATCGTCCTTTCCCAGGCCAGCACCAGCTGTTTCCTGGATTTTAACGAAAGAAAGCCCCGATGTTTTGACTTTATACGTTCCAAGTCACCCTGAGTTGTCAAACCATCCAGAGATCCATAGCTCTTTGGGGGCTACACCTGAGAACGTTGGGGCTGCAAGGAAGCTGTCCGTCTTGGTTTCCGTTGCCTACCCTGGCCCTGGATCCTCTTTATCACCGTGTCCTCAGCCTCCTGGATTCTCCTCAGCAAAGTTTGAGAAAGATCCCTGTTTCTGGATTCAGGTATGTGCAAACTGTTTCTGTCTGGGTTATTGACAGACTTCTTGAAGGTGAAGGGGCAAGTATCGATTAGAACAGGAGTGTGCTCTAAGGCTGAACGGAAAGGTACTGGAGGAAATAAAGAGAACATTTGAAAGGCTGGAGAAACCCCAGAGTAAACAGTTCAAGAATGGAGTCATGAATGCAGATATTCTTCTCAAAATGACTAACTAGGCACCGCAGAGGACTAGCTTGTGTTTCAAGCCAGTTGGCAACAAAATTAAAGGAGGCGTGCAAACGCTGTTTTAGTTAAAGGATACATTCCCTTAGGAGCCCAAGATTGTTCCCAGGTCCATATGTCCTCTAAAGGCTTTCCCTTTGCCTGTGGCTAAGCTACTGAGGCAAGTCAGTGAGGGGCAACTTGCCCACATTTTCTGAAAGCAAGGAAGTCATTGTTCCTCCCAGCCAGCTGTGGCTTTAGTGTCTCACGGAGGGCGTTTGAAGTGAAGCTTTGGGGTTCTTCTGTCATCGGCTCACAAGATGTTTGTTGAATGGATAAATGATTGAGAGTCTCTGGAGGAAAGCTCGTTGGAGAAGTCTTTATCGTAAGAACTTCTGATTTCGCCGTCGAGAGCATCTCAGATTACTGGGGAGCAAACATAAACAGCAAAGCAGGGCCAGTCAGCTTCACGGGCATGTGGCAGAGTGCTTGACAGAACTTTTTAGGAATAAGTGACTTCAACTTGTTAGTTTGCACCGTTCCCTGCAAATTATGTGGCCAGTTCTAACAGGGAGTCATGCAGGAAGAAGCTTACATGAAAGGCTCCTTCCGGTGGCAGTGCACAAGGAAAGGGATGAGAGCAGACCTCAAGAACACTTGCTATCTTACTATAAACTAGAGTAGTCGACCATGAAATACTTGGCATGAAATAGCTTTGAGGAGCCAGTGTTGCAGTTGTGAAGAAGTTTGAATCCCTCATCAAACCCAAGAAAAACCTCTTTTTTTTTCTTTTTAAGTAGGGGCAATGCCACTTTCTCAACAGGGTTTGGCACACAAGGTATGTGTGAAACACTCTGGGCACAGTGCCTAGGATATGGGTGACAGTAATGTTCACTGTCATTGTTCTTGGAATTGTAACTCTGGTTACCTGCAGCCTGCTGTGCTCAGCGTGGGTTTTCATCAGCCTCCTGACTTTACAGACTACTTGGTAACATGTGGTCTGCACCCACAAGTATGTTTGCTAAGTCTTTCCCATGAGCCATTGACGATAAGATTAGAAGAGCAGCCCGGGTGTCTTTGATGGTGTGAGTGGCATGTTTGTACTTGTGGGCTGCTGGAAGATGCCCCCTTCTCTATGTCTTCAGATTTTTACTTGCTACACACCTTATTCCAAATGCACAGTATCTTTCTCAGTACCAAAAAGGGAATTCTATGAATAGTTTCATCCTGATCAGAGTTAAGGGTCCACCCCTACCATAGATGCCGTAAATCTAGGTGGATCCCAAGGCTCTGCTTTATGGTTCATAGCTAGAACAGGTCAGAGGATGGACAGAATTCAAATTATTGGTTTGTGGTAAAGGATACAACTCTGAACAGCCACACAAGGATGCATAGATTGAGTACAGGAGTAGGATTCAGAGTGTCCACAACTTATTGGGTTCACCAATATAAAACCCCTGACTGAATCATCGATCCTTGTTGACTAACCTCCAATCTCCAATGGGCAATTTGGTGCTGAAAGTTCCAATCCTGGATCTTCCTAATGAACAGCCCTACCCGAAGCTGGCAAGGGGCCCCTCAGCCACCAGATATGTCATTAGCATACACAGAAACCTAGCAGATCCAAAGTAGGAACACACATAGAACTCCAATGGGATTTTAAAGATTTTAGTACTGTGTGCCAGGAACCCGAGACAAAAATCAAGTATTTATTTTTTATTATATACTCTTCCTGTAATATCAGAGTGTCTTCAAGTAGGGAGTTCCCAACTCCACATCCATCCATCCATCCATCCATCCATCCATCCATCCATCCATGAAGGTAATATGTGGTCAGAAGGAACTGTCCCTTCCGAGGTACAGCCACTGTCACCCAACCACACCCATCATGTCTTATGACCTGGCTCTGCCCCTCCACGGACACCCCACTGCCTCCTGTGATGGCCATCTAGATTTTGTATGAGGGTCTTTGGTAGTGACATCTACATAACAAAGTCAGGTGAAGACTTGACAAAAAAAATCTTCCCAATAAACAGAGGAAAGAGTGCAGTGTGGTTCAGTAGTATGAGTACATCAAAGGCAAGGCAATTGGACTGAATAATTACCTTTAACTCCCCTTATGACTTAGGAAGTATTTGTAGGAAACCCGAGTCTGTTAAACGTCATCTGTTGGCTTTCTTAGGGATAAAGGGACACAAAACTGGTCAGATGGCAGGATGAGGGGCAGGAGAAGGAGGAGAGGGAACATAAGGACAAGCTGAAGGCAAATGTGGGTGGCCTGCCCTTTCCACACTGGAGGAACAGATTGCAAGCCAACCATTTATATGTTGGAAGCAACTTCTAGGTTGATGGAAATACATTCGGCTAAAAGGCGTGTCTCCTAGAGCAAGGTGGCTCAGGTGCAGGCAGATGCTGCAGGGCTAGGTAGATGTCCCCCCCACCCAGGATGCTGTGGGGTGATTCTTCTGAAAGGCCTTCTTCTTACACTCATGGGGCTGGGAGTTGACTAAGTGACTTAAACCTGCTGCTGTGGGGGGGGAGACTTTACTTCACCCCAACACCCCTAAAATGAGGCAGAGCTGGGGAGATGATTCTGTCAGCAAAAGACTCAGCACCCTAGTCAAAACTGGGAATGGTTGTGTATACTTGTAATCCCCAAGTTAAAGAGGCAGAGGCATGCAGACAGTCCTGGGGTTTACTGACCTACCAGCTTAGCCTATCTGATGAGCTCCAGGATAGTGAGAGATATCCCATCTTAAATAAGGTGCTTGGAATGACACTGATGTTGTCCTCTGGCCACACACACACACACACACACACACACACACACACACACACAATCGTGCACACAGAGGGATTCAGGTAATTTACATCACCTCCCAGATACAGTCAGAGAGTGGGGTTACTCACAGTATAAGTTAAACTTGAGACCCTGACAAGCCTATTGAAGCAGCCTTCAGTTAGCAGAATGAGAAGCTGCCGCCAACTTAACAGTAACCCTTCAGAAGGGGCATGCTTGCTGTGGGTGCCACTGAGTTTAGGCTGTGTGTCCTTGGACCGGCGTGCCATCTCATCGAAGCCTTTGCAAAACTGAGAGTGCTCCGTGCGTGTAAAAGCTGGAAGCAGAGGCCAAACTGACTGACACGCTCTTGGAGATAGTACAGTGTTTCTAATGGTGGTCAACATGGACTCAGAATATTCCAGAACATTTGATCTGCCTCTTCATTATCCTGAAGCTTCTGATAAAAGTCAGTGGAAAGGCTAGTGTTTTTATCCTGGCTCTCATTGTCTGCTGGATCAGAAAGAGTTCCAATCTATGTCACAATATACCTTCTGAGCTTTAAAGACTGGACAAAAGAAAACAATTAGGTTCCTTCATGTCTTAATTTATTTTGGTTGCTTTCACAAATTTCCAGAAGCTGAGTGGCTCATAAATAATAGAAATTTCTTTTCTGTGCCTCTAGAGGCTGGGAAGTCCAAGTCCAAGATGGAGGCAGGTGTCTGGTGAGGCCTTACCCTTTTTTCATAGATGGCATTTCTCCCCTGTGCTCACAGAAAGGGGAGATTGAGCTCCCTCTGCTTCTTTTGTTAGGGCGCTAATCCTATTTGTGAGGGCTTCGTCCTTGTGACCTACCCACTTCTCAGTGACCCACTACCTGATCCTATCTCTTTAGCAGTTAGGATTTCGGCAGGTAGACTCTGGAGGGTCGTACACACAAACTCACACTATTGAGCCCAGAGCTCCCAGCTGTGTTTCAGATAGCCCTGAGCCTTCCGTCTTCCTGCCAAGTACACATGTTTTTGAAGATCTCTTCTCCAACTGATTTGTGTTCCTGCTTCACCTTGGGCCACCCCTTCTCTGTGTGAGGCTGGAGCCTCTTTCTAGGCTGGATGTTTACTCCTCGGAACGTCTTAGTGACAGAGATGGGAAAGTTCAAGTTCGCTTTGCTTCCCTGGCCTTTTGTTTCCCGGGCATATAGGGATGGTGTCAATGTACAGGTCCTGTTGAAGGCAAATGAAATAAAGTAATGGCAATTATAAAAGTAGCTGATTTCAGTGTTTTTTTTAAACAGTGCAAACATTCTATGAGAGTCTCTGGAGAGATAACTTGGTCTGTGCGTTTGACTTGAGCTCTGTCCTCCTCACAGGGCTAACCCTCTCTTCTTGTTTGTCCAGTAGGAGCGTCCATGACCTATGACACACTCTTCAGCATCCTAACTGCTCAGAAACAGCCTATGCTTGTTCAGTTTGGGCTACCGGTGAAGCCAAGGCTAATCGTTTTCGGGAGCCAGACAGCAGTTCTGGCTGTCTCTGGTTCCTGTGAGAGCTTTTCTTTCACCGGCTGTCTGAAACCATCCCACGGTGCCCAGGTTCTGAGGGTGGTCCTCAGGATCTGGGTATCCTCCAAGCCCTCAAGGGAGAAATACTTCTCTCAGACAATGTAGCTTGTGTCTGAGTTACTCTGGCATCCTAAAGAGGATCCATGTATTGGTGTAAAGCCCTTCCCTCCTTTGCCAATGGCTTCTTGTGTAACAGAACGAAAATGCAGTACGGGGCCTCTCCAATCCCCAGGAATAACAAATGGCTCTGGTCACTCCTAATAGAAATGATGCCATCTCTAGCTTTTACTTCACTTGGGTTCCCACTTCCTCGAGGCCAGTTGACTGGCAGCCTCGCCGCATCTATGAAAATAAGGGAAGATAAGACAATAGAATGCACCCTCCAGAGACGAGCAGGCATCTGCCCTTCTGGTCAGTTATTGCTGGATCATCCAGACATTGTAAATAGGGCAAAGTTCACACTCTTTGAACTGAAGACAATTTTTGTTGTTGTTCTCAGTCAGGGTAATTCAATTAGCAATATCATGTACTTGTAAGGTACCTTTCTACTCCAGCAGGTTCATGTTCCAGTTTTCTTATCTGCATATCCGCTATCTGTAGGACCAAGGTTATGGGTGCCGACAACAAGAAGCCTGCTCCGTGTGGTGACTGTAGAGCAGATGGAGGCTTTAGACACCTGGGTGTCTTCGGTCCCCCTGTGTCCAACTGACATCACATCAGAGACAGGGTGCCTACCTAATACTTGTGCTGCAATGTCCCAGGAAAGCCGGGACCTGAGCGGGGGAGTGAGAAGGTCTGCCTTTTTGGCAAAGTTTTCTGATCTTGAATGGAAGTGTTCAATGGGGGCAAGAAGGGGGACTGCAAAGAGAGATGGGATGGTACCAAAGAGGTGGCACTCAGTTAAACACAGCAGGCTCACACTCAAGTGAACGGGAGGGGGCTTGCTCCCTTTTAGATAGACAGTAGTCCCTGATTTAAGATGTCCTGACATTATGATAGTGAGAACACACTCGTACTTGGATTCTGCTCTTCCCTCTCAGTACAGTAGACAGGGTACTGTGTAAGACAGTCAACACTACCTTAGAATAGGTCTTATTTCAAATGAGTTTGTCCAACTGTGGGCCAGTGTAAAATTCCCGGCATGTTTACAATAGGTTTATTTAAGCTGTGATGTGTAGGTGTCAGATCTATTAAGTGAATGTTCAAATGACAGGTTTTTTTTTTAATTTACTGAGGGTGCATTGGGCAATAATCCCACTATAAGCCCTAGAGCACATATCAGCTTTTTGATTTTATTCATAAATTTCATTTGATTATGTTCCTAGAGAAGCACAAAATCCAGAAGGGAGTGTTCAAATTGGGAGGGGAAGTGGTGGGTGCTCCCCCATATTTCTAAATCCTTTCATGTGTTGTCTGAATGCCCTTGCTCATTGCCAAATCCCAGTTTAATTCAAGACTTCATCATGGACTCGGGTTCTGGAGTTGATTTGCCATCACTGTCTTGACCAACGAGGCAGCAGAAAGGGCTGAAGGTGCTGGGATACCAGAGCTTTTTTGATGGGTTGTGTGTGTTGGAGACTGCTTTCAACCATCTGTCTTTGAAGTGATCAGGGAAGGAACCCCGCCGTTAGCACTGGAGGGAGATCAGTAAGTACCCATGCCTTAAATATGGGGGCTGTAAACAGAGAGCCCCTCTGGACTGTAACACGGAACCCTCAGGTGGTAATAAAATGTGGCATCAGCCAGTCACTCAGCAGATGCTTGTAGATTGATTGGCCTCTGCTAGGTGCTAGGAAGGCCTTCTGGACTACAGTCAGCGACTCAACACCTGGCAGCCACACAGAGCGTACAGAGCATAGCAACCTGTGCGCTCAGAAAACGAATCCTGGGTTTTCTGCTACATGACATGACACTCTGGCCTGAACCTCAGTGTAGGGTACCTGGTACCAACGAGGAGTCTCAAGATGTTTGAATCCAGTGCGGCTACTTCCTGGACATGTGATGCAGTCTTCTGGAAATTCAGGCTCCTTAGCCAGAGTTACTATAGACTAGGTATAACCACAGCTGCCTTGGAAGATGAAATAACTATTTCTTGCCATTTCGTCTTGTGCTGGAACATGTAAGTTCTTGGAAAAGGTAGCTGGTTTAGCTTTTCGCCTCTTACCACTTAAGCCCAATGATGCTTATATTTCCCCAAAACACACAGATTTGGGCCCTTCAAAGTTAATATCCTTCAACACCTGCCAGTGACACATTTATTGCCCTCTCCAAGCAAACATGTACACCTCACTGATTCTGAATCTTCCAGAAAAGGGGGTTTTGAGGATGCCACGACTGACCAGACACTGAAGAGACCAGAACAGCCCCCTCAGTAGGCTTTCCCAAGACCCTCAGATTCCCTTGGGAACGCTGGACCCTTCTCTGAGTAGCCACAGGACGGGCCTTAGACACTTCACATGTCTGCTCTGGAAAGAGGAAATATGAACAACAAACTCAAGAAGGCTTTAACTGCTTCTTGGCTCTGGAAATCCCAGTCTGTTTAGGATTGTCCCTGCCCTCCACAGACACCAAGCAGATTTCATTTTATGCCTGGGTCTTGCGTTGCCCTGACACAAGGGGGCGCTGCAGTCTCTATTTTGCTCAAATTGGGCTGGCTAGCCTCTCCATCTACCCTCAAACCATCCTTGGTCCTCCTCTGTACTAGCCTGAGGTCATGTTGTGCGTCTTCCTATAGGAGTCAGTGGGAGGCCGGCAATGTGCTCAAAATCCCACACAGACAAATGTGCTCTTTCCAACCAGGAGCACAAAATTGCACAAGCAATTGACCTTTCACAATAGGACAATTTTAAAGTAGACACAAGGAAAACGACTTCCATTCACCCTCTGAGAATTGTGTTCGATACACGCACACGCAGGCACACACACAGATGGTTATGAGCGACCGATATCTGATTACTGAGATAAGGTCTCACTCTGCAAACAGTTACATTGTTTGCATTTTTCCTCAAAACCAGCCCAGGAAACCATTTCCATCCATTGTTGCCTAAGTGACTTTGGTTAATTGAGATAGCTGAGATCTGAGGGCTGAAAAAGGAAAACCCTTGATGTGAGCGTGGACAGGTGTGGACAGCTTGCACTCTGACCGTCGAAAGTGTGGCATAAACCGCAGCGCTTGCTGGCATGCTGGAAGGGAGGCAAGAACTTTTACCTGGAAATGCCATTTAAACCCTTCAGTTTCCTGGAAGATGCCTGGGCCTGGGACCACCCAATCCTGTCTCCCTTTCCTTCTGGGGTGATTGGTGCTCAGGTGGGTGGTAGGTGACTAGCTCTACAGATGATGTGGCACCCATGGGATATTCCGGAGTCAGTGCTCTGCAGAGCTAGTGTTCTGTTTAGGAGCTGACTTTTTCCCTCAAAGAGCAAGTGAATATTTTAGGGTTTGTGCATGGCAGTACCATTCATGCTGTTGCTATTCAACTCTGCCATTTCAGTATGGATGACAGCCATGGACAATATGCCGATGAATGACGGTAGGTGTGTTTCAATAAAACTTTATTTGCATAAGCAGTTGACAGGCTATGTTGGACCAGTGGGTCATGGTAAGATGATACTGTGGATGCAACTGGAGATAATCATGCTAAGCAAATTAAATCAGTCTCAGAAAGATAGATCTAGTGTGTTCTCTCAAGTGTGGTTGGATTCTAGATTTTATAGAGACACATAAAACCATGCCTGTCTGTATGACATTGTAAAAGTAGAAATAAAACTACCTAGGGAAACAGGGAACTAATAGGAGGTGTGGGGATGAGAAAGGGGACAGAAGGGCCTATGGGGAATATACCCAACATAAAATATATGTGTGCATAAAAATATGTAAACCAAGGCTCTGTGCATAAAACATACAAAAAGAAAAGTTTAAAACATTATTTCTGTCCAATAGAAATAAAACAGAGTCACATACATAATACTGATTTTTCTCAGAACCAGAGTAATAAAGAAAGAGATGAACTTATTTCTAAAAGAGGATTTTGTTTATCTCAGGGCACGAAAACTTCTGTTGTTCCAGTGTGCAGCAAATACGAAAAACCATCAATGACTCTTTTTTAATTTTAATTTTTATTTGCTTTACTTTTTGAGAGTGAGCGCCTGCTTGTGTGTGCTTCTGCACACGCGTGTGCAGGTGTGTGTGTTCATGTGTGAAGGCTCGAGCACCTTCCTCTCCTTGAATGTGGAGCTGGCTTTGGATAGTCTGGTCAGTCTGACTGTTCCTGCCTGGTGGTTCCCTGTCTCTGTCTCCAGAGCTGGGGTTACAGGGTGACTACCGCACCTACCTGACGTTTGTGTGTATTCTTGGGGATCTAAAATCCGGTCCTCAGGCTTGCACAGCAATCGTTCCACCCACCAAGCCGTCTCCCCAGGCCTTACATAGTCTTGATAGTATTTCAAAAATCTGCTGTGTGCTTTCAACCTCTGTGATGCTTCATTTCATTACACAGGTGCAGTGGGGGAACACTGCTCCAACTAGTGCTTCTCAAAATGTGGGCCCCAAAATTGTGCTGCTCAGTGACATGGTGATTGACCTGAAGAAACCCCCCCCCCAAAACAAAAAACAAAACAAAAACCTCAGAAGCAAATTCTGAAGACAAAATGGCAGAGAATAGAGTACAGTTGTTGCCAGATGTATGTGTGTGTGGGTGACTATGACCATTTTATTATAGTATGTACAGTGTGTTGTTCTGTTTGTTCTATTTTATTGTTTGGTATTTTGGTGTGTTTAGCTGAGAAATTAAATTCTGTCAGTGATATTCTTGAACTGGCAGTATATACCCAGTGTACACCATGTGTGGAAAGGCCAGGGTTGCTTCTACAGTTCGATGTGTAGACGCTCAAGTGTGCCTTCCTGTGTATTCATGTATATGTCTGGATCACAGTGAAAAAGTGAACACAAATATCTTGCTGTGAACTATGGCCAAAAGTTTAAAACTCAGTGTTAACTGTTTTTTTTTTGTTTGTTTTCTGAGTTTTAAGTCTGCCTGAGTTGCTTCTCGTCTTTCCCCCTTGGGCTCTTCCGGGGCAGGGCCAGTCACCTACTGACCAAATGAATGTGCATGACTAGCCGAACAGTTACTGAAAGTCATGGTGGCCATTTCAAATTACAAATCAGCATCACAAGCTGTGAATGTCACTGTCCGGAAAAGAAATTCTCATTTGACAGAACACAAACTGAAGCCTGGACAGCTGATGACCTAAGAAAGACCCAAACCCCAGCCAGGAGAAGAGCTCCTTCTTGTATATTTCACTCTCTTCTAGACGCCCCAATGGGAAACTGAGTCAGCTGATGACAGGTTCATGAGCTACTAAGACCTGAAATGTTTGAACAGAGGAAGTCAAAACTGAAGAGATACTGCTTTGCCCAGATTCTCTCGTTGACGACTCCTTCCAGAAACACTCTGAACATCTTTAAAGAGTTACTGGGAACACAGGCTGAGTGTCGAGCATGGGGCTGCTGGGACACACAGACAGAGAGGCACAGGCCCACGCGTAGGGTTGCTGGGACACACAGACAGAGAGGCAAAGGCCCATGTGCTATCAGCTCACCTTAAAGACAGCATCTGTGTTTCTATAGACGGAGGTCAGAGGGACTCAGAGGGAGGCAAAGACAAGCTTTTAATGTCGTCCTGTAGGTCCATAAAAGATAAAGTCAGAAGTGGCTAGAATATCTTCCGTTTGGTTCTCAGCATCCTTCTCAGGAGGTTCACAACTGCCTTTAATTCCAGCTCCAAGGCATCTGATGCCTCTGCCTTCCATCATCCACCCTTATTCACCCACATACAAGCACAATGCATTTATATCATTAAAATAAATAAATATTAAGTAATGTAAGAAAAAGATTAAGTCTACTTTACGTAGAATTTTTGATATGGTTAAAGTTTCATAATAACAGCTAATTGCATCCAGCAATAGGATGCATTTCTGTTATTTCCTTTTCCTCCCAGAAGGGTGCAGTATGAAGCCAAGAAAGACGTTCAGCTTCCCCTGCTGTAATGTCCTGCCATTTAGTGGCCTGTAAACTGCATTTTAGAGACGTCTCTTCTGCACTCATCGCATTCATTCAGACACACTCAATGTCTCCAGGAATTCAACATTCATGAAAAAACATCCCAGATATACCACACAACTGTGCTTTAAAGCAAGCAAGCAAATGAACAGGCCTTGCTGTTGTTACCATGGCAGCCAAGCACTCTCCTGTCAGTCATTCTGAAGTGAATTATTAATGAGTTGTGTCCAGTATGGAATTAATAAGCACACCCAGTGTTTCCCAGATGACGTAAATCGTAGTCACTGCTCAGGAAAGTGGCCACTGTTCCTTGCTGATCCATCTGGTGAGGAAAGATCTACAGGGGCCAGGCATAGTCCTTGGGGTCTCTTCACTGGTTAAGGACTCTGTACCCCTGGCATTTGGGAGTTGCATAAAAAGTTGGTGCCCTGAATGTTTCCAGAAGTAGGATGTTTGAGCCAGTCTCCTCCCCTTACCCCCTGTTTTCCTCTGTCTTCGGAAGGACTTGATTCACCCCTGCTTAGATAACCCTCTCCCACAGATTAAGGCCGTCATCTTTAGTGATTAGCTGACCAGAAACAAGTTCATACACTACTTCCGAAAGGCAATGGAAGAAGAAAGAAGCTGCGTTGCGATGTATTGAGTTATAAATTCCAGCCCCTCATTTTATTTAACAATACAAAGAATTGGAGTTTAGCGAAGGGTAAGTTTCCCAGGCAAGAGAATTTGAAGACAATTTACTTCAGCTTTCCAAGCCTCAGTTTTCACATATGTAAGATGGGTTTAAATTTAAAAATTTATTTCAGTGGTTAGGAACTTTACCAATCAATGCCCATAAGCTCTTCCATGTTCCAGCCATAGCTGTGAAGTTGATTTATCCCTGGACCATTCTTCAACATTCCTCTAGTGTTGAGCTCCTGAAATCTCTCATGATACATCTATGTCTTGAGGCAGGGGTTTGAGACAGGGTCTCACTGTATCTCAGGCTGGCCTGTAACCCTCTTTGTAGAGCTGAAGGCACAAGAGCTGAACCTTGGGCAGATTACTCACCCTTTTAACCTTTCTGAGCCTCCATTTGCCCAACTGAAAGAGTGAACAATATGGGTTTCCTTGCAGGGTTATCTGGAGGAAGAAATGGGAACTTATGTGACATATATTTGTCATGCTATGGAATCTGAGGTAGTAACACCTGTTATCTCCTTTCTATGTTCTAGAAAAGTCGCCCATTCTCCCAATTTGATTGGGGGATTGACTTTTCTAATTTTCAACTTAGAAAGGAATAAACAGATTTCTATCTCATTTTCTCACCACCACCACCACCGTCATCACCATCACCACCACCATCATCACCAGCATCATCATCACCACCACCATCACCACCACCACCACCATCACCACCACCACCACCATCACCACCACCACCACCATCACTACCCACCATTACCACCACCACCATCACCA
>NW_004949096.1:8216218-8218795 GCF_000317375.1 Microtus ochrogaster | reverse complement strand
CACCATCACCACCACCACCATCACCATCACCTCCATCATCATCACCACCATCATCACCACCACCACCACCATCACCATCACCTTCATCATCATCACCACCATCATCACCACCACCATCACCACCATCATCATCATCACCACCACCACCACCACCACCATCACCACCACCACTACCACCGCCACCACCACCAACTACCTCCTCCTCTCCTCTAGGCTTTGGGAGGGTAAGGCTTGGATTTTTAAAATCCTCTTAAGTTCTCCAGTTCTGTAGCTGAAAGTCTCTGTGTAGCTGTCCAGCAGAAAAAATAAATAAGGGACCAAACTTCCATAATGGTCTTTTTTCCTTTCTTGAGACTTGGGAATGAGGATGGGGATGAAGTTACCACCTCGGTAAGAGGCTAGGCCTCTCCAGTCAGCTGTCAAGCATCTTCGATGACTTGATGATCCCATATCCTTAATCCACAGGCCAGAAAGCTGAAGCTCTGAGATTCTTTAAGACTCCTGGGTCCACTTGCTGTTTTGATTTACGGCCATGTGTTGTGCAGATGTGGGTCTGTGTTATTCAGGAGGGTGGAGACACACGTTTATTATCTATACATTCCTTCTCAGAGAATCATGGGGTCCAATGATGAGATCAGAACTTAGATCAGCCAAGAGGATGGTTATTTTCCGAGTCCCCCATGACATCCAAACTTTTCCACAGTTTGACACATGAATGGTTTTTTTTAACAGCTCAAATATCTATAAAATTATAGTATCGTTAAAAAAAAAATCACTCTCAGCTCTAACTGGCTCTGTTGATTATAACCTAAAAACAGATGCAAATCACACTTGACAAGAGAGCTTCTGTTACCGTTTTGCTTCATGTCCACGAGATTCCTTGAGAGAGCTGTACTCAGCGACACCACACTCTCCTTTACACGGGCGTGTGTTTCTTCTTCAGACAACTGCAGACTTGTTGACCAGAACAGACGAGGAAAGGACAGGCCTTGGCTGAACTCTGTTGTCCTGTGACAATCGTTTGTCAGTGGCCCCTTTCATCTGATTGACTGTGAAGGCCCCACACAAGTCCCTTCAGCTCTAGAGAGCCTACAGACAGGATCTGACAGGAGATGGGGTATATAGTGTGCCTGCTAGGAGGTGATATCATGGTGACTGTTCTTTAGAACCTCAGCATTATCTTGTACAGTCTACTGAACACCAGACCACACTGATTAGACCCTCACTGAGACTCAAATCTGTTGGTAAGTGATGGGCATTCAGAGACAAGTAATTGGTTGTGCTCATCTTGAGGAGTTTGCTGCAGAATGGGAACTGTGACTTAAGCAGAGCTTATTCTGTGTCAAAGATTGCTTAAAACGCATCAAATACATTGGTTTGCATGATCTCCAGACACCAGTGAGAAGTAGTGTTCCATCCCTCACCACCCTCGCTCTCTGTGAGGGACTGTGTTCCAAGACACCAGTCACCAGTGATACCCAAATTGTTGGACAGTACCAAACCCTGGACAAACTATGTTCTCTCCTACACGTCTGTACCTTGAAAATACTTTATCAATCTGGCTTGTAAGGAACTAACAATATATAATAGTCATAATCTGTATTAATTCATTATCAGCATCACTGCTCTCACGTTGGGGCCATTATTAAGTAGAACTAGGATTATTTAAACAAAGGCTCTGGGATTCCATGACTATAAACTACTGCTATCTGAGTTCCTTTGAGGGACACAAAGTGGTTAGCATCCATAGTATGCGTACATGGGATGAAGGAAGACTCCGGTCTGTCCTTGTTGGACTGGCTGCCACAAGATGTGGCCATGCTACTCAGGGTGACAACATGAAAGTTATGAGTGATTTGTTTCTGGGATGAACATCTCCCTATTTTCATACCTTGGTAGGCTAAAGCTGGCAAGCTACAAAAGCCTTATCGATGCATGCAGAGAGACCATAGTGGCATCTTTCTTTAGTGGACAGGAAAAGGAGGACCCAGAGGTACTGAACAGCTCAATATTCACAGCTGCCAAGCAGGGAACCAGGCCCACGCCAGCACCTGCCTCTGACATCTGCACCTGCCCTTGCCCACTCAGCTTGGCCATTCCTTCTCTTTGAAGTCCTAGTAACATTCTCATCTCTGTAGACCTTACAACACATTTAGGCTTATTTCTTTTACAACGCCATTTTGAAAATAATCCTTCAAAATAAAAGAAAAATATGAATTTCTGTCCCAAAGTAATAAACATACATACATACAAAGTAACAAACCCAAACAAAAGCCACCCAAATTCTTTTTTTTTTCATTCTATTAAGATTTATTTTAAATGACAGATCTGTGATTCAGAAAGCAGTCTAAAGCTAGGCCATCTTGAATGTATTGAACTTATCTATAATATAAAAAGCAAACACAGAATTATAAAATTGATTTGTTTCTGTTATAGATGTCTTCATTTGGCAACATTAAAATCGAGAAGGAATAATGTTTCAAATCTGTTTATTGTCTTCTTGGAAGGAAAAACAATAACGTTCTTTACCTCCCTTTGACTTGTAATTCAAATTTTGCATACTAAATACTTGCCCCC
>NW_004949096.1:8212969-8216063 GCF_000317375.1 Microtus ochrogaster | reverse complement strand
TCTTCTTAGTTTAAATCCCACTGATCTGACAACATTAGGTTCCCCCTTATTTAGACATGCAGTGCGTGGACCATCCTGGGCTGTTGGACTGGATGGGGGACCCACCAAGGCAGAGCTCACAGCACTTCATGTCCTGGTGATAAAGTTCATCACCACTGTCGACCCCGAAATCTTGACTCCCATCACTTGAGTCCCAGTAGCCTGGGTTCCAGCTTGTGCTGAAGAGAACCAGCGAGATTGGCTCTTCATTTTCCACTCTTCCGTGTCGGGCTTAGGCCACCCAAATTCTTAAGCTGTCAGTTTTGTTTGCATCCTTTGAGTCTGTGTGGTTGTCATTTGGACAGAGCTGTGTGACGGCATGGGGACTCATCCCTGTACCCTCCGTGCTTGGGGTTAGATGGGAGGATGTCTGAGAGTGGGAGGCTCTCCAGAGTACTGTCCTGATTGCTTTTCCATCGCTATGATAAAACACTGACAAAAAGCAACTTTAAAAATTCTAATTGTTCTTAATAATTAAAAACCTGGAGTCAGATATTAGGGGGTAAAAGCTGAATGATCAGAGAAGCAGAACAGCCAGCCACTAGCTCTTACCTCTACGAAACCCTCAGACTGAACGGGGTGTCCTGTCTCTGCAAGTCCTCAGGCTGAATGCCGTGCCTCCTGTGTCCTCCTGCCTTATATCCGTCTCTCTGCCCAGCCATATCTTTTCCTGTCTCCACCTCCCTAGTCCTGGGATTAAAAGCATGTGACTCCCAAGTACTGAGATTAAAGGTGAGAGCCAACACCTCTGTTTTTCTTTGAGACTAGATTAATCTCGTGTGTCCCAGGGTAGCCTTGAAATCACAAAGATTTATCTGCCTCTGCCTCCCAAGTGCTGGGATTAAATGTGTGTGCCACCACCGCCTGGCCTCTATGGCTAACTAGTGGTTTGGCTCTGCACTCTGATCTTCAGGCAAGCTTTATTTGTTAGATCACAAACCAAATATCACCACAGGCAACTTAGGGAGGAAAGGGTTTATTTCACTTACACATTGGGTCACAGTCCATCGCCAAGAGAAGTCAAAACAGGACCTCAAAGCAGGAACCTGGAGGCAGGAACTAAAGCAGAACCATGGAGGAGCTGCTGTTTACTGGCTTATTTACCCTGGATTGCTCAGTCTGTTTTCTTAGACCACTCAGGACCACCTGCTCAGGGGTGCATAACTGATGCTGGGCTGGACCCGCCCACATCGACCATCTATCAAGAAAATGCTGCATAGACTTGCCTACAGGCCCATCTGATAGAAACATTTTCTCAACTGCACTTCCTCCTTTTCAGATGACTCTAGCTTATGTTATGGAGACAAAAAAAAGCCTTAACCATCACAATAACTAGAAAGTTCTAGACATGCTTGAACCTCACAGTGATGTGTCAAACATCACCTCACCTCAAACCAAACCAAACCAAGTTAAACCAAAGTAAAACAACAAAACCTATGTGTACTCTTTGAAGTGTGCTATTTTTATTTAGGAACAATCAGATATCTTTCCTACTGCATTCTTCCTTGATGTTACTATTAATAACTCAGTCAATTTATATGTTTTTAAATGATATCTACAACATGCAATTGACTTAATAAGTCCCCTTTTGCTGGGCATTTATATTATTTTTAAGACTTCATCATTACGTGCAACACTGTGATAAATCTCTTAGCATACAATTTTTCTCTATGTGTTTGATGGTTTCCTTAGCTGTAGATTTTTAGCTTGTATGGTGTCCTGGTGGCAAAAGTTGAGTCAGACTGAAGACTAAGACTCAGAGGAAACATTGAAGGATGAGGGATATAGCTGAATGGAGGGGCAAGTGTTTGCCCTAGAGTGTGAGGAGTTCAACCCCTTGTACCAGACCTCCAAGTGTTTCTCGCTACTGCATCACCCGAAACAAATATCTCAAGTGTTTGAGGCAGAGCTTAGCCACTCACCCATGCTTTAGGATAAATGTTGAGATGTATAGTTTGAACTTTCACAAACGATAAGTACATTTTTTCATGAGAAGTTGATGCTCTGTTGTGGTGAGGACATTAAAGGTTGGTTGCACAGGTCAGGCGGGCAGTGTGAAATAACAGCAATAAAGACCCACGAGCAGCAGGTGACACCGTAGAAAGATCAGCGCAGTGGCTGAACACCTGCTTTGTGGTACAAATGGCTGAACTGGAAGCTGGATTCCCATCTCAGTTGCTGCCATCTTGCACAAGTCGATCAGTCCTGAGCTCCAGTGTCTCCATCTGTGAAATTGGCCCATTGAGATGCATGCTTCATAGGTTCGTGGTGAGTATTTTTAACCTTGAGGATGTGAGTTTGTGGGCTGCTGGGTGCAGTTATACCGTTATACTTGTCATCATAAGCATCTCTCCTCCGTGAAGAGTCCGGTGTTCACTCACTGCACGCAGAACCTCAAGGCCATCAGGGATGTTAGCTTCTCTTGGAAAGACAACTATGGGGCCTATTCTTTTCTAGAAGTGCAAAGGAAGAGATTAAAGAATCTCCTACTTCCTCTAGGAGATAAAGCAATTTAGGGGCCCCTGACACAACACAGTGGGTGTCAGTGGACAGATTTGTGGGTTACATATAGTTTCTCTGTTATAAAGTTTTTAAAAATTGACATTTAATGACATCCCTGTACAGTTTCCCTCAAGTATTCTTGGTGGCACTCCTAAAGGAAAGAGGAGGAAACCTTATCAGCTGACGTTACTGAGGTGTCCAGGGATTCTGCCGGATTAGATACAGCAGGCCTGGGAGCTGATATGCCTTTCTGAGTCTCTTAGTTGGGCTTGCTTCTGAGTTATCTTTGTTTCAGGCAGCCATGGGTCCTGACAGTTCAAGGCATCTGGCGCCTTCACAGTCAATCCCAGCAATGAAAACTGTCTCTTTCCTGATGCTTCCAGAAGGGGCCCCAGGGAAGAGTCTCATTGGAGAACTCCAGTTTCATCTGTGCATGGTGTGACCAGTGAGGAAAAGCTCACTCTGATTGGCTAGATGTGAATTATTGTATGTACTTTTGTGGAGCACATAGAGATAGGTAGTTCTCCAAAGAGGTGTGGAAAAGACAAAAGGG
>NW_004949096.1:8207849-8212596 GCF_000317375.1 Microtus ochrogaster | reverse complement strand
ATAGTTCGGCAACTCTCACCAAAGGTCACTCCAGCTGAATTTACCAGCTCCTTTCCCTCCTCCGCCTCCTCGTGGGTGTGGTTTTTCAAGGAAGTGTTGTTTTCTCACACCTGAAGTCTCAACGCTTGCAAGGACTGCTGGTTCTTGGAGCTTGGGGTGTCATTAGTGGCATAACAGCCACCCTGTGTGGCTTAGCTTTTCCCTACAGATGCTAAAAATACCCAGAGCACTGAAAACAAGCAGGGCGTGCCGGCGTTGGGGACGGACACTCAGCCACTAAGCCGCTTTAGCACTGGCTCTGCAGGGACAGCCACTGGCTCATCCGCCTCCTCCCTGGGTTGGGTTTTGGATTCTGCCAGGACCCCGTTGACGCGGGGCTGGAGACAAGGGGGCAGCTGGTGGAAGAGAGGAAATGAGGGAAACCGATAACTGTTTGTTTGCCCTGACTTGCTGCTCTCTGTAGACGTGAACTAAGATGTGTCAAGAGATCAGAGCAGCAGTGCAGATTAGCTGGGATTTAAACTAAAACTCCTTACCAAGAAATCACCTAGACAAACCCTCCTGCATGTGTTCATGAAGAGGCCCAAGGACCACATCATTCAGAGAAGGTTAGTGTGCATGCCGACCAGGGCCACGACCCAGTGTTATTCTTCCAAAACAAAGAAAAATCCAAAGGTCTTTCTGTAGAACCCAGTAGAGTTGAACCACACACGGAGCCAGGGTCTTCCGCATTCAAGCGTGTGCCTCTCTTCTGTGTCTGAAGAGGTCCATGTCTTGGCATCCCGTGCTGAATAGCTACAGTCAGAGAGGCTGCTTGCTGTGGGTTGTCTTATCAAGACCGTGAGCTCTTGGGGGTTTTCAAGAGCTAGCCAAGGGATTGCATGACATGATCAGCTATTTTATGGAAATATGTAACTCATAACAGATCTGACCTTTCCTAGACTGTTTGGAATCACCTTGTGTCTGTTTAACAATATAATGAACCCTACTGGTGAGAGCATGCAGGTCACGGCTTTGGCTGAATGAATGGAACCAACTTGATGCTACTAGAGAGATGGTCAGAGGCAGAAGAAACAGGGGCAGTGACTTCTTACCAAGTCTGAGGATGCCTGGGCTTCACCTAACTTCCACACCTTCCATTGGTAATTGCGACTCGATTAATAGATTACCCAGAAGTTGTTCTCAGAACAGTCTTTCCCTTGGCCTGTTGATGGCAGGATCCCTGTATTTAAATGAAAAAACTAAGCCTCAGAGGATAAGCTGAGTCAGTCCTTGGGACAAGATGTACTTTGCGTTGTTTCCTTACATACGTGAGGGGAAGAGTATGTGCGTACCCTGGACATATGCTTCTCATTGGAAAACTCGGTCGAATGGCTGTCTCCCTAGACTTGTTCTCATGGAGAGCCTTTGGCATCTTTTCAAGCCTCAAGTGAAGTCATCTGAGCTTCCAAATTGCTAGGTGGTCACGCCCAAGGAGTAGGGCAGAGGCAGGGGTGTGTGTCTCTTTGTGGGTGGGAGTTTCTTTCTCAGGAGTTTATGAATATGAAAGAAAGAAAGACAGAAAAGAAAAGAAAAGAAAAGAAAAGAAAAGAAGAAAAAGCAGCAGTGTATTGTCTATTTAATCTGCATTGCCTAAATGTGGCAAAGAATTTAGAAGGTTTGTGAATTAAGACAACCACATCATAACAGTAACAGCAACAATAACAGAAGGGTCCAGCCTTTGCTTCATCATAACAGTAACAGCAGCAGCAACAGAAGGGTCTAGCCTTTACCTCATCATAACAGTGACAGCAAGAGAAGGGTCTAGCCTTTACTTCAACACAACAGTGACAGCAAGAGAAGGGTCTAGCCTTTACCTCATTATAACAGTGACAGTAGCAGAAAGGTCTAGCCTTTACTTCATAACAGTGACAGCAAGAGAAGGGTCTAGCCTTTACCTCATCATAACACTGACAGCAAGAGAAGGGTCTAGCCTTTACCTCATCATAACAGTGACAGCAGCAGCAACAGAAGGGGCTAGCCTTTACAAAGCACTTCCCTGTGCAGCGTACATTTTAGCGCATTTAACCCACAGACAGTAGGTTTCATAGTCACACTTTTCTGTTTGCCTTCTCCTTCTCTGAGCTAAAATCAGGTCGGTTGGCTGAGTGCCCTTTCCAACTGCACTCATCCAGACTTGGTTTTTAATAGAGTTTAATTGAAGACAGCCATGGGTTGTACGTTTGGAGACATCCTCCTCTTTTGCTCTTAGTTCTTTGAGGAGACTTGAGTGTGAGGCCTGAGATTTAATCATTTGAGAGATTCTGTTAAAGAGGAATAGAATTGTTAGTCTTCTGACCCTTGCGTCAGCGCATTAGAAATGGTTTAATTTTGTGTTGGTTGATCTCAGTTTTCATGAAAAGGAGGGGCACCTGGTGTCCAGCATTTCTCATACGCTTGGACTGCTGATGTCAGTGCAAAGGGTGAGTTCTCTGGGAGGGCTGGGTTTAGTGACGCGAGCCCAGTTGCTTCTGGTTGGAATGGCCTACAGCCACGTTCTCTTGGGCTTTCTTCTGCCTCTGGTGGGGCTGCAGAGCGAAAGACTTCCCAGGAGCCAAGGTCCCCCGCCGTTCTGGGAGCCATCACCCAAACAACGTTCCAGAGTAACGGGTCCCTAAGGGGAAGCCTTGTAGAGGCATCCAGCCACAGGCGTGAGCCTGCCTCACAGGACCTGGGGTTCTGCCTTTTCCTACATCTGTTGTGCAGTGTGTTACTATTTAAAATTTGGAGTTCTGAGCAGAGAATGGGCTCTTGGGATGAGAGGCTGTGGTGCTACTGATCATATCTTCAAATATAAAATCAGGTGAAGGCTTGAATTTGAACTAATGGGCACTTGCCTGGCTTAGTGTGTCTCTATTCTGTCTGAAAACTTACAAACAAGCGTCCACATTCTGTACAATGCTCGTTCTGCTTGCCTGTCATGTGCACATACACGTGTTAAACATTTAGCAGTGGCTGCTTGAAACTGATCAGAGATCATCTTAAAGAAAACCCATACTAGAAAGAAAAAAAGAAAGAAAGAAAGAAAGAAAGAAAGAGAGAAATGGTGTTTCCAGCCCTCCCCCCACACACCTGGAAAGTTAGAACATGTAGGTATCTCAGATGGGTGACTCAGGGTCAGAACAGAGTCAAATAAAGAAAGGCCTTCTGCTTGTTTACAGTCTGAACTGATTGACAAACTGGACAGCAGGACCTGGGCAATGGTCAAATCCATCCCTCTGTGTGCCCGCAGGCCTGCCTTGGAGGGTTCCTCCCCAGAGGCTGTTAGAGGTTCAGGTTCTGGGCCCTGTGTGATGGTCCTTTCAGCTTGTGACTCTGCACTTGTGAGGGAGACACACAGATGGTGTCAGCAGGAGAGCGGCAGTGTCCAGCGCTGGCCACTTAGCAGTGAGTGTAGCACCAGAGAAACAGCTGGCCCTTCTGAGCCTCAGGGACTCCATGCTCATTTCCTCACCTCCTCTTTCTCATGATCCAGTGCATGCTGACACCTGACACCCCTGTGTGCTCTGACACCCACTGTGTGCTCTGTCTGACACCTACTGTGTGCTCTGTCTGACACCTACTGTGTGCTCTGTCTGACACCTACTGTGTACTCTGTCTGACACCTACTGTGTGCTCTGTCTGACACCTACTGTGTGCTCTGACACCCACTGTGTGCTCTGTCTGACACTCACTGTGTGCTCTGTCTGATACTCACTGTGTGTTCTGTCTGACACCTACTGTGTGCTCTGACACCTACTGTGTGCTCTGTCTGATACCCACTGTGTGCTCTGTCTGACACCCACTGTGTGCTCTGTGGCCCTAGCCTGTTTCACTCCCAACCCACTCAGCCTTGAAGACATCTCAGAGAATGAGTGACAGAAGTATTGTGTCTTATGTTGGTTGAAAAAAAAGAGAGAGAAATTGAAGAAATTTACAGTTTCTGTGCTGTACCTGGGCTCTGTTGCTGACTTGTGCAGCCTGGTATTTGGCGTAAGGAATGATGAAGATGGTCCTTTCTCCTAGGGCTGTGATGAATGAACTCATGAGCTAACTTACTCCTCCAGCATGTCTCATGTCACATCAGAGTGTAAACACTGGCGCCCCTCTATTCCCTTAGCCTTCCGCATCGCGGCTTTCCTGACCCCATCAGGATCCTGGCGTCTCCGTTCACCTGTTCCAGTATTTATACTAGTGCTGCACTCCTCGAAGCCTCTCTCTGCCTATAAGAGACCTTTCTCCTGCCTTTCCTCACAGCTCCATCGACCTGTAGCAGTTGCATAGGTTTGCTGGAAGTGTGAGTCAAAACGAGGGACAGGACGGAGCCGCACCATGAGGCACGTGAGAGGGTCTGTCCTGCTGAGGCAGATCCGACTGGCTCAGCGTAAGCGCTGCCAGCTTCCAAAAATATCAGTCTCAAATTAAAACAGACTTAAAGTTAAATCAAGATGTGCACTTATATAAGTGGAAGGAATATAATTTGTTTATAATTTCAAAGATAAACATGTAAGTTCATAAATTGACAACAGCAGTGGTTTGGTTCTTGCTGTCATTCGGCATCTCTGTTTTTAAACACTTAACTATTTTATTTTGAGATCATTTTAGACATACCAAAGAATTGCCATTTTTCTCCTAATCTGGTTGTATGTGTACCAAGAGGTCACGGGTTCGGTGTCTCCCTTTGTGGTGCTCCACTGTGTGTGTGTGTGTGTGTGTGTGTGTGTGTGTG
>NW_004949096.1:8203712-8207737 GCF_000317375.1 Microtus ochrogaster | reverse complement strand
ACAGAGACAGAGAGAGGATCTCACAGAACCAGAAGCTCACTGAGGTTGTGTCAGATTGCCTGTAGAACCCACTTATCTCTGCCCGACCCCGAGTATTTAAGTTATAGGCACTCACTGCCATTCCCAGCTTTTCGATGGGTCCTGTGGTTCTGAATTCATGCCCTTATACTGAGTAGCAATTCCTTTTCCTATGCCGAGCCAGCTCCCCATCCCCTGACCCAGCTTTTCTCCAACTGAATCTTCTGTAGACATAGAAAGATCTTGGGCCAACCCTGTGGCTGCCCACTGAGCACCACTAAGAAGTAAACTCCTCACTGACACTTCCTGTCAAGAACTTCCTGTCCAGAGCACACCTTGTTGTCAGTGTGTCTAGCCCGTAGCTTGTGTGCCACATGCGCCCCAGGAGAGCTATGGATACAGCATCGTATAAAATGATAAATGAACTTAAAACATTATGGGTTTTGTTCGTTTATTTTTTAACCATTTTTTCCTTGTTCTAACTCAACTGCCTGGTTCTTAATTGTGAACACTGTAGATGGCAGAGTCACGGAGTGAGGTAAAAAGTTGCTGCCCTGCCTTGGAAAAGAAATGCTGAAAGGAGTGTGAGCAAGAACTGTAGTGCGCTACGCTGTGCTTTTTTAATGTGTTTGCTGCAGCTGGTGAGCCGCAGGTGGAAACATTAAAAATAAAAGCATGAGGCACCGGTTCTGTTTGCATCCATTCTACCAAGAGATGCACAGCAGGGCTCTGGTCCTCCTCCAAGTGGTCCAGGAGCCACTGCCCTCTCTCACTTCCTCCACAGATCTGCAGTTTACAGGGTAACCTGCCCAGGATGGGACCAAAGGCATAGCACATACATCCCAACTGCATCTGAACCTACCCAGACGGCTTGCCTGCAGCCATGCACCCGTATCCTTTGTGCCGTCGTGTGGCATAGGGAAGCAGGCCCACAGAGTTAGGAGAGATGCAGGACTGGAATAACAATACCCAACTTAACATGTCAGTGGCAACCTTTGCTGCCACTTAAGGAAGTAGCCTAGTGGAGTGGGAGGAGTGAGAGGATATGATTTGGACAGACTGCTTAATTGGCTTTCTCATTGGTCAGCTGTAGACTGGGTGTCGTCATACCCAGCATGGGGCTGATGAGAGGGCTCGGTGGTGATGGAAGTCCTTGCTGCAGAAGCATGAATACATTACTTTAAATTTCCAGCACCCGTATAGAAGTCCTGGTAAGGCCATGCACCCTTGTAATCTCAGGGCTGATCAAGCAAAGCCAAAAGGATTCCCGGGGCTCACTAGCGGGCTAGTCTAGCCAATCAGTAAGCTGCAGCTTCAATGAGAGATCCTGACTCAAAAAATGAGGTGCAGAGTGATAGAAGACATGTTGATTCTGCCCTCCATAGGCATGTATTGCATGTGTGCACATGCAACCACACACATACACACACAACGCATGCACGGATAGAAACACATAAACACCAAAAGCACTTGATGATACTAAATAGTAATGACAGCCATAACTAACTAAACAGGACTGTTTGCCAAGAACTTTTTGAAGGCCTTCACATGATAATTGGGTGCCATAGTCATTCCAGTTTTGCAGGCGAGGAAAATGCTCAGAGAGGCTTAGCCACTGACAAAGTCACACAGGTGGAAGGTAGGAGAACAGGATGAAGGTCTGCAAGGGGCAGGCTGTAAGGCTGGTGCTGTTGGTTTCTCAACCATCCTTGTTTAAGGATCTGTGGACACAATACCACCACCCCGAGTGTGAAAGGGCTGCCCTGGTGAGTGACAGCTGATGTCAGAAGAACACAAGGAGGTTGAGGTGCCCTTCTGAGGAACTTTCAAAGTCATATCGCATGCTGAGAGCGCTTGCCTTTTGTTTCTCTTGATCCTTCTGATCACGAAAAGATCAAATCCTGCTAACATGCTGTTACATCCAGCATATAAGAATATGTAGCCAGTCTGAACACAAATATTTTCTGTTATCTTTGTTTTCCTGTTGTAGTCATGGCAGGACAGACTGGCTTTTCATGACAGAGGCAATGCAAAGCTGTCCCTTGGAATGCAGTTTGTGCCGTCCTTTCTGGAGGGAATAGCAGCTGAGGTGGCTCTGACACTAACTACAACACGGGGTTTGGAAAGGCTGTGCTTGTGTGTAAGATGGCCTTTGGTAGGCTCCCAGTCAGTGCAGAGTTTGTGGCTCACACTCAACTCATGTCAAGGTCACGGGGAGCCAACAATGTCGCTCCCACTTCTCTTTTGTTCAAAGAAGTGAGTTATTTGTGGACGAGGTAAACTAACCGTTACCCTGAAACTGTGTTAGTCAAGCTCGTTCTGAAAGCTAACGGCTCAAGCAGGGACAGGAGAAGTGGACATTCATTTCTGTCTTTACTGAACCACAGAGTCTGAGTCATGCCGCTGGGATGGGCTCTGGGGTCAGAGCCTGCCTCGGGACTGTGGGGAGGTAGGGACTTGCCCATGATGACAGTATGGAGGGCAGCTTTGGGGTGGCTTCTTCTGCTCCTTTCCACCCTAGCCCCAGCATTGTAGTCTCTTCCCATAGTAGTAAGTGAACCTCATTATCATGCCGTGAAGTATAAACTGTGTCACGGTAGACATGCTAGCTCAAAGTCAGATTGTCCAACCTGCAGACAGCTCCCCAGTGCCTCACCATTGCACGGGACACCATGAGTACAGAAAGAGTCTGCAGAGACAGAGGGGAGATGGCTGTCTCCAAAGCCCCTTTTCTAACAGGGCTGTGCTGTCCAGTGCTCACTGTAGAGAGTGTCAGTTGGAAGATAAGCGGCCTGGGTCTACTACAGGTCCTGAAAGAGTAAGAGGTCCTGCATCAGTCAGACTTCACCGGGCTATGCTGCAGGAGCAAACTTTTCCCAATTTCATTGGATCCCAGCAACTGAAATGTGAACTTCAGGTTTTGAATGTGTATTCTAGGAATGGAATCCATACCAAGAAGTAGCTCCTTCCTGGGTGCCTCTTATAACAGAGAACCAAAGAGAGAAGACAGAAGTATGGGAAGACTTTTAAAGCTTCTGCTTGGAAGTAGACAGGGGTGACTTCTGTGTTTATTTGATTTCCTAGAAGGTTCTAAGACAAGAATCTGAGCTCACTTAGCTTATTTGCAGGAAACCCCAATAATGAAGTGGGGGAGTGAGCCAGAGAAGGACCAGCAGCTGAGACAGATGGGCCACAGAGCTCTGGATCACCCTGGGCTTTGTGTTGACAAGTCTAGGCTTGCTTGGTTAATGTTGAGGCTGTTTTGGGGGTGCCAACTCTGCAGTGCATCAGGCTGTGTGAACACAGGCAGACTGGCCTTCTTCTCACTTCTGATGGGCCCTAGGTGAAGTCAGTTAGAGATGCCAGCAGGTGACAGCTGACCTGTGGTCATTGGTGCAATATGGCAGAAACACTGAAGGCTTGTGATTGCGGACATTTCATAGGCAAAACGTGTTTAGGGGCATGCTGTCCTCCATAGAGATACAGAAAACATTTGAACATGAAGGGAATTTCTTCAGATAGCATGAACTATGAGGTATTAAGTGCTGAGAGCTCTTCAGAGGGGAGAGGGAGTGGCCATGTAGACCTAGGGGTGGGGCTTATCTATGCTTTGTATGATGCTTAGTAGCATTCCCTGCCTCTAATACTTCTGAATACTTCTCTCTATTAACAACCAAGGCCCAGAAATCTATGGGAAGCTGAACGCAATCTTTGGTGGTGGGAGACTTGAGATACTACACAACTGGTGTGGGGTGTGTTGCCTTAGCTTTCCTATACACACACTGTCTGACTATAGGGCTGTCTGTAACCTTGCTGCACTGTCTTCCGAATGACGAGTAGGAGCAATGTCAAGGGCTTGGAGGTGCTTAGGGTTAGAGTTTCTGCCAGATCCCAGCCCAAGAGGTCAAGCATGTCTTTGCCCCATGATTTCTAAGGGAACCAAGGGAAATGACCTTTGTGGGTATTGTTTCCTGTCTCACCAATGTTTGATGTGTGAGTTGTGCAAA
>NW_004949096.1:8198915-8203412 GCF_000317375.1 Microtus ochrogaster | reverse complement strand
TTAACCTGTATTTCTTAATTATACATTACATTTTGAAATGAGCTGCACAAACACAATACCTTAATCAAGAGCCGGAATACATGTATACAATATAACAAAATTGACCTTAAATTTGAATCAATAGACCAAGATCCATACCAATGCAAAGAATCCATCTCTATAGCATATTCCCTTTTAAATGCAAACAAACATTTATAAACAATATTTGGGAATTTGAGTATAGTTCTCTCCAAACTGCTTCATGATTTTTGTTAGGTGACCTTTCAGGGGGGGTCTTGGTCCATCAAACCACATTAATCTGGAAGAATTCCACAGGTTCTCATCCTCTGTAGGAACAAAAGAAGAACCCCTTTTCCAAAGCAACAAATCCTTAGACCCAAAGATTGAAGTCACGATACCTTTAAAGTATATATGTTGGCTTAGCTTAGCAGCCTGTACAGTGAAATGTCTCTCTGTACTTAGCTCCTTCACAGCCAAATATTTTAAAGAAAACATAATAATATACATAATCCAAACTCTCTGTGTATATGCCATCCTTACATGGATTATTTTCTGTACTCCTTTAATCTATGACTATTGGTACCATGTCTCTTTATAGACTTTACCATTTTTTAAACCATTTACTTCTTTTTATAACTGTTTATATTCTTTTTCTCTCTCTCTCAAGCCTATGTACATTTATCCAACACTGTGACCCATGTAGAGGTCTTTATCTGAATCTGTCTTTATTGTGTATCTGTAATTATTTTCTGACCAGAAGCACCTTTTGGGTTTTTGTTTGTTTGTTTGGTTGGTTTTTTGTTGTTGTTGTTGTTGTTTTGCTAAGCAGGCATGGCTAGGGCCAACACGGCCCTGCTTGCTTGCTCTGCCCAGTCTAACATGGCATAAGCATGTTCACTGCCTCTGAGAGCCATGCACATTGCCCCATTTTTAGGCACACAACAGGGCTATGTTGCCATTAAACAAGTTGTAGCACTCTGCTCACAGACCCCATTTAAATGCTCCATACCCAGACCTCTGAAAGAGTCAGAGCTGTTTGTGCTGCCAGGAAGCCTTCTTAAAGGAGCCATGCAATTTCTGCTGCTACCGCTGAGCCAGGAAGCCTTCTCTTTAAAAAAAAAAATCATGCATCTGCTTGCTTCTAGCAAACAGAGTCCACCTGAGAAAATAATGCTGCCAAAAAGTTATGCTTAACTCTGTTCTTTTGTGTCTAGACTTCCTTTTTAAGCTTTCTCAGGTTTTACATGGATATAGTTGACCATGTTGGCTTGTCAATTTTTGTAGGTCACTTGTTCATCCCTGGCAGCTCAGACCCAAAATAATCACACAGAAATTATATTAATTTCAACACTGTTTGACCAATAGCTTAAGTGTATTTATAGCTAGCTCTTATATCCTAACCTAACTCATCTCTATTGTTCTGTGCATCACCACAAGGCTGTGTCTTACTGAAAAGGTTCCTGCAGATCTGTCTGTGGTGGCGGCTACATGACTTCTGTGACTCTGCCTTCTTTCTCGCAGCATTCAGTTTAGTTTTCCCCACCTAGTTGTACTCTACCCTATCACAGGCTAAGGTAGCTTCTTTATTCATTAACCAACAAGAGCAACACATATACAGAAGGACTATTCAGTTTTGTTGTACCTGCATAATGAGACTATACCACCTTGGTGGTGTCTTGTGTTAGGCTTGGTCTCAACAGCTCTTTGTGATGTCCACCTCAAAGGGCTGTTTCAAGGACTGAGAATTGCAAAGCCCACATACCTTTACATCCACAGTGGCCATACTCAGAAAGTGGTTGGGGAAAGAGAAAAAAAAAAGGAAGAGAAACAGAGCTCCTAGGCACCATGGTCTTGCTGGCCTTGTGCAGCCCTGCTTCTTCCATAGCTTGGGATGGGAAGGGATAAAAAAAAAAGCAGGTGGGGACATCTGTTCAGTAAGTACATGATTTTCTTCCTGCTTCAGCTCCAACCCTGACTTGAAACCTGACCAGCAAAGTGTGTTTGGGGCAAGTTCCTTTCTTTCTGTGCATTGTGAGCAATTCCTATAAAGCATCTGCTTTCAAGTTCAGTCCTGTCCATCATTCCCAGATGGCCAGATTAGTTAGCAGAATCCCCGAGGAACCCATATCCTAGAAGCCCATCATTTGGAGGGGTCCACAATCTGTCTTCTGTTAGTCTCAAGAGTATCTCTGACGAACTGTGCACACTAGAGACCCCTTTGCCGCGAGTGAGTTGCTCTTAGCAACTTGTCTAAGTTCCAGGTGTTCCCTGTTCTTGTCATTTCCCTCATTGTCAGATTGCTGACTGCCTCCTGCTCAGACCTGCATGGTGGGCAGCAGGCTGGCTCTGTCCTCCAGGGCAGAATCTGGGTGATACTCAGTTCTGTTTGGGTGATGCCTGCCCAATCCCTTAACCAGCTCTCATCTCTGCACATTCCCAGAGATGACTTCTTTTCCCTCCCTCGCCTTCCCACTCCTGCCTCCTCCACTGTCCATGTTTTCTTCTTACTTGTGCTATACCTGCACCCTTGTCTGGGAAGGCAGCACACCTTCCCAATAAGGGAAGGGTTGGGACAGATCAATGCAAGCTCGAAGTCAGGTTTCATTGGCCTTCTACAAACCAGTAGAGTAACCAAGTCTCTCCAGGCTTTTTCTTTTCTTATTTCTTTTCTTTCTTTCTTTTTTTTTCTGTGAATGGGAACACAGTAGTCACCAAGAAGCCAGATACCTGGAAAGTACTTTCAATGTGTCTAGCACATAGAAAGCCTTCCATGGTGGTTAGCTAGCATCAATGGCCACAAGTGATGAATGTCAGCTAAAGACGATGGAGAGGCTTTGGCTAGATGTGGGTGGAAACAAGCTTCCAAGAGGCCTGGAGCAGAAAGTCCAGTCTGTCATGCCTCTGCTGTGATTCCAGCAGCAATCCTCAGAAGCAAAATGCCAGATGGGAATTAAGGGTTTAGAATAGAATGGGAATATTCTTGTCCAAGAAATATTTCTGAAATGATCAAATACATACTAGATGTGGTGGTAGCGGTCACAGTGTATCCCGTGTTCTGTTCCAGATATTTCTGTATATACCAGCTGATTAGGTTTCTACCACAGCACCATGTGTTATTATTACCAGAAACACTCCTTGTGTGAATGAGGCGTTTGAGATTCAGTGCTCTTAAGACAATTTGCCCAAGGTCATGCAGCTCATGAGTGTCAAAGGGAGAGCTGAATGAGTCTTGGGTGGCACGCCAACAGATGTCACCATGCACACTAATTCAGATTATCCTGCCATGTCTCTTTATAGCTATGACTGGGAGGCAAGCTAGGCACCTTTCTTTCTCAGACACAATATTGCCTGTGCAATTTTTGTATTGGGACTGAAATGGCCCAAAGTGAGGCCGGACATACACTATGAAACAGTGACACATATATGAGGACTATCTGTGAGATGGGGACCTCAGGGGACCCTTTGGAGGCTTACCCTGGTATGGGGGGTAGACACATGAGCTCTTCTGTGAAATGTCCACATCCTGGGGCAGATATCTCCAGCTTGGGTGCCTCTAGACAGAAACAGAGGCTCTGTTCCCTGTGCCATATCAAAGTCACATGTGGCAGTTGGACTCCTGCTTGCTCTGGCAAATCCTTCCAGTATCTTCTCTGTGATAAGACTGCATTTCGCTATGTAGATCATTGCAGTGGCTTCTCTCTGAACCTGAAACATTGCCCAAGTACAGTTTGGAATGCTTGCCAGAGATTACGGGAGCAATGCCAAGAGGTGTTCTCTTGTGGCTCAGGAGGCCAGCCATGTGCCATGTTAGAGAGTGTGCTCATTGGCTTATTATGCATAGGATATGTTCAGTTCTTTCAGAAAGAAAGTAGGTGAACTCTGGGTCTCTGTGACCTTGGGAGCCAGATGGGGTGAAGCTGAAAGAGTCTCTGTCCATCCCTTTCTCCCCTCCACTTCCCTGCACGTCCTCTCCATTCCTTTCCTCCTTCCCCCTCTCTCTTTCTTTCTATATTTGTGTGTGTGTGCATATGTGCACTATCTGCCACAGTACCTGCATGGAAACCCTTCCTCCTTGTTTGAGGCAGGGCCTCTTGTTTGCCACCGCATTCACCGGGTAGCTAGCCCTAGAGCTTCTGGGGACCCTACTGTCCTTACCTCCCATCTCACCATAGGAACACTCTGATTAGGACAGGCACCACCACATCCAGCTCTGCATGGGTAGTCTCAGATCCCTGCACTTGTGTGGCCAGCGCCATACCTCTTTGGCCTCTTCCCCAGCTCCTGGATAAGTTTCTTCACAGTGGATCTTTTCAGAACATTTGACCTCCAGTTTCACATTATCACGCAGGGTACACATCTCTTTCCAGGCTTTCAGAGGCTCCTTCTTTAGATCAAGGGACACTTGAAGGTGCTAGTAGGACTCAGAGGGACACAGTCTGGGGAAAGGTGCTCTTCTTATCAGAGAAGGATATGAAGGTGCTTACGAGGGCAAAATCA
>NW_004949096.1:8198145-8198670 GCF_000317375.1 Microtus ochrogaster | reverse complement strand
TTCTAGGTTCAGATGCTGGACTAGTCCTCGACACTGATGTGGAGATTCTAGGTCAGGGTTAAAAGGCAAGCGAGCACGGCTTTGGGGGCTTGCCTACATGATGCTACTCGGAAGGCGTATGTTGAAGAAATAAAATGTGTGGTGGCATTGCTAGGGCTTAAGTGACTTTGCTGGACTCAGAAGCCAGCTGCCGAACTGTGGGATAGCCCATGGAAACTCACAGGGTCTACAAGGGAGATAGCTTTGACTCTTTCTCACAAAACAGAGAGGGACATCAAAGGCCCCAACTGGTCCCCATGAGGACTTCAATTCTTGTATGTTATGCAATATACAAACAAACACCTAGCAACCTTGGGGGCTGGAGCCAAACGACAGCCATCAATAGGACAGCATGTGACTTCTTTGACATCAAAGCACTGGCTAGGTAAGCTTTAAAATACCCGTTTTCACCCTGGGGATGGACAGCTGAGTTCATCCCGGAACTTGGAAGCCAGTGGATTCCTGCAGCTGAGCAAGTAGTCAGGT
>NW_004949096.1:8192010-8197655 GCF_000317375.1 Microtus ochrogaster | reverse complement strand
GTGGGTGGGCTGTGAGTGGGTGGGCTGTGAGTGGGTGGGCTGTGAGTGGGTGGGCTGTGAGGAGTGGGAATGAGAAGGGAAGAAGGACTGGACACCCAGAAAAGGGAAACGACGAGAAGGAAGGATGGAAGGGAGGGTGGATAGAAGGAAGGGGAAGAAGATGGATGGGTGGGAGGGTGTGCTATTACAGATGTGTGAGACCCATTGCTGGCCCTTGGCAACATCTGCCTCCTGCAGCCAAGCAGACCTTGCTTAGAAAGGAGAGGCTCTGTGAGTGAAACGATGACAGGGAGCCGCACAATCTGTGCCTCCCAAACGTCTCTGGATGGTGTGTCAGACATGGAAGTCTCCAAACCTTTGTGCGCCATGATGGGCCAGGCATCTCATGACACACTTCTCAATGAGCGTTTGTCTGTTGGGCCTGAATCTTGTCTACTGATGCTCTTCTTTCCACCTGGAGCTCTCCCTCTTTAACAGAGACTCCTAACTCGCATGCCTGTGAGATGCTCCGTGGTGAGTTGGGAAAGCTGGCACTTTGACCAAACAGTCACCCATGGCTTTCTCATCTAACTTGGTTTTGGCGGTGAAAAGGTATCTTCCTAACATTGCCAAATCCATGAAGTATCTTGTCTGACAGTATCTTTGGAACCTTGAATGTGCACCTTTAACTGCCTACAACACGGTGTGGATGTTCCAAGAATCAGCAGCCCACCTTAGTCCCTCCGCTCCTTTTCAGGTTACCCCTCCTCGTCCAGTTGCACAAAGAAAATGGCTGGGCTTCCCCACTTCTGCCACCCATCTCTACTAGACTCTTGGCACAGTTTTAGGGGGATCACTGTAATTAGGACAACATTGTCCTTTTTTTTTTAACATGTTGGTTTATAGCTTCAGAAGTCCAAGAAAGTCGTTTTTTAAAAAGGCATTGATGAAACAGAAACCGCTGACAGTAGTGGTTCAGGAAACCAAAAAGAACCACATGGATTCTGAGCAAGGGTTATATCGTAGCTTTGGATGGGGACCACGCCATTCAAAACCTCCAGGCGCATCCTCTTCTAGTCATAATATACAAGCAGACAGTTGGGATTGTGTTCTCCAGTTTTGCTCTTGTGCCAGCTTTTAAGGTTGTATTGCATTTTATTTTAATGAAAATGAACTTAGACCATTTTGCTAGATAGTCTTATCCTAAACTCCATGCTAGCCTTGGGCCTTATTCTTATGACCGCTCTTAAATCGGGTCGACAGTGTACTGGATGTGCTTTGTGCTCGGAGTTTCAAACACACTAGAGTCGGTTGCCACATGGAAACGTGGATAACAAATGCTGTCCTCATGGCTCTGCGCTTCACTCTTTCCATGTCACCTGCTTAACCTTTTCCCAGACTGAACTGGGTGGTTTCCTAGTCTTCTTGATGCATAGCTAGTATCGAAAGTGCTTGTCTTTGTTTGTATGCCATTTTTGGTACATGCATGCACCGTATTTGCAAAATAAGCCTTGTGTTCCTAGGCCCGTGGATGCGATTTAAAATACTCCCTACCAATTCCCAGAGAGTGCAAGTCCAGTTAGACTTGCTATCCACAGTGACAAATGTGCCTGCTTGCAGGAAGCTATACCCTTGAATTGTTTAAGCCACTTGCTGTCTTACTAGGGACTTAAAAGTAAGTTAATTAGATTGACTTAAATAAATGTTTATTAAGCTTGCTAAGAAATTAAGTAATGTTTACTATTTTAGTAAAAAAAATTATCAAAATACCATATTTTCCTTAAAAAGCAAAGAACATATAACCCAGAATGGGTAGTGCTCCCTCTTTCTGCATGACATAAGATAGTGACTTCTTGTTGTGACCTACTTGTCCAAGGAAACAAATCAGCTGGTGTGCAAGTGTGTGTCTTTTACCAGACCCACTCAGAAGCCGAATCTGGACCCCTGCTGTTTGCAGTAAAGGAAGCAACCGGCAGACAGAACTCCTGGGTGCATGTCTTTCTGGGGCGCTCATTATGAAAATGGACTGATCACCTGGATTGGTGCTAGTTATGGGAGAAAAAAGACAGAGGAGGCTTGGGGTGACTGGATGGAAGTACAGGAGGAGTGAGATCAGGGCTCCAGGGCACTGCAGTCCTGACAGTGCCTGCCATGGTCAGTGCCATCCACAGTCCTCGGGCCATAGGTCTCTTTCATCCCGAAGGCAACGTCTGCCCTTTAAGCCGTTCTACCACCCGAGTAGAGGATGTGAGCTCACACTGGCCAAAGCAGCCAACAGAGAGGGAACCTTCTTTGAAGCCTTGTGTTTGTTTGATTCTTGGAAATGCTCTGTCACACTCAATCACTGATTTGTGTTTATTTCTATGTCAGCGTGTCTTCAGCGACATGTTTCTTGGATCCTAATGTATAATTATTTATAAGAGTTTCCATAAGTTTTATACCATCAGTTCTTTTTAGGAAAATCACATAAATTATAAGATACATTTCATTTTCAGAAATGTTTAACCGAGAGGAAAGTATGTATCTTAGAATCAGAAACTATTCTTTGAAGATATCTGGTGTTTCCAGTCTTCTGGCACATAGTTGTGTGCAAATTGAAGATGGCAAAGTACCTCAGTAGACGGTGCAGAGTTACAGATGTACTATTGGGGGGTCAGTGATAAGATGGGGGTCTGAGGAGTTCTGTAGGGTTCATTATGCCTTCTGCCTCCCTTGATTTCTACCCCACTAGAATCTCTCTGCTTGGCACTATTTGCCCTTGGGCCCAGATAGTCTCAGTTTCGAGGCAGCTATGCTTAGCAGTGTTCCTGACTGGTAATCACCAAAGCATCTCTTCCCCTAGCTGGGGCAGCTTGTTACAAAACCGCACCTTGATGAGAGCCAGTTTCAGGGAAGAAGAGAAACTTCTGGAAAGATGACTGACAAAACACTCTTGGACTTAGGCTCTTGCTATCCATAGGAGGTCACTCTTTCCAGGATGCCACCCACAGGACATATCTTTGTGATCTAATAATCGATTTGTGTCTTGGTGAGGCTACTGAAAGAAACTTCTGGTCATTTAAGGTGGGAATCAAACGCTTGTTTTATAGCTCTGTGTTGGTAAGGGGGAAGATCTAAGTGTATCCTGATAGGGAGTGTTGTCTAATGGGGACAATAGGAGTCAGTCACACAGACAGGGGAGTTATACCTGCAGTCTGGTCGGGGGGCTTCTAAGAGGAGGCAGTTCTGGACCCCTGGGAAGAAGGATACAAAGGGGCCTTCGTGGAGAAGGGAGGATGTGGTGCGTTGCTTGCCAGGATTTATATGGATGTCTGCAGCTTTGCTACCTGAATCATCAAGATGACAGAAAGGAGAAAGTCAAGCAGGACCACCTCACCTACCTGCCCGGCAGAAGGCTCTTCAGCTTCACTGCCATGCGTGGAAGGTGCACTTGAACTTGAATTTATTTTGGGGTAATAAAGAGAATCACCACAGTAGATGGTTATGGTGTTTGAATCTATATGAACCAAAGTTTTTGAAGTGTTAAATGTTAAAATGAACAAAGAAAAAGCAGTTAAAATTCTAAGTTACTGTACACAGTGAGCTCTGGTTGCAAATATCTGCTCCTGCCTGGTTTTTCTAGCCCTTGAAGGCTCTTTTCATGGGGCATGTACAACTTTTTATCTTGCCTTTTAAATGCTCATTTAGCACCCTCCAAAGGCACTCCATCTCATGGGTTCACCAAGTATTGTTGCACATCAGACAACTTTTAGCTTAAAATTTGGTTGGAACCAAGGCTGAGTAGGCTGAAAAGGCTGGGGGAACACAAGTTTATATTGTTATCAAAATTCTGTTGTCTGGCATGTTCTTCAAACAGACTCTATGGCCTGAGGTCCCATCAGGGACATTAAAAGCCTCTGATCACCCTAGGAAAATGGAGAAGAAATGGAAATACCCCCCCCCCACACACACACACAACCTTCCTAGGGATGGCACCGCGCAGACCGTGAAGCACCAGCTCCCAGCCAGGGTCTCTGGAATGGGTTCTGTTTCTGACCCTTACTAGTTACCGTATCACAAGTAACACACTCAAGTTCCGGAGCCTCAGAGGTCTTGTCTGGAAAGTGGCACTGGTGATAGGAATTATTTTGTTGAGTTATTGGAGGTAATGCCAGATCCACATAAGTGGTAGCTGTCATTAACACGCTGTTGTTATTCCTTGCTCAGAAGAAGACTAAGTTGGCAGATTGCTTTCAGTTGAATTAGGGCAGTGGGAAGATCAGTTCACTGTTCAAGAGCCACACTTAAAGAGATGTAAAATTCTAGCTGGCCAAGGTAAAGGGGTTCATGAGCCCCCACCCCAAGAAGAACTCTTGGTAGTCAGTTTTATTTAAGAGAAGGTGGACCATGTTCTAGGGAATGGAGCCACATCTATGAATATATAGGCAGCTTTTATTGGACTTGGTAGCTTATTTTTTAAAAAAAGACATGAAATTGGGTGTGGGGGCTCAGTGGATCCTCCGGGAGGAGGGGAAGAGTGGAAGGGTGACCGCAATTAAAACGCATTGCACGCTTGCATGAAATTTTTAAAGAATTACTTAAATGACATTGAGGTTATTCTTTGAATCCTAAAAAACAAAAACAAAACTCTGTTAGCTGGTTTGCGTATGTGGTCAGAGGGTGGGAGGGTTAAGGTCAGTGTGGCTGAAATAATGGAACCTTCAATTCCTTATTTAACGTTTTCTGGTTAAGAGTTGATGGCTCCAGGGGCTGGTAGGTCCAGACGCAAGGGAAGTTTGCGTCTTAGCCCAGGCATCTTCTAATCAGGCTTGACCAGCCATCCAAGTCTATTGGAGTCAATCATCAAAGGACTTGTTGCCTAAGCCAAACTTTCTAAGTTGTGCAATCTTATCACAGTGTGTATCTCTGCCAAGATCCCCAGGTGCTTGAGGCTCATGTCTAGCTTAAATCAGAAGCCAGCACAGAACATGGGACAGACCAAGAATCCCAGGATTGCAACCCAGTTCTGCAATTTGACCTTGAACAAGTTTCACAACGCCAGCCTCCCTGTTTTCTCAGTTAACCTTGAGTAAACCTATGTATGTTGGGGTGAGGACTTGAAAGGAGGAAAGCTAGGAAGCACACCGTTATGCACTTGGGGCAGACAGTCGATGAAGGCGATGCTTGTCTGTCTCCCACACATACAAGATAAAGCATGGCAAGGCAGGAGAGTAGCCTAGGCTCTTTGTTTGCGAAAAACAAACTAAAGTCAGAATTAAAGGCAGAGTTGCTTCAGTCTCTAGGACCTGAACATGTTCTCTAGTGATCTGACCATCAGTCTGCCTTGATGAAAACAGGAGTGAGCTGTCAGGATTTCCTGATTCATCTCAGACCTTGGTTATGAGGCACAAGGCATAATACTCGGCCCCTGGAGCAGGTGGCCCCATCCAGTGCTCTCATTTCATAGGGAGGAAAACAGAGTCAGATACCCTGAACTGCTCGCTCACAGTTCTGTTCAGTAGGAGAGCTGGGGTTTGTACGATAGCTACATTATGAAGTTCATATTTGCCACCACTCCAATGTGTGACTTCTGACACTGGCTTGAAAAGATAAGTATGAACTGGACAGGAATGACCTTTTATATGCTCGCCTCTAAGTTTCCTGAACCCCAAGACTTCCCTTCCCTT
>NW_004949096.1:8190365-8191769 GCF_000317375.1 Microtus ochrogaster | reverse complement strand
ACCCACAGCAAATAAACCACAGAGACACATGTTGAGAGCAGAAACATCCGTCCCAGTATCTGATAAGGAGGATTCTGTGTGTGCACACATGTACGTTTCTGTGTGTGTAGGTGCATGAGTGTGCACATGTATGTACATGCATGTGGAGACCAGAAGATTACCTCTGATCTTGTCCTTCAAGTGCTGATCCATAGGAACCTTATTGGTGTGTTTGTTTGTTTGGGGTGGGGCACAGAATTTCTCAGTAGCCTGAAACTCACCAGAAAAGCCAGACTGGATGGCCTATAAGAAAATAATGATTTGCTCACCTCCACAAAGCAAGCATGGCCAACAGGGGCCCACCTGTAGATTCCCTCAAGCTTGTGTGTGTCCCATTATCATTCACTGAGAAAGCCATTCTATCTTCTTTATGCCTTTCAGAAGGAGCCTGTGCCACTAACCGTGGTTCTTTCTCTCCCATAGCCACTCAATGGTTAGGAGGTGCATCTTATGAGCTCCTGCTGACAATGAGACAATCAGGTCCCAATCAAGCCGAGACTGACCACATCTTCTGCTGTCCTCTGTTTATGTGCATTCCGTGGCCACACACCAGTCCCATTGTGGTCAGGGCTGGCTGCACACCATCCAATCCCCTCGGGTCTGTGTATCTCCCTGAAGTTGACTGGAAAGTGGCTTTTCCTCCTGTCTGGTCAGCCATTCATTCTACAATACGTTGTTCTTAGAAAGGCTCCCTTGAGGCTGGAGGGCTGGCAGTAGAAGCCAGCCAAGGGGCTTGAGGATAGGTCCTTTTTGCAATGCTGGACCTTTGGCAGCAGGAGATGGGGTGGAGGATGGGTGCCTCATGCAGTAAGCAGGGAGCTAAGATGCATTAAGAACATGGTATGCTTGAGCTCTGTTGCTGGGAGCTTACATTACAATCTGTATCTTAGCATTCTTGTCCGAAAAGTGGGTCTTAAAACAAACCCAGCCTCTAAACTGGTTGTGAGATTTAAAAGAATAAATGAATTTAAATGAGTCCAGAACACTGTAACTCATTGGTACAAACATTGACTGTGACTTAAATTTTCCTGGCAAATGGGATTGAGGACTGATTTCCACTTTCACATGTACAGTTTTCTGTAGGGAAAAACGCACATGATCTGTAGATCTTGAAGACCATATAACGAACAATTATTTTCTGGTTTTGAAGTGGGGAGAGAGTCCGGTTGGATAGGGGTGTGTTTTTGACCCTACCGGTTTCCTTCTTTGCTCGTTGTTGGTATTTCAGATGTCCTTAGTTTAGGGAGCAGGTCTTTACTCCCAGTCCTCAGCATCCCTGCCTCTGTCATGCCCGCCTGCTGCATCCCTGCCTCTGTCATGCACGCCTGCTGCATCCCCGCCTCTGTCATGCCCGCCTGCTGCATC
>NW_004949096.1:8173755-8190265 GCF_000317375.1 Microtus ochrogaster | reverse complement strand
CCCCGCCTCTGTCATGCCCGCCTGCTGCATCCCTGCCTCTGTCATGCCCGCCTGCTGCATCCCTGCCTCTGTCATGCTCACCTGCTGCATCCCTCTGCCTCTGTCATGCTCACCTGCCAGCTAGTGGAGGCACCAGCCCTCCCAAATAATGTTGTGATTGGCTTAGAGAAAGTAGAGGGGGAAGCATGGCTCTGTGTGAGAACAGCAGCAAGGCATGCACCGTTTATGGGGTGTTTTACAGGGAGGCTGTAATTGGAACCCTGGGATTTAGTGAGAGTTATGAGGTGGGATAGGCTTAGCACCAGGCACCTGAAGTCGTATGTGACACTGGCATGAAGAGCAGACGTCACTGTGGTGTGTCCTGGGATGATGTTTAGATTTAGTATGATGTTTAAAATAGTGTATGCATGATACTTAAACTGACATCCTCCTCCTCAGCCCCATCCTCCTCCTCATCATCATCTTTATTCTTGCAGTATTCACTCCACTTAGAAAGTAAAATTATAGGTCAATTGTTTGCTCTCTAAACAGAGCTGCTAAACCCAACAAGATGGCCCAATTCTCTCATTTCCTTCCAGAGGCAACAAGTGACTCCGGGTCACTTGCATCTCAGTGCAGTGGAATCTGACCCTGCTGTCACAGATGTCAGCACTCCAGACACCTCTCCTGTTGCAGAGGAGAACAGTGGGCTGGCTTTGGACAGGGGTCTTCACTACCCTGGGTTAGCCTCTAACCTAGACAGCACGAAGGATCTTGTGTTCAGGGCAGGTGGGGGGAGATCCGGCTAGTTGGTCTGCAGAAGGAGTTTGGCCTTTTTCTTTTGTTTTGCTTTTGCCCCATGAGGGGTGGATCAAGAAACTTAGCAAAGAAGTGGTCCCATTAACCTGCGGTCTCCATGGCTACTGCATATCTTTCCAAGCTTGCTACCACGTTGGGGTCTTTGCACTCCCTGTTGCTTTTCTCCAAGATGCTACACGGTAACTTCATGTATTGCCTTAAATGTCATCCCAGCCTCCGCATAGTCTCATAAGCACTGGCTTTACTCACCAACCGTCTAGTGTTCTTTCTGGTCTTTACTCCATGGAGTGTTTGCTGCTTATAAACTGCCTTTAACATGTGTGTCTTTGTGGTGCCTCCTGCTGGCATGCCAAACAGTGCCAGACTCGATATCTGCTGAGTGGACATGTCAGAAATTACTATAATGTTGGTTAATGCAGTTTTTTTTTATCATATCTGGGTTTCACACTTTTTTATGGGTTGACAAAGAAGGTCTGAATTCTCATCAGGACCACTTCTCAGTTAAATTCCTGCTGTCCCAAACATTTTCACTGCTGGGAAATGATCGCCTGGCCATCCGTGCATAGCTGCCTTCAAGAGAGATTTCACAGTGTTTGGGAATCTCATCAGTCCTTAATACACAAGGTAACTTGGAGACTTCTCCCCACTGCTACTACCCGTGTGCATGAGTTTGTGAGTGCATGCATGTGTGTGTGTGTGTGTGTGTGTGTGCGTGCATGCAGGTGTGTGTTTGTGTAAATGGAAGGCTAGGTCCTGAAGACAACAGAGTATCTCAGTTTGCAGCTCGGATGCTGCCATTACTGATACACAGACATGATGAACATGTCAGTTTTGGTGACTTGTCTGAGGCTGCATGATACTCACAGAGTGTGTGCTCACATGTACTGCATGTACTCACAGAGCCGGACACGGATAGGAGTCCCACTGAACTCCATCACACTCTAGAGTCATTATTATTTGTTCAGAAATTGTGCTGTGGTTGAACAAGCATGTGCAGAAGCAGCCTGGGGCAAGCGTCCTTTGATGCTGGAGCTCCCATATGGGCAGGTGTTGCCAGCTCTGTTGGCTAAGGAGCAGTGGAATTGAGCTGAGAAAACGATTTTTCAGTTTCTCTAATTTAAAAGGAGTCAATGAAAAAGAAAACGAGCATGCCATGTTTCCTTCTGAACGTGGAGAATAAAGAGGTTGCACTCTCTGCCAAGGGTATGTCACAAAATACCCTCCGTCTCCCCGAGGCACATTGCTTGCTCTGAGTCTCAAACACATAAACTCTGGATTGTTGGGGCAGAAGGGTATCTTTGGTCAATATCTGGACCTAGTGAGCTGGAGGGAGGAGGGCATCCATCAACCAGGGTTTTCCAGACTCTGTCTTTGTACAGGCAGCTACTCAGGCTCCTCTTTTTCAAAATGGAAGTCCTCTTCCTTTCTAGATGATCCCTTAACAATTCTCTACTGAAGTCTTGACTATGTTGCACAATGCAGAAACAACGTTGTTTCCAAAGAAAACGCCCAGATGAGTGTGGTGGTGAACACCTGAAATCCCAGCCCTCTGGAGACAGAGGCAGGATGGCTGAAGCCAACCAGGTCCATACAGTGAGTTCCAGGCCATCCAGTGTTCCATAACGAAGCCCTGTCTCAAAACTAAGCAAAGAAAAACACAATGCAATTCTACTTAAAACCCCAGAAAATGTGCAATAATTCTCTTCACATAGCTTCTTCCAGAATCATCTTGCCACTGAAATCCCCCATCCAAGGCTCACCTCTGCCCCTCCCTGTCTGTCTCAAGCCTCAGGATCTCTACCCTGTCCTGTACTTCTGTGGCCTGGGCTTGCAGACCTCCCCTGGTCAGCTGTCTGGGGCTAATGTACGGCACTTCAGAGGATCTACCAGACCCTGTTCTAGAATGAGTCCCACCGGCATCCAGATAATTTGACAACCTGAAGTCATTTAAATTCAGAATTATTCTCACAATCTCCTCTCCCTCTCTCCACCAGATACCCAGTGCACATCTCACCTAGCGGTTCCTAACTTCTATGCCATTCACTGATGCCTTCTAACTCACTGATTGCTTGAACTGCTCTCATCTGTGTTTGCTAATGTTCGAGGGTTATGTGTGCCCAAGGGTGCCACACTGTAATGCAAGAAGGCACATGGACGCTGAGATGACCCTTATGTCACTTGTTTTGTAAGAGTCCAGAGTGCTGCTTCAGAGTTGGTGGTGTTTTCTAAAAAGTCTGAGCATTCCTCTGAACTGGGTTTTATGTTGTCTCTTTTCATCAGTTACTTTTCAGAGAATTAATTCAGAGTCGGCCATGGGGAAGGAAAGAGAAGGAAGGACAGGGCTGATGGCTCCTGTACAGCACAAACCCCAACAGACTCCCCCACTGCTAAGGCAGAAGAGGAAATGCCTTCTGGTGATTGAGTAATTTCCTGAAGGTCATATAGCTAGCACGTTTCATGTCCCATACTCTTGAAGTCTAAACTTTGTCCACTTCCTTCAGCAAAGCAACATGGAGCTTGGGCCTTTCTGATAGCAGGTGCACCAAAGGCCAGACAGTGACCGGTGCTTTGATCTCTGTGCCAAGGATGCTCTGACCTGGCCCTGATGTGCCCAGGTGGACTGGGAGGGGGGTCTTTGTTCCTGGACTTTTGGACTCCCTAATGTCATTTTTTTCCTCCTTTGCTGTGGCTTGGCACTGAGCTGGGGTATTTTCCAAAAGAGCAAGTCACATGTAACATGGGCCTGGCGTGAGCTGGGTCTCGTGGTTCCTTCTCTCTGCTTGGGGAAATAACATGTGGGCAGAGAACTCTCACCAATGTGACTGTCTACAACAGCAGATATCAGCAAACTTAAAAGGAAAAAAAGCCTACCCAGGTAGTCTGAGACAATGGTGTTAAGGTTATGGAACATTCCAGACCATTGAGAGATGGCTAACCCCCACAAAGAGGGTATGTCATTGAATATATTCTTGATAATTCCCCATGAGTTTTTAACCATGATGTTACAAAGTAATAAACTTGCATGGTAAAATGTTAGAAGCATGTAAATGTGTAAGTAGTGATGGGTGAGACCCTCTCTTCACATGCAACACCCCTGGACTTCTTCCTGGGAGGCACCACTATCAATTGCACTGTGATTAATATTGATTTTAATCTTTGTATACACGATGAATATGTTTATGTTTACCCAGCATCTATCTCTTTTGCATCTATTCATCCAGACAGCCTGTCAGCCATCCTTCTTAAGAGTAATTCATTGTGTTTGAAAATATGCAAAAATGCTTGAGCTTAATCTCTTGTTGGGGGTCATGCCAGGGTGAGCACACTCCTAATAGAGGGCCTTATGAGCTTCTGGGATACCCATCCCATCTGGGACCTAGACTTCATTATAAAGTCCTTCAGCTGGGAAAGAGTAACACGGACCTGTACACCGAAGATGTGTCTGATGGCTTTGTTTACATAAACTGCCCTGCCCATCTCCTGGATCCTGTTCTTCAATGTAATGTATAAGAAGATACCCTTTCGCAAAGATGGTTCCAGCTGGGTGCCAGTCCATGGAACCTGGGCTTCAGGAAGTCTGCCCTAACTCATTCCTTACCCCAGAAGGGTGTCGACTTACAACACTGACCTCCATATGATTACGTAAGATAACTTGCTGGATAACCAAACACTCCACCAGAAGGCAGTCAACTTTGTCTTCGTAATTTTTTTCTCAGTTAGGTGGCACGACCACACTCTTTATTAAAACTTACTCTAAATTAACCCATGAAAAGCCAGTACGCTGCTGGGGTGTAGTAGTTCTGTGTTTTTGCAAGGCTTCCTCTTCAAAGTCATGAAAATAATCTGTTGGATCTGTCCCTGATCGAAGCCAGCTCTCCCAGAGAGCTCTGGACACTGGCCCCTTTAGTAGGTTCTGGAGAGCTCTGGACACTGGCCCCTTTGGCAGGTTCCAGAGAACTCAGGACACTGGCCCCTTTCGTAGTAGGTTCTAGCCTCTGTGCCTTACTATCTTTGACTTTTAACAGTTAAATCTTAGTGGGGGAAGTAATTAGATAATACCATTTCTGTCAAGAGATTGTTTTCTTTAGTTGTGGCAAATGCCTAGCCTGACCTGGCTTAGATGAAGGAGGCTACTTTAGGTTGTTAGCCAGAGAATCTAGAAGTAACTTCAGACTCTGCTAGGTCCAGAGCCTTCTCTGCTATGCCTCTCTGTCTTCAAATACAAGGAGGTGACTTCCATATGGGCTTCTAGATGTTTTGAAAGACCTGGTTTTACATTCTAGCAGCACAGAAACCTTATCACGAAGAGCTTCTCATCCCCACTTTTTATGTTAAAAAAGTATTTTAGAACTGAATCTTGCTGGATTAACTTGATCTCAGACCCAACCTATACTGGCTAGTTTTATGTTAGCTTGACACAAGCTAGCATCATCAGACAGGAGAAAATGTCTCCATAAGAAAATTAAGGCATTTACTTAGTTAGTGATCAATGGGGTAGGGCTCAATCCATTGTGGGCGGTGTCATTTCTAGGCTGGTGGTCCTGAGTTACATAGAAAAGCAGGCTGAGCAAGCCCAGTAAGCAGCATCCCTCCGTGGCCTCTGCATCAGCTTCTGCCTCCACGTTCGGGCCCTGAGTGAGTTTCTGCCTTCTCTGCTGTTGATGATGAAGTGTTATATGGACCTGTGAGTGGAATAAGCCTCCTGAAGTTGATTTTGGCCATGGTGTTTCATCACAGCCGTAGTAACCCTACCTAGGCACTACCTGTACATTTTTGTGGTCCTAACTGGAGCATTCTGATGTACCCTGCCAAAGGTGGGCATAAACTCAGCTTTTCCCAAGCCACAAGAGCAGGAGTTGAGGAAGGAGGGTCGAGAAGCTAGAAACGAAGTAGCAGCATCAGGCCCTAGACAGGTCAAAGGAATGGGTTTGTAATATGAAGTCAAAGTATTTTTCTATAAAGGGCCAGTTAGCACCGATTTTAATATTTCTCTTTTAATTGTATAGTTATGCTCATGAAATTAAAAAAAATCCCTAGTCAGTAGGCAAACATTGGTCGTGGCTGAGTTTAATAAACATTTGTTTATGGAGACAGTCACTGGGCTGAGATTTCCTCATGACTGCAGTTTACTGATCCTTGGTCTATGAAGTGCACAGAATCTTTTTCTCCTGTATAATCTAGAAACCTCAGCATATTGCATCTGCATGTAAAGAGCATTCAATGGATGCTGGCTATCAGCATTACTCATGCCGTAAGGATAACAACAAGCTAACTTCGGTGGTAATTACATTAGCACTAACTGAACAACTAGACAAATGAAGCATTAGTCGTGTGTCAGTCATGTGTGCTAGGATGCTTTTGATTGGTGCTTGAGCTTCCTCTACACAAACAACATATAGAACTGGAAGGCAGTGCCCAGGTAGGCTTCACAAACACTGCACTTGTAGGTGGGCTTTAAGAGCTGGGCAGATGGCTCCCTCTGGTAAGAGCACTTGCTGTTTGAACAGAAGGGCCGAGGTTCAGATCCCCATATCTGTGGGTCTGTAAGAACAGAACAAGGCATGAGGGGAGACAGAAAGATCACTGGAGACCACTAACCAGCCAACTTAGCTGAGCAAAATGATGAGATTCAGGTTCGGTGAGAGACCCTGCCTCAGGAGACTCGGTGAAGAGAGATGGAACAGGATACTCAGCATCCTCCCCTGGCCCACACCTGAACACATACAGCATGTACCCCCTCACCCCTTAAAGATAGATGAACCCAAGGCTCAGATAAAAAGCATCAGATGGACAAGATTACATAACAAATTGGGGGTGGCTTTGGGGTATGTGTCTGTTTCCTCTAGCCCTCTTGCAGTCTTGAAAAACTCCACCTTGCAGGCATCTGGTATACAATTGTGCACAGATGGATAGTCCTTGGTGTCTGGATCCAGGCTGGAAAATGCGGCAGTGTTGGTAAGAGTCTTGACAGGTCCTCAAGCTCGTGGGAAGAGCTGATTTGGTATTGGCAGTTGTTTCGTGAGTCGGGGGAACGCCTTGCTGCTAACATGACCCAGATGTTTGTCTCACACAGAGGCTATGAGATGCCCCTCAATGCATTTGAAAACAAAGAACTAAAAGGCTGCTTGATCACTGCCTTGCTGACTCCCCGGTTTGCTACTGTTTGACTTGGCTTAGTGGGCAGAAAACGTCTAAACTGCTAGTCTTCAGTTTGGCTTCATGCTGGTGTAAAGATTCCCCTAGTCCCCCATGGCCAGAGAGCGGCCTGTGGGAGCTTTTGTATGTCCCAAGATTTGCTCATCAAATTCTCGACTATTCTGGAAACTGCTTGGATTTTGATTAAGCAGGTGCTCTGCAGTGATTGCAGGCCCTGGATGAATCCTTTGCTCTTATTTCCCCCTCTCAAGCTATACCCACTGCCATCGCTCACATCCGCTTACAAACTCCAGTGCAAAGACTGAGTCGTGAATCAAGAAAACAAACTTTAGAATCTTCTGGTCCCCAAGTGCTGTAGAGAACTAGGTGGAGTTGGGGATTTGGTTTGCCATTTCCCTAAACTGGGGACATCAAACACTTCCATGTCGAGCCATGATTTGCAGCTCCTGCCGAGGAGCTCAGAAGGTTTAAATATAGGACCAGAAGAGAGAGGTGTGGTCAAGACGGCTGCCCTGTTACTTGACTATAGTATCAAAACCTGAGCTTTTGAGTTGGAGAGATACAGGTTTCTCCTTGTTCTGCTGTTTGGTAGGTGATTTTAGCAAGTTAAATGTTACCAGTTTCCTCCTTATAAGTTGAGAGTTATAATAGTGAGACACACCCTGCCCCTGCCTGCCTGCCAAGCTGCTGTTGTGGGGATGAAGCAGAAAATAGGCATTGTGTCCCAAACTCCCTACATGCTGGTAGCATCATCAGAACCTCTTAACCCACTGAATGAGAACATCTCTTCATGAGAGAAAAAGAATAATGTATGATGTGTTTTCAGAACCTATGAGAAAGATTTTTTAAATGCTCTCCTCAAAGAGGAATGACAAATATTGGAGGAGATAGGTATGTTGAACTCAGTCTGCACATTTCACAAATGTCCACATATTAAATATCACACGGTCATTTGTATGATTTTTATGTGTTTATGTATCTTGTTAGAAATAAATTTAAATAAAAGGCCACATGTTAGTGAGCTGATATATCTGGGTCTCCTTCAGAGAGATCTGTGTTGAGAGCACCCAGAAATCTGTCACCAGCATCGTCTGGGAAGGGCTGAAGGGACTGGATGGGATTTTCTTTGCATGGCTGTAGAATGGATGCTGGGACTAAGTTAGGGAGAGTTGTCATCCTTTCTCCAAAACCTGATGTCTCCATCATTCAGAGGCAAATAGCACTTTCGAACCCATCTTCTGAACTTTGCTCTTAGCAAGGGTTAAGCTGAACGTCATGTCCTTCTGAGCCAAGCCCTTCAGTATCACCTCAGAGCCAAAGGTGAGGGGTGATTACAGGTCAGAGTAGCCCTGGACCCTCTGGTTCAGTCCCGGTGACTTCATCTAACTGTACTAGCTGTGCAAACACAATTGCTGTGTTTAGGTCTAAAGCACTTGCCTTGGCCCTGAAGCCACCTAAGTGGCTATCATCGTGAGAAATAGGTGTGCTGCTCTTCATAAGTAAGTTTTGTGGATGTTTATGGTGAATTAAAAGCTGTGAGATCGAGACTGGGTGTCTTAGTAAGACCAGAGAATGAGAAGTTTGCTTGAGAGCAGTAAAATAAAACAAAGCACTTCGTCTTTACCTACATGCATGCACACATGTGCGATCAGGTCTGTGATCCAGTAACTAAAGCGACACCTATGCACACTATTCTAACCTTAAAGTTCTAGGTTCTTATAGCCACCATACTACAGTGAAGAGAATAGGGCTTAGATGGAGACCGAGCAGAGCTGTGAATCCCAGCTCTACCCTTTCTCAGCTCCTTGACGACAAGCAAGTTAGTCAGCCCTGCTCCCTCTTCAATGAAATGACTAACAGTCATTCATCCAAACTGTCTTCAGAGATGCTACAAACTCCTGCTGCCAAGCCAGCCCTTATACGACGTAGATCCAGCCCACAATCTTTAGCACCTACCCCCACTGTAGACTTGTAAAGAAAAGGCTGATGTCATGGCTGGGTGTCTTAGCACACTGAGTCATTACTCTAGAGAGATCTAATTTTGGACCATTGATAACGAGGGGACCGGCAGAGAAGATGGAGGCCTCTCCATTTCTTATAACTTGCCAGTTATGTGCTGGTCTTTCTGTACTGCCCTAAAGGTGAGATTATTTCTGTTTTCAGATTTCTCCCCAGAGAAGCTACTCAGAGTTATAAATTATGTGGCATCCTTGTAAAATTCAAGATGATTCACTCTCATAACTCTTGTCTCCTGTTGAGTACATACTTACTTTGTGTGCAGGAATTTCGTATAAGCATGTCGAGAATGGTCTCATTCATGCAATGACAGAACTCAATAGGGAAAGAGCCCCTAACTTCAGAGGAGGCAGGCAGGAGGCAACTTATCTTCTGTTAGAAAAGCACCACAGGTGATTGCTGGTAAATGTTAATGGACACTTGGTATTTTTTATCAAGAAGGCAATAGGGACTGGCGGGAACTGTGGTGGTAGACTCTTAAGTATATTCGCTTCTCATTTCTAACTGATAACCACTCAGAGGTGTGCCACAGAATGGTTCTATTTCCCAATTTTGATTGAATGAACCAACCTGTGTTTGTATGTTGTTAATTCAAATATAAAAGCAACAGCCCTGGGCCAACCAGGTGAGCCATTGACTCAAGGCAAAACCTTGCTTCAACTTGAAGGTTTGTAAGTCGAGAAGGAGCAAAACTTTCTTTCAGAACACTTAAAGTGAAAGGCCTGGTTTCTTTAGCCTGGCTGCTTACGAGTCTAGTGTTGATAATGCAGTGGCCAACATGGCAACTTTTACTACATCCAACATGGCACAATGGCCTAAGTGCTCCAAATGAAAGAACTAAAGTTCTCCAAATGAAAGCTTACCACTGAAGTTTTCTGGGTTGTGTATGATATAAACCTCTTCTCTTTCTCCCCATAAAAACCAGACTCTTATTAATGGACCACAGAGTTGGGGGTCTGTTCTGAAATAAGATACAAAAGGCTCAGTGTGAGGTGAATGTAGCTTCAGAAACACTGGGAGAGCGTGGGTGGGGGAAGAAGGAAAAAATGCACAAGGCACAAAAAGCCTGACATTTCTGTCTTAACTCAAAGCCCACTCTGTATTTGAGCCCAGATGTCTCCACTCAAGAAATACTGTAGACCTCATCTAACTCCGCTACTGTATTTTGTCCTAATATTTAATTCAATCTCCCAGTTTTACTCAGCACCATTCAATAGATGCCTAACATTGTGCATGCTGTAATATAGAGGACTCAGTAAGACAGATGTGATCTTAGCTTGGGTGCCATAGTTTAAGAGCCAACCAGGTAAGCCATTGACATATGATGAATCCTTGCCACACTCTGAATAGTAGGTTATATACACTGAGCATGAGAAAAATCTTTCTTCTAATACACTTGGAATGAAAACCTTTTTACTGGGATGCTTAGGAGTCAAATGTTGATGATCCGTTATGGTGGGGATTTTAAAAACCACTTCAGGGCTATTGGTGTGTGGTTCTGTTAGAGTAACTTTAGGATGTGCAAACAAAGTGATGTCTGCAGTGAGGTGGCGAGCAGGCCTGCTTTTCGTCCCATCCAGCTCCCGCACAGCTAGCTTTATACCCGAAATAACAACACACAAATTGTATTTATTTAAACACTGCTTGGCCCATTAGTTCTAGCCTCTCATTGGCTAGTTTTCACATCTTGATTAACCCGTTTCTAATAATCTGTGTAGCACCACGAGGTGATGGCTTACCAGGAAAGATTCAGCATGTCTGACCTGGCGGCTGGCTCCGTTGTGTCTGCCCAGAGAGGAGAGGCATGGCGATTGCCTCACTTCATCCCAGCATTCTGTTCTGTTTACTCCACCCACCTAAGGGCTGGCCTATGAAATGGCCAAGGCAATTTCTTTATTAACCAATGAAATCAACACAAAACAGAAGACCCTCCCACATCAGATGCCCTGGCCTCACACTACATTTAAAAGCCCTGGTTGCCCTTGGCAACATCCTAAGATGCTACCTGAGACTCCTGATGTACTTGTAGGCTAAGGGACTTCAGACATCTTTTCTCATGCTTTGTCTATGTGTCCTTCTGAAGCCATGACCGTAAGAGGAACCTGTTGCTCCATGCTTGACCTCGGAAGGTCATTCCTACCCTTGCTTCCTCCCGCAGGTATCTCCCAGATCACTGCATCACCCTTAAATCATTGCTCCCTCAAATGCTTGCAGTCATATACCTCACACCTAATGCTGATCTCATACCTATGGATTCAGCCAGCCATGGGCAAAAAACCATTTTAAATAAAAAATTATACCTGTAGTGAATGTGTACAGACCCCACACCTCTGCTTGTCATTATTTCTCAGCCCCATAGCATATTCACAGTGTTATACATGATTCAAGGGAAGGTGTGTGTAGGTTTTCATGTTAAATACTAGACAATTTTGTATATAAAATATACATAAAAGAGGGACTCTGGTATCCTCAAATTGTACTATCCCCAGAAGTTCCAGAATCCATCTACAGATACCCAGGACTTGGATAGAAACTACACTTCTCTCACTCCTCTCCCTCTCTCAGACTTCTGGACCACTCTATTTCTCAAAACTGAGTATCACATGGAACTATTTAGCCATCTGTCCATCCATCTGTCAACAAACAATTATTAAACATACATTTTTTTCCTGAAATCATGGTACATGTGGGGAGAGAGCTAATATATTAAAGTCTTGTTCTGGTGTTTATCTTCTCATGGGGAAAAATAAGCCACACAGTGTGAAAGAGGCCTTAAAAGCACCTGCAGAGCAACCTGCAGAGCGGGGATTTAAACCTTGATCCTGGGACTCAGTGCCTCTGGATGAAAGCATGCCTGGGTTGTGAAGGTGAAGTGGGTGCTGGCTTATGAAGGCTGGGCTGGGTGGAGCGGTGCAAAGGGTATTTAAGTCAGAGGAGACCGTTTTCTGAAAGTCACATGGCCTTTATTCACCTGGAAATGGGGCAAGTACCCTGTGGCTCAGGCATGCCCTGTGGTCTCCCTATGTTGTGGGAGCTAAGTGAAGTTCTCAGACACATTCTCATGCTCCATGAGCCAGAGGTGAGCAGCAATTACTCACCTCTGTGTGCCCTTGGGGACTGGGCTGACCAGCATGCTTCCAGGCCATGGCATCATCTTTATTTCTAGAAGTGATTCCCAATTTGGAACGACCAAACACTCCTAACTGTGCCGTGGTGAGTAAGCCTTTATGGAAATGACAGATATGTGAAATCAAGATAACCTTAGGTGTCTCTCCCATAGAGGATTTCCCAGAAGAATAGAGGTTTTAATATTGTGCTGGGTTTTTGTTTGTTTGTTTGTTTGATTTTGTTTTATGCCAGTTTGACACATTTGGGAAATAGGACTCTGAACTGAGAAAAATGCATCGATAGGATCGGCGTGTATGCAACTCTGCAGGGCAGTTTCTTTTGATGGTTGATGTGAGAGGCCCGATTGCTATGGTGATGTTGACCTGGGCAGGTGGTCCTGGATGGAATAAGAAATCAGGTTGAACACCAGAGGGAACAAGCCAGTAATCAGCATCCCCCACGGTCCTGCCTCCTGGACCCTGCTCTGACTTCCCTCAGTGACTGTGACCTGGAAGTGGATATGAAATAAACCCTTTCCTTCCCATGCTGCTTTTAGGTCACAGTTTATCACTGTGAAAGAAGGTTGGGCAACGATTTTTTTTTCGGTTTCTCCTGATGTTCCTCAGGCGGTTGTCCGGTCACTCCAATTTAAACAGGGCCAAAGACTGGGGGAACTGCTTGGGCCCCACTTCCTTTCTAGTCAAATGGGCTTCCTAAAACTCAAATGTGGCTAAATTGTCAGAATTATTTTCTTGAACCAGTGGAGACGTTTAAGTGAAAGAAAAGAAAGCAAATTCACTATTGACTATGTATCAAATACTCTGCTGCTGCCTTCCCAAATACTGTCTCCTGGAAGGTCTTAGCCTCCTGACTTGGGACAGCCTAAGATGTGCTCTAGCCAACCCCTCACCCCTCAGATACTCAGGCAGCTTAGAGGAAGTGCTCCCCTGGAGGAGTCTGGAGTAATCCACGCTCAGCAGGATCTTCCCAGAAAGCATATCTGTGGCTCAGTGAATGATACAGGGGCTGGCAAAGGACCAGGAAAAGGGACTGGAGGAGCCCTTGGAGTCTGGAACCCCTTAGGTGATATTGCAGGGTCTGTGAAGACACAGCAGCTGTCAGAGAGAGACTTCTTGGTCAATGAGCATCTCCCACTATGTCACTTAGCCAAGTCTCTTGGGGCGAAAGTGACGTGGGGATGTCTTTGCCCTCACCATGTCTTCCCGGGCCCTCAAGCCTGGCATTGGACTTTGAAGAGGCGGATGAATGATACAGTGCAGACCTCACAACCTCCAGGCAAAATGCACCAGCTGATTCCGGCTTCCAGGGCCGGGGTGGGGCCATTCCCCTGCCATTTCATTGAGAGAGTAAGGGAGGAGAAAAGGAATTGGTGCCACACGAGGTGACAGGAGAGTGTGTGGCGGGAAATAAGACTCCACCACCACATCTAAGGAGCCTGTTGCTATATTAGACGCTAATGGAAAGCAGGTACAGGGAAAACTTAGCATGGTTCCTTTAGGCATTCCCTTTTAGTCACGGAACACAATTTGCAAGAGAAGCTGAATCTACCATTGAAACAGGGCTTGTGTGTGAGATGGGGCTGGGCAGCGATGGCAAAATTAAGAGCCCGTTTAAATAACACGGTGGAGAAACTAAGGCTGAGAGAAATTGTAAGCTCATGTAAAGGTTTACTTATTCTCCATCCACAGCTTTCTTGTCACGTGGCCTTCCTTTGTTGGCCAATGGAAGCCACGGGAGAGGTCTGGCTGAGCCGGCCTCAAATGTTCAGAAATTATTGCCAGCTCCTTCGTCCAAGATGTCCTTAAGTAAGAACAGAGGTGACTAACAGTGTCTGTGGCTGCAGCTCAGGAGATGTGGTAGGAGTGGTGAAGAACACTATGGAGTCGGTGTACCCCAATTCCCTGCCTAGGTGATTGAACTCTTCCTTGCCCTGTTCTGTTTGCACAGTGTGTGGACACCAACTAAAAGATGAACGCACACATTTGAAGTGACTGCATTGATCCAGAGCAGTTACACAGACGAGGCCTTGCCTTGTTTGTCCGTTCCCCTGGAAGGAAACCCTTACACTATTGAGACCTGAGGCCTCCTGTCTGTCCATCAACCCTCCTTTCAGCAGGAGCTGGGACAGTCATTGAAATCCTGCCACTGTCACGTTGGTAATAGGCCCTAGCATTACATATTTGACATCAATCTGAATCAGTGCCCTGCTAAAATCTAACATTTAGATGTAACAATTTACATCTGGTGAGAGTTATTGGTTGTAGGGTAGCTGTACTTGTGGTCATATTGTATTTATTTTACTTGCTAAGCAAAGAAAAAAGTTTCAGAAATAGTTCAAAAAGGCTCCTCATTTCTTCCAGGCTGATGTTCACATGTCCCCTACCCATGAGACCTGCCATGACCACGTGACATAAAATCATATATTCCCACTGTCTCTATATATTCCTCCTGTCTCTACTTCTGCCCGGTGCCATCAGCATCTGTTCCTAATCCCACTCACTATATGTCCAAACCAAGAGAGCAAGAGCTTTCCGTCTGAATTTATCTTATTCATGGCCCCATTTTCAGTGGCTCTGACAGTGTGGGGGGCTACACTCTGCTCCCAGAAGAAATCTGAGGACTAAAGGCAAGAATGGACAGAGCGTGCTGGAACACGCTGCCAACGTCTGTAGAAAGGCTTCCTTCCTAGGAGAAAGCGGGCCATCTTTTCATCCCCCAGTTTGTTTTGGCTGCTGCTCCCATGAAATGTCACAGGCTTGCTCGCTCACAGCTCAGAGACTGGTAAAGGATGCAGGGATTTAAAACGATCCAGGTCAGGAACCAGCCCCTCCGAGAGACCTTTCCTGAATACCCCTTCTGCCTGCCCAGCCTGGATTAGCGTGGTTTTCGTGATTGCCGTAGCAACCCATGGAGGGTTCTATCATAGCACAGATGTAAGCAGATAATTATAGTCCAACCCACTTCCTCCCCTTTTCCAGGCAAAGGTGCTCACTTCTGAGCATAGTGTGAGAAGCATGAAGAATAGCCAATGAATCCATGCCTGTTACTTGGGTGCTTGCTAAGTAAGCAGCATATGTATAGATTCTAAAGGTATGTAGGTGCCACAGCAGCTCTGCGCAATGGTATAAATCATCTTTGCTATTAATATTTCATATTATTATCAAGAATATTCTAGAATCTTCCCCTTTATAGGGCTACCCTTGTGGTCTGAGAAATGCAACAGCTGGTTGCCGAATTTTTGCAGATAGTTTGGGAAGCTTCCTGTGTCCCTGACTGAAATTGAGGTTCTAATTTACTTTAAAAATTATTTTCTGTGTTGACAAGATGGCTCACTGAGTAAAAAGGCTTGCTGTTCAAGCCCAGTGACCTGAAAATTAGCCCCAGTACCCATGGTGGAAGAGGAGAACTGACCTCCAACTGGTGTCCTCTGGCTTCCATATGAGTGTTGTGATGCCCCTATAATAATAATAATAATAATAATAATAATAATAATAATAATAATAATAATAAATTAATAAAGTTATATGTTAAAACTTATTTTCCACATGCCTGGAGCATCTGCTTAATTCTAAGAAAGCAAGTCAGAAGTGTTCCAAGTAAACACTTGTGGATTCTTGACATCTTGATGCTGCCACTTTGATGTGGCTGTTTTGATTTAGGGCTCCCGGGACATTTTTTTCACAGACGAAAAAGCAAATGATTAAGCAAGCACCAGCAGTTTTGTATAGCAAAGAAATGTGCGCAACAGCCCTTCTCGTGTTTCCTACTATCTGCATGCTCCTGCTTTGCCATGGCTGTTTTGATGCCTAACGCTTTCGTGAGACCATGTGGAACTCAGCAGAATGTTTGCTTTCAGTACTTGCTGAGCTCATTTTAATAGAAAGAGTGGGTCTGATTCTAATTTTGATGGCAGCAGGGTACAATCTAAGTAGAAGGCAAGGGGGTTGATGATCTCGGGGTGGGGCAGGGGAGAGGGAAGCCAGAGTTTGGGAAGGGACTGGCTAAGGTAACGTGCTCCCTATCTCAGAACTCATACCACCTCTGTTCCTCGCTGGTCATTTTCTAAGTTTTGAGCTCCATTTTACTTTACAGTCCTGTCTGGAGAATTATTTAAAAATAGAAAAAGAGCCCCATGCACACCTAGAAATATGGTCTGTCTGTGTTAAAGAGATCATTTCAGGCATTTTCTCCTGCTGGCCGCATGAAGCCCTGGCTGTCTGTTTCACTTGGCCATGAAAGAAGTGGCCCCGATTGCTTGGCGGTTCTTATAAATATGGGGAGCCAGCCATGCTGTTTCTTTTTGTAGTGGTTAGAGTAGTCCACATGTGACAGGAAGTCAGAGTTGCCTACAATATCAATTTAGTAAGTAGAATACAGGGCCACTAGGAACCTTTTAGGTTTTTTTTTAAAT
>NW_004949096.1:8166181-8167055 GCF_000317375.1 Microtus ochrogaster | reverse complement strand
TGTTTCCTGGTTCCTGCCACAGGCCAAGAACCCTCTCACCCTTCCGAAGGGTCTTCAGGATCAGGACCAGGCTCCCCGTTTGCCAGTGACCTTGCCAACAAAAGGCCTACCTCTTTGATTTAATTGTAGTGGGGCGATCTGCTCTCCTTATTGCGGCCCATTCCCGCCGCTTGCGTCTGCCTCCACGCCGGTCCTGCCGCTTGTGTCTGTTGCCGCACCGGTCCCCCAAAGCCTATTACTGATTGCCGCGCCTCTCCGCAGCGACTTTGATTTAATTGTAGTGGGGCGATCTGATCTCAGTGTTGCGTGCGGTCCCTGCAGCCTGCTTCTGCTGCTGGAATGGTTCCCGTCGCCAACAGCCCGTGTCCTCTGCTGTCGCTCCGGTCCCAGCTGGTCCCAGACAGTCCCTGCCGGCCGTGGTAGGCGTCCTCAGGCCGCGTTCAGCCGCCCGCTGTTCCGACCGCGTTCCACCGCCCTTTTAGGTTTTGGATACTTATTCTCATGTGAGTATCCTGCCAGACTATGAAGTACTATACTTGATTTTTAAGGCATTTTGATATCAAATACATTAAACAGCTTGTTATGAAAAGTTAGCCACCATGTTTAGGTCCAAAGTTTTAGCTCTGAGCTAACGTCTCAAAATCTTGTTGACATGCTGGGGCAACTGGGTAGGTCCTTCCACGTATTGACATCTTTGCCAAGAGCTTGATGAGTCCTGGAGAAAGAGACTGCCTATTGCAGGCACCACACTCATGTATTCTGTTGAACATTTTGTTATGTGTGTATGATTGCTGTCCCGGTGGATGGGTGCACATGCCTGTGCAGATGTGTATGATTGCTGTCCCGGTGGATGGGTGCACATGCCTGTGCAGAT
>NW_004949096.1:8116373-8166081 GCF_000317375.1 Microtus ochrogaster | reverse complement strand
TATGATTGCTGTCCCGGTGGATGGGTGCACATGCCTGTGCAGATGTGTATGATTGCTGTCCCGGTGGATGGGTGCACATGCCTGTGCAGATGTGTGAGCACATGTCTACCTGTGCATGTGGAGGTGAAAGGCCATTCTCCAGGTGCCATCCATCAACCTCTCTTCCCTGAAACAAGGCCTTCCATTTAGCCTGGAGCTCACTAATAGGCTAGGCTGTCTAGCCAACAAGCCCTAGGAATCTACTTGTCTCTGCCCCCCAAGTGATGGCAGTATAAATGCATGCTGCTACAATAAGCTTTTTCAAGTGAGTTCCAAAGACCATACTCAATCTCCCTGCTTGCAGGGTAAGTATTTTACTAAGCCATTTTTCTAGTCCCCCCCCTTTACTGAATTTTTATGAAGGAATATCAGAGCCTTCCTTCCCATACTATAATATAATCTGACTCATCCCACATTGTAGATCTTTAGAGCCCTGGCCTCTGGCCTCCAGTTTAAAAAATTGGACACCCTAAACACTAGATCACACAGCTAGCAGGTGCTGGAGTGAAAACTGAACCCCTGAAGTCCACCTCTCCCCATTACCACCATAGTCACTGCCAGGCCTTTGCTCTGCAGGCAGACATTGCTTCCACGAGGCTTTGTCCAGTCCTTTGAGAGTACCAGAGCAAGGTTAGCACCCTTCTTTGGAAGGCACTGTCATGTCGCCTACAGTGACGTGTCCTTCTGGGTGTTGCAGTCTCTCGGTCTGTTTTGTTTTCACCCGTCAAATGATGGTGTTCTTAAACAGAGCTACCAAATGTGTCCTCAGTTTATCAAAGTGGAAATGCGCACGCTTCATTCTAAAAATCTTACTGGCCTAGGAAGTGAGGTAGCCGGGGGACAGGGAGGGGGAGCAAGGTTCTCACTTCCTCAGCAGGGGTTCTGTGGAGCAGACTGGCCAAGACAGCTTGTGTTCACTTAGGGTGTGTCATCTGGAAAATGACTGAGTTGTATTTGAAGATGACAGTGGCCAAAATGCTGCCATACTGCTTTGACTATTGGTGGTGTTGACTCATGGGAATTTAGCAGAGCTCTGACTTAAAACATTTTAAAATTACAGTCTGGGTAGTGGTGGTGCATGCCTTTAAGCCCAGCATTAGGGAACCAGAGACAGGCAGATCTCTGTGAGTTTGAGGGCAGCCTGGACTACAAGAGCTAGTTTCAGGACAGTCATGGTTGTTATATAGAAAAACCCTGTCTCAAAAAAAAAATTAAAACCACAGTGACTGAACTTTCTTTTAGGTGTATAAGTGGTTTTTCCAGGATGGAGGGAAGGCTTGGGTTGCCAGCAGGTGTGACTTTCACCCGTGTAGGATGTGGAAAATTTGAACTTGGGGGCATTCTAATTTTGGTGTAATTCAAGTTGCGACTTTCCTGGGAAAAAAAATATATACCACTTCCCCTGTCATTAAGTGAATGAAAGAGCTCAAATTTTGGAACTTGACATATCCAGATTTGAAACTTAATGTCCTGTAGATTCCAACAGAATGGAATAGACACTCCCATGCCAGAGTCGCACCGGAGTGACTCTTGGGAAAGAACCCCTGCTATTTTCCATGGTGCTTCTTTTTCTTACGATGGGGATACAGGGTAATGGGCGTGGCGGTGGTAGAAGCATCTATCCGCTCTACAGGTCAATTGGAATCCTGTTGTGCCCCTAATTCGTCCCCCTACTTGCCTACAGGAGACCCCCATTACCTCATTACCTCAGCCCAGGGAGTCACTAATCATGAGCTTGCTTTCTGTTGCAGTGCCAACAATATGCCCAAGCAGGTGGAAGTGCGCATGCACGACAGCCACCTCAGCTCTGAGGAGCCCAAGCACCGAAACCTGGGTCTGCGCATGTGCGACAAGCTGGGGAAGAACCTCCTGCTCTCACTGACGGTGTTTGGTAGGTGCCCTGCGATCTCTCCTCCCCTTTCTCCTGAGTTCACCCCATTCCTTTCTCCCAAGCTCTCCTGATTTGTGGGGAAGCTAGCCTCTCAGAGAGTGCTTCCCCCAGAAAAGGAAGCCTGCTGCCTCAGAGGCAAATCTATCCCAACTAGGCATCTGCTGTCCTCTGGAATCTGTGGTTCTCAATAACGTGTGTGTATATTCCCCGTGAGTGGGAATGCACGTTCTGGGCCACACTCGTGAAGACTATTGTTTTGAGCGGTTAGGAGAGAGGCCAAGGAATTGGCAATGCTGCAAATCTGAGTGATCTCTGAGCAGACAGGCAGAAGACAACATTTAGAGAAATACTTGCTTCAAGATAAGGACAACAGGGCCAGAAAACCCCATCAGGCCTTTGCCAGAAACATCACCAACTTTGATTAACTGATAAATCTGGAGAGGGGAACATGGGAGAGACCTCGTTCTGGGATGATTCTTTGGTCTGAGTTGTCAATACAGTCTCGTTTTTGGGTTTTCTACAAGGTGTATTGAAAACAGAGCAAATGGCAGTTTCTTGTAATGACAGCCGCAGTTTCTGTTCTCGATTCTCTCTTTGTTCCTCGGCTCTCACTTAGGCTACAGAGAAGCAACTAAAGTTCATCCCCCCACCTCCTCACCAACACTCATACCCACCCATGCACATATGCCTTGTGCCATCTCAGCTGCCAGTGGACTGGAATCAAGGCTGGGGATTGCCTCAGTTCTCTTAGAAATAGGGAACCACAGACATTATTTTAAGACCCACACACTATGTAATCAAGTCTCATTCATCATAGGACTAGAAGAAGATTGACTTTTTTTAACCTGTAGATCCAGGAAAAGAGATCTGTCCTTGAGTTACACCCTTCTCTTACATCCCCGGAATTAACTCCACGACTCATGTGACTGGCAGCTCCTTCCCCATCACCAAGGGGGCTGTGGCCTGGATTCCAGTTTTTGCTTCTGTGGCTTATGTTGACCACCCATTTTCAACAGTCTAAGGTTTTTCTGTGGAACGTAGGAGTCTGTGCGGCAAACAGCATCTCTGTCAGCATCTTCGCTCTATTGGACTCCTCCTAGGTTATAGATCATTAGAGCCCTGTATGCCTCTGGCCTTCAGTAAAAAGGGAAGATACACACCAAACGCCAGATCACATTGCCAGATCTGACTGAGAGAAGAAAGGACACTGCCTGCTGGGAGCTGGTTCTTCTGAGAATCTGTGATGCTACATGCAATCAATATCTCTAAAAATTTCGGAGTCAAGTCTTTATTTCTCCTCGTGGAGTACTGAAAATGTTCTCTGAACTCCCCTAGTGTTAGAATAGTTGGAGCCGTACCGAGAGGGATCGTGCTCGTTGTCAAAATCGGTTTGCCATGTGTCATGTCTTTATTTTGTGGTATTTGTAATCCATTAGGCAGACGCATGAGAAAAAGATAATCAAAGAGAGGAGTCCGCAGAGTTATTCATCTGACGAGGACAAAACACTGAGTTCAGCTTTCCTCTCTCTCCTCTTCAACAGGTGTCATCCTGGGGGCAGTATGTGGCGGGCTGCTTCGCCTGGCGTCTCCCATCCACCCCGATGTGGTCATGTTGATAGCCTTCCCGGGGGACATACTCATGAGGATGCTGAAGATGCTCATTCTCCCCCTCATCATCTCCAGTTTAATCACAGGTGAGCGCTCCTTCCTGGTGCCTGCCCAAAGTGCAGCAGAGCCCTGCCCTGGCTTTGGGGTTCCAAGTAGAGTTTCTGTTTGGCTGAGTCAGCAGATGTGATCGTTGCATTTCTGAACTTACTAGTGTTTCTAAGATATGAATCATTGGTCCTAGAAAAGAAAAAAAATACCATCTATCATTCACTCTGCCTTTCCTTCCTACAGACAAAGATATAAAGGAACAGCTATGTATTAACAGTGATGGTATCTTGTTGTTTCATTTTTATTACTTTCAAAAATATATTTTATTCAGAAACTGGTATAGGGACTGAAAAAGTACGCTGCCTTTATTATTTACTTGGGTATATGGGAAGATATGAATTGAGAAGAGATTAAATGCTAGGCATAAAAGCTGAGGGTTTGTCAAAGATTATATCCTTAATATGTGATACCATACTTTCTAACATTTTTGGCTAAAAGAATTAATTGATTTGAGTTTTTCCTATGTTTGAACTCATGTTGATAATTTTCTTCTCACCAGACAATATTATTGAAACAGGGTATGCTGCACTGCGTAGTGACTACTTTGGAATTAAGAGTGAGAGGTGCCAGCCAGGAGGTGGTGGCACACTCCTTTAATTCCTGCACTCAGGAGGCAGAGGCAGGCGGATCTCTGTGAGTCTGGGGCCAGCCTGGTCTACAAGAGCTAGTTCCAGGAGAGGCTCCAAAGCTACAAAGAAACAAAAACAAAAAGAGTAAGAGGTACAAACTAGCTGGGTACCTGTGAGCCAGGTGACCTTGAGAGCTGTCTTTGGCACTGACCACCTTGTAGAAGCAGGGTTCAGTAACTCCAGCTGACTCAGATGCTGGGCAAGCTGCCCCACAGCCTCGCACCAGCAACACCGGGTATCAAGTTCAAGCGTTTAGGGACCCAGTAAGTTTGCAGTCATTAAATCCTGGGGTGAGTGAATCTCTCCGAGACAGAGAAAATGTTCTCCGGTCCTGTTCAGCAGATCTCATACAGGCCAGCTAGGAGAGACCTGGCTTCCTTTGCCCAGAATTACATTTTAGGTTGTAGAGAGATGTGGGTCATACATGGGTCAGATTGATTCAGAGAAATTCACATCAACTTCCTCCCCCATGTGATAAAGGGCCTATCCCCAGAAAAGGACTCAGTCTCTCTGCTCAGCAGAGGCAGGAACTGAAACTAGGAAGTGGGCACACTGAAAAAGCATCTGGAGAAAAACCCACTGGGCTGAGGTCTGTGTGACTTAACTTGGGGTTTCCTCTCACCTCGCTCAGGACAGATGCTGCACACGCTGCTGGCAGCTGCTTCTTACACGTGTTCTCCCATAGCCACATGAGGTTACACATGAGGCCACCATGTTTCAGCACAGAGAGATGGGAGGGCCATGCTGACTCTCCCTTTAAGGCTCTAGTAATGTATTCTAAAGACATTTGAACACGACCTTGATGTACCAGCTTTTGATTCTCCTTAATAAGGACAATAAATAGAATAGTAACACAAGTGAAACACTAGCCTCGGCTAGACCATCACCCCAGAGAAGATACTTAAGGTCACAAAAATGGAAAATATATTACCTTGGAATTAAAAATGGAAAACTCTTCAACGTTATTCTCACATATGCGATACTGACTGGTGGTGTGTACATCATATAGCTATCTGTAAACTATGAGCCCATTGTCACCAACTCTCCCCAGCTCTCAAGAATCTCAAAAAGTGCCGGGGGATGGTGATGCATGCCTTTAATCCTAGAACTTGGGAGGCAGAAGCAGGTAGATCTCTGTGAGTTCAAAACCAGACTGACCTACAGAGTGAGTTCTAGGACAGCCATGGCTACACAGAGAAACCCTGTCTTGGAAAAAAAAAAGAATCTAAAAAAAATCACTAGAAAATGGAAATGTAAAACGTAGAATTGGTTACATATTTACTTTTAAGAGTGTTAATTGACCACTAATGTAACTGAATGATGGAAAACCAGGAGTTGCAGATATGTAGGGATGAGGTCATGGGTAGAAAAGAACAGAACTGATCTTTCTGAATTTCTTTTAAACCCAGGGTTGTCAGGCTTGGATGCTAAAGCCAGTGGCCGCCTAGGTACGAGAGCCATGGTGTATTACATGTCCACAACCATCATTGCCGCTGTGTTGGGCGTCATTCTGGTGCTGGCCATCCACCCTGGCAATCCCAAGCTCAAGAAGCAGCTGGGGCCTGGGAAGAAGAACGACGAGGTGTCTAGCCTGGACGCCTTCCTGGATCTCATTAGAAATCTCTTCCCAGAGAACCTGGTGCAAGCCTGTTTCCAACAGGTAACCCAAAGCCCTGTGGCATTCCTGCACAATCGCCCACCTAGTGCGTGGTAGCATAGAGACAGTTTCAACTCTGAGTAGTGATTTTCTTTTTTTTTTTCTTTTAAACACTGCCTGGCCCCAATAGTTCCAACCTCTTATTAGCTAGCTCTTACATATTAATCTAACCCATTTCTATTAATCTTTGTAGCCCACATTTTCTTAATATTTATTTGCCTCTGCCATGCTCAAGTGCTGTGTGAAGTGCTCTGGGGAAGGATTCTGGCAGTGGAGTCAAGTGGCTCCAGAATCATCGTTTCCTGCATCCTTAATATCTTGTCACTCCGAGACTCACCCTTCCCTTTTTCCTTCTTGTTCCCATCTTCGAGTTGCACACGAACACATTCTTACCAGTCTTATTCATAAGCTTCTGAGCTGCCCACTGGTTCTCAACACTATCTCAAAGCTCTATGTGTTCCATAAAGAAAAAGATACTGATTTAATCTAGCCTACAAAATGAGAATCTGTAATCCATCCTCAAGATGAACAGAGGACTGAGGATAACTTTTTAATTGTGGAAGCAGCATGCATCTCTAATCCTAGCCCTGGGGCGGCTGAGACAGTAGAATCCCTAGTGTAGCTGAATTTGCACGTTCCTGGTTCACTGGGAGACCCTGTCTCAAAACAGAAGAGGGAGAAAGACCAAGGTAGGTGCTGATATCAACTATTGGCCTCCACATGCACTTTCATACCCATACCAGGGCGTGCACACACACACACACACACACACACACTCACACTTATTTCTTTTAAAAACAGGTAATTCTGTTAAGTGAAGCTGTGGAGCCACCAGCCAAGGTTACACTCACTGCCCTGCTTTCTTTCCGCAGGGCCAGCTTAGGTGGGCACACACCTCACTCCCCTTAACTCATGAAAATACACTGGACCCCATATGTCTCAGCCCTTTCTCAGGGAACCCCTGAAGAATGAAGTTATGAGACAGGCAGCTTAGAAGAAAAATCTGGATTTCCAGCCCTCCAAATGCAGTGCCAACTCCCGCTGAACCAACATCATAGCAGGCTGGGATGGGTTTTTCTGATTTTCAAATGTCATTTGATAAAGAAATGAATATTTAAAATGGGAGATGTACTCCTTGCCTTGACTGGATCATTTTCGGTGTCTATTCATGTATGGAGATATTCCATTACACACCGTGAATATGTATGGTTCAGTCAATGTGGACCTATGTTAAAGAACACCGTTCCAGATAGGGCAAGTAGACTGTAGAGTGCCTACAGGCTGAGGAAGGAACCATACTGAGGGTCCCCCATTCATCTGCTTCCTAGCCTCACCTAGGAGAACGAAGTTGCTTGTTTTGGAGTGGTAGGTACAAGTGACAGCCGAGTCTTTTTGAAAATTTTGAGATATGAGTTTTGTACCTATGAATCCTAGGAAATTAGCTAAGAAAGGGAAGGTGGGGATGTATGAGAGATCCAACAGAGCTGATCTCCTGCCTGTGCCAGGTCGCATCCCAGATACCCCCATTTCAGTCTGGAAAACAAAACCAGAAAGCCCTAGGATGCAGAGTTATTGCTCTGATCTTATCGGTTTCAGCTTCTGTGGTGTTGGCCATATTCACATTTGGGGTCATTCCTGGGTGGTGATGTTCTTTGTCCCACAGCGAAGGATACTGTCTGAACTCTAGGGGATAGAAGACCGCATCAGGATCTATTTCCTGCCATCATCCTGCTTCTTCCTATGGTCCCCGAGCTTTGCTTCCCCCAGCTAAGGCCTGGGTCAAGCTCCCTTTGAGTTGGGGTGGTGTGAGGAAGAATAGTCCTCTACCTTGAGGGAGGAATGGGTATAGATCCTCACCCTGGCTCCAAGGGCCTTGACTAGAGGGGTTCATTCTTACAGAGTAACATTGACAGAGATGAGGAGAAGGGGTGTCACTAGTCCTTTCTGGGTTCCTGTGGCCTGGCAGGGAGTATTTTAAAATTGCCTTTCTTGAGTGAAGGGGGATTCCTGACCAGAATTAGAAACAGATGTGAAAAGGAAGGAGCCCAGTTCCTAGATTGAAGGCAGTTTTCCGTCATCCTGACTTGCTTGAGTCAGCCCCTGTGTGTGTGTAAAAGCGAGGTGGCCCCTGCCTATTGTTCAGGGCTGGCTGAGAGGACCTAAGTTTCCACATGTTTCCTGTCACATGGAAGAAGGCAGAACTCATCTCAAGCAGTTGCTAGTGGACCCGGGTCAAATTCACATTCTTATTCTAAGGAAGATTGAGTCATGGTTTTCCATGACTGGTTTTCCATTGAAAAATCCCCAGCATGACAGCTGTGGGTACAGACAAAGCTACAGGTAGCTGAACGGGAGAGGCTGGTGGGAGGAAGGTGTGGAGGTGAATTAGGAGGGATGTGTCAGTTTTCAGGTAAGGGATGCTGGGAAGTTGTGCTCAGGTCTTACAGCAGGTATTCAGATGGCCCAACCACAGCAGGCTCTGTGAGACCTCAGGCAGAAGACCTGACCAGTGTGCCGATCAATGTCCCTGTCTCCTCGGCTTCAACTGAAAGCCCTTCCTGTGCTGTTTGAAAGCAGATTTTGGAGTCAAACATGATTCCTGTTGAATCTAGCTTCACCGACTAACTGAAAATCAAGCCTTGGGTTACCTATAGAGGACATACTTGATGCTAAGGCTTTAGCTCCCAGCCTCCTACCTGATCCTGACGGTCATGATTTACCTGGGCCTTGATAATCACTTCAGATTAACCAAGCTTTGGCTTCTTCACCACCTTTGTGGCTCAGAGCCTGGCAGCTGCATCCAGAAGTGTCACTTCTGTGTTTTCTCTTCACGCTGCTATTTCTCAGAACTTGGGTCACCATCTCCTTGTGTAGCCACTCTTGGGTCCTGTACACATGTGGCCAGGTTAACATGGAAGACCCCTGGCACCTCCTATAGAAGCCTGCCCATCCTTCTCTCCTGCCCTTGTCATCCCAGTTCTGTATGGCTAACTGTCAAACTCAGCCACAGAAGGATCAAGTCCACCTAACTTAGCAGATGGTGCAAGGAGGTGGGCGGAACTCAATGGTGGTCAGGCCATCTGAGTTCAAGTGTCAGCTCTGCTAATAACTATGACGTCTGGAAAGTCAGCTGACTTCTCCATGCATCCCTTTCAGTATCTATTCAAAGTTCAGCCATCTGTCACCTCTGCGTGCCAGCACCCACATTCTAGGATGTTGAATGATTTCTATTTTAATGCCCTCGAAAGTGGTATTTTTTGAGGCTAAGATGTGATTTTTGCATGCAGGATGCCTGACACATTTAAAATTAGAACCACTTCCACGGATGTCAAGGAATAGCCTGAGAGATGCTTGGGGATTATTGGGCGAGGGTTAGCTGGCTTTGCTGCCTGAAAGAAGGGGATGTTTTCCCACCTTACATATGAATCACATGATCCTGGAATATTGGCAGATGTCACCCCTGATGTCCAGATTCCAGCAGAACCTGGTTTGGGGAGGATCGAAGGCCCAGGACAGGCTTCTGGTGATGTTGTACAGCGGAAGGAATATCTAGCTGGGTCTCACAGATTGGAGAAGCATCAAAGTTGGACACATGATGTCACCCCCCAAGCAAGGTGTTATCATGGGAGGAAAAAGGGTCACATATCCCCCAGCTTCAGCAACTGCACTGCTTAGGGAGCGGAGGGTGCAAATGAATTTCACAAATCATTTAAGAGCCTTGTCAGTAGGACAGTTGCACCCTACTGCGTAAACCATGAGCTAACACTGTTTAGCATAAACATAAACTATTTCTCACTTCTATTAGCCTCGTTCTGACATTACTGAGAACCCTAAAATATGTGGTTGGCTGGGTCATTGTTGACCTTTCAGACCACACCTCACTTTTATGCTTTTTCCTCCCTCTCCATTAGATTCAGACAGTGACAAAGAAAGTCCTGGTGGCACCTCAGGCCGAGGAGGTCAATACAACCAAGGCGGTCATCTCCATGTTGAATGAAACCATGAACGAGGCCCCCGAGGAAACTAAAATCATTATAAAGAAGGGCCTGGAGTTCAAAGACGGGATGAATGTCTTGGGTAGGTAAACTGGTTGCTGGTGTCCATCACCTCTGTTGCTGACAGTGGCCAGCCTTTTGCTGTTGCCTTCTTCCCTCAGCTCTTTTTCCCAAGCTTTCCTCCCAGAGGACGCAGTAACTCTGCTGACCTCTAGGTGGCGCAGGAGGCTCTTTCTGGGGAACAAAATGAGGGTCATTGAGACTGAGCTGAGCTGTGAAGGAAGAGGGACAGAAGGATGGGCAGAAGGGAGACCCCAAAGGGACATGGCAGTCGGAGATGGGGAATGGGAACAGAGGAAGGAGCTGAGGCTTGTCAGGCGCATTCCTTGACTCTGCCTAGTGCTGTCAACTCACCTTATGGCTCTAACCAGTTTATGAAATAAGATATCCTTATCTTTGGTTTATTAAGAATTTTTTTTTAGATGTCACTGTGCAATAACACCTTGCTGGTTGCCCCATCCCAGCTTCCTATCTATAAAAAAATGCAAAGTTACTGGTATTGGCCAGCATTAGATTGGGGAACAAAGGGGCACTGTAGAGCATCGTGTTTAAGTGTCTAGGATCTCAGGAACCTCTTTCTTCAAGCTTGGTGCCTTCTCCCCACCCATCCAAAGGTTCTCTTCAGCTGGACAAATGTGAGATTCAGCTTGTCTACTCCTAGGCAAGTTGTTCCATTTCTCTGAGCCTCGGCAGGAAAGTTGAAATGGCATTGGCATGGGTTTCATGGACCAGCCGTTGTAACTGTGGAATGAGCACATGCCCCGAGTTCTGTTCAGACAAGTTCTGATCATTATAAAAAGTAGAAGAAGAAGTTCTGAGGAAGAACTCAACCAGAAAACATCTCACAAAGTGCGGGGGTGAGGTTTCCCTCATGGGATCGGCTCCAATTTTGCCCAGTTTTACTACCCACTCAACCACTGTAGGGCTTCAGGCTGGGCCCACACACCTCAAATTTCACCACTCACCAATACTATGATGTCAAGAAAATGGGACATTTATCCAGAAGATGGAAAGATAGGAATTTGTAAGCAAGGTCTTGCAAACAAAGTTTCTAAGGACTCAGGTGAGAGCTGTTTAGATGGGTGAGCTCTGACATCCTGTCCCTTTGTTATCTCAGAGATCAATGCCCTTGTCTCCTTGGACTGTTATCAGGTAAACTTAAATTTTAGGACAATAACAAATAATAATTTTAGGACAATAACAGTAATTTAGTGTAACTAAAGGCATGTCCCAAGTGCCTGGGCTATTCTAAAACAAAGAAAAAACATTCATATGTATCTGGAATTCAGAACGTGATTGGGGTTCTGCTTGATTGATTTTTTTGCTGTGCTTCGTGGTCCTTCTCAAAGGATATCTGTGTAGAGAGTGGGTGGCGGAGGAGCAGGCAGCTTTGTGACTGCTAGGCTGAAGTGATTTTTTTGTGTTTGACCTGGAAAAAAGCAGGCTGGATAGGCAAGAGTGAGGGAGGAGATAAACTGAGTGGGTTACCAGGCAACCAGCAATCAGCAAGCACAGGTGAATCAGTGAGAGGCCAGAGGTGGTTGGAGGGAGGAGGAGGAAGTGTGGGAGGCCCTGTAAGGTGGAGGCTTTGCAGGTAGGCCAGCAGCCTCTCTCTCCCCACTGGAAAGATATCCACAAGCTTCTCGGGAGCCTTCTCAGCTCTCTGCGCTCCTTCTGGTGCGTTGTGACTTTAGATACCACCTCCTTGACAAAGGAAGCTCCCCTCTCCAGAAGGTTGAAGGTCTAACAGGCTGATATTTTGGAGTGAATCATTTCGCCCTCATCTTTTCCAGAGGCTTGATGAATTCTAGAAAGTCATGTGACCTTTGGCTGTGCCTGGGAGTTGCAAAACACTGGCAACTCGCTCAACCCCAACGACCAAGTCTAAGAGGGCTTTGTTCAAATGAAACACTCCTGTTCCAGTGAGCAATTTCAATTAGGCAATGTTTACCCAGGGAAATGGCGGGCTGAATGGCGGCATTCCATCCAAGTACACAGCAAGGCACTGTGAAGCCAAGGGAAGTTAGATTGTTGAGAAACTTCCCATTTGCCTGTCACAGCTGAAATAAGGTTCTTTCCGTGGCCTTGCAAGGGCAGAGGTAGTGACTCTGCTTTTTGTTTTGTTTTTCTGTATTTCTGCTCTTTGATTTTTGGAAAGTCCCAAGGACTGAGCCTTGCAATACATGAAGATAGAGCCCAGGCTCTCTCTTCCACTTCTTCAAGGACGGGTTTTTCTCCTAAGAAACCCAGAGAGCTACAGTGTGTGGTATAGCACACCTGTTATTCCAGCATTTAGGAGGATGATTAGTCAAAGACCAACTTGAGCTACAAACCAATACTAGTCTCAAAAGTCAGCTAAACAGATGAACTCCCAAAAGAACTCTGAATCCCCAACTTAACTCCAGTTGCTTAAGCCAGCGTCAACTGCTCCTGTAAAAATCTTTTTGTTTTGTTTTTTATAAAGACATAAAGTGTCTGCTGTCTCTGAGGAGAGTCTTCATTCTAATTCTTGGGGACCTTAAGACTTTGTATATTACATTATCAACAGTATTAACTCAGAAGTAATTGGACTTCTCAGCCTGAGTTTCCGCAGATGGACTTTTTGTCGTCATACCCAGCAAGCTGCCCTGCATGGGTGGAGGAAGAGCTGGAACCCAGTATCCATATTACTGCAAAATTAGTTCATTCTGCCCTGCATTCAGTCTTCATTGAGCCGCATCTTCCTGGGGTCAATAACTCAATTGTGAAGTCACTAATCAATCCCTCTGGTCAAGAGCTAAGAGGGAAGATATTAAATTTCAAATGTTAGTCATCTCAATACAAGGGCTGCATTATTTTCACTAAAGAGAGATGGGATCCTAGCAAGTGTAGTTAACGAGGCTCATGAATGTTTGGTGTAGAGAAGAAGGGTGGCGTTGGGGGATGAGGGGGAGAAAGGTAAAGTCAGAGGTTCAGAAAGAAGTAATTTATGTCTAGGAGAATCGAATTATAATGCTGTGATTGACCCGACATAAACCAAAATTCAGGAATAATTGGCTGTAATAAGGAAAGACTTGAAATTAAGCCCTGGTAAACTGAGGCAGGGCAGGGTCAAAAAGAGGATGGAGAAAGAGGAATTAGAAGATGGCCAGTGGGCCCAGTCTCCAGTGTGTGAGGTGATACTGGGGATGAAATGGGGGTGAGGGTGAATCTCTGGAAATAGATTCCAGGCTCTGCCTTTGAGGATCTAAAGAACAAGGGCAGGTTACCAGGTCCTTAGACAGGTGAAGATGCAAAAGGTCTGGGATTGAGTGTTGGATTTGCTTCAGGATGTGGTGAAATGAGGCTTCTATCAAGAGAGAGGAGCAGGGAGCGAGCTCCTCAAATCCATCCTGCCTTAGGTTAGGACTGGCCCTGGAGTCTGATGTGTGATTGAACTAGGATGTCAAGTAAAAAGAGAAGATGGCCGAGAGGTAGGTATTGACAAGATCTAATAATCGGCTCTACATTCTGGCTTTATCGTCCTGAAATGGATTGAGAAAAGAAAGCCTGACAAGTTGAATTTTAAAAGGGCAATTAGTTGGGGTTTCCCAGCAAGTTTGGGTTTCTTGTCTCCTGTTTCATCGCCTCTTCCTTCTACCTGCTGGAGGGTAGTCCCAGGGTGAAGGGTTGCTGCCATGTGTCTCTCAGAACAACACCAAAATGATCTAGACATTTCTCTAACAAGAACTTTATGGACTCTTTGGTCTTTGCTGTCCCAACAGTGGCTCCAGAGTTGGCATGGCAGTCCCTGAGTGCCAACAGGCTCCTCTCGGTTAATCTGGGTGATGATGGGAGCTGTTCCCACAGGATTTGTTAAGTGAGGAGGAAGAGAGGATGGCACCTTTCATTTTGGAATGAAAATGAATTCATTTTCTTCAAGGAATTCACACTCGAACTGCTTAGAGTTTGGCCTGTCCATGTGAAAAATCTCAAGAAAAGCAACAGTTAGAGGATGCGGGGGTGGGGTGGCTTTCGGTGTGAAATGGAATGCTTTTTCCTTCTCATTCCTAATTTATTCAAGGGTGAGTGGCAGGCAGAATTGACCCCCCTTCTCTCTTGCTAAAGAGTGAGGGAAAGGAAGCAGAGATTTTGTCATTTGTCCTGACTCATTTGTCGTTTGCCCACAGGTCTGATAGGGTTCTTCATTGCTTTCGGCATTGCCATGGGGAAGATGGGCGAGCAGGCCAAGCTGATGGTGGAGTTCTTCAACATCCTGAATGAGATCGTAATGAAGCTAGTGATCATGATCATGTGGTAAGTCTGCTTGCTCTGACATTGTGATGGTGCCAGGCAGAGCCTGGTCCCCAGAGGGCAGTGGCCTCCTTCCAGTACAAAAAGGATGGGTGTGAACCAGAACGATACAGAGAAGGTGGAAATTCTCCTCCACTCCCCCTTGCTTCCCTTTCTTCCCACAGTGGTGTCATTGGGCCAAATCTGATGTGCTTGTCCTTTGACTTGAGAGCGGGTTTTATTGTTTCCCATGTTCATCCCAGCTCTGGCTGCTGTAACGGCATGCTATACCCTAAGGGACTTGTACATTCCAGGTATTTCTCCCAGCTCAGAAAACTGGGAGTCTGATCAAGGTGTCTGTGTGATCGACTCCTAACACATTCATCTGAATTGGGAAAGAAACAGCTCGGGGGACAAAGAGGGAACATCCCAGGTCTCCTCTCTAGAGCAATGCTTTAGTCTGCTTCTTTCTGCTGCTGGAACAGCATACCACAGGCTAGGTGAAATTACAAACAAAGGATTTTTTTTAAAACCACAGGTCGGGGGACTGGCAAGTACAAAATCAGTCATTGGCAAATTTGTTATCTGGTGAGGGGCTGATCTTTGTGGACGATTCTTTATGTGTGCCATCACATGGTGAAAGGAATGAATGGGCTTCACCAAGGCTCTTCTATTAAACACTAATCTCATTTAGGAGGGCTCACCTCCAAGTGACCCATCTTCTAAACCACCGTTCTGAGGCTATGACTCAACACACAGGAATCTGGGGGACAGAACCGTCCCAACTTTAGTAGACACCAGTCTTACTCATTCAAGTGCTGTCTAATCACTTCTAAAAGGTCCACTTCTACATGCCCAGTATTAGGATTTAAACATTTAAATAGGGGCAGGCAATATATTCAGTTCGTCAAAATGGCTAAGAAATTGAAACTAAGTGACGGAAAGCAAAATCAATAGGATGATAACATTCCATAACCTGAGAATTAAGAGAAATTCACATTATCTCCCAGAGCCAAGTGTAGCGATGTATTTGTGGTTGAGTCTCATTAAAACTTGAGGAATGAGAGGCCAACTGGAGGCTTTGAGGTTTCAGTTCAATAAGATAACAAAATATTAGTTCTGGCATGTTCACCTCATTGAACTTTTGAAATAAGAAAGGATAAAGGGAGGGTGGTAAAATATGGTGCTCCCATCGGTAGTGGTTCTGGGCCTTCAGCTCCTCAGGTGATGCTAAATTTTTACGTATTTATTTGGTGAAAAACTCATTGTGAAGATAATATAATTTGTATTATTAGTATTGGCCAGCTGAAATTTGCTGTATAGTCAAGGAAGACCATGACTTGATCCTTCCTCTGAGTATTGGTATGTACCTCCATATCTGGCTTAAAATTATGATCATTAAAATATAAGTGGAATTATTTTTATCTCATCTTGTGTTCAACTTCAATTAATATATTATTAAATTAATTTAGTAAAAATTATCATCACTAAATTATAGCTAAGACTTTCCAGTTTTTTTTCAATATGCTTGGTATTAACTTTCCACGTTCACCCCTTTTCACCCTAGTAGTACCTAACAAAATAGATGCTTTCAGTAGCCCGTTTTCCAGATGCCAACACTAAGCACAAAGGTTGCAAAGCTCTGTTGTCCAGCTGTGTCTAACTCAGTGTCTTTCCAAGTCCGAAGTGGATGAAATCTAAGAGCTCTGGCTACAAGCTATGCGACCTTAGGCAACTTAGACCCATTTAAATTCTAATATTCTGATTAGTAAACAAGAATAATTGTAAAATCCATGTCATGAAGCTGCTTCGAGAATTGGGTAAAATGCTGACCCCAGTCATTGAAGTTGTTCTGTCCCCACAGGACCACAGCATTTCTGCGAATAGGCCTGTGGTTATTCTGTTGCAACCATTCTCACCATCAATCTAACCCTTATCTCCTGCATCTCTGTGTGTATTAAGTCTTTAAGAAGTCTGAAAACCCCCTGGTTTTATTGAAAGCTCTATAACTTTTTAAAATTTCTTTAAAATTTTTTTCCAAACCCTGAAAATCTTAAACAGGAAGCAAAACTTCTCATAGTCTTCCTCTACTAGAGAAAGAGGTATCTGCCCTTTCTTTGTTTCTACCACTTGACTACTGGTCCTCCACCATTCATACTGTTAAAGAGCCAGGGAGGGTAGCTTTCTGCAGGGCGGCCTCAAAGGGGAGAGGGGCCATAGCAATGTGCTTTTACAGTGATGGAGAGGAGCTAGGCTCAGACCCAACCGTACTGTGAAGTTGAGAATTTATAATCAAGACTCAGGGATTCTGCTAAGGGCCTAGCAGGATTCTTGTTGAAGTCAGGCCAGGTTAGCCAGATACCACATAGGGGGTGGTGGACAATGAGGAACCTGGTCATAGATGGACAGCCACACACTGAAGATACTGGCTAAACTGAGTTGGTGGGGTTCTTTGTTAAAACAGTGTTTTAAAGGAAGGAGACAAATAGAGCCTAACGATGGAGGGACCTAACTAAAGTTTGGTAAAGCAAAGAATTTTTTTCAGTCCATTTGTTCTTTCACTCAATAACTAATCCTTTCTAACTGACGGTGATGCGGTGTAACAGTGAATACCACAGAGGATTCCGGCCTATGTGGGCCTCACACTGTAGTGAAAGGCAGGAAGGGAACCAGACAAAAGGAAACAAACACGAGTTTAGTTAGTGACATAGACAGCAAAGGCAGGGTGCAGGGTCAAGAGTGAAGGAAGTAGGCCTGAGTGGCCAGGATGTGTGGGGAAAAGACACGGTCCAGACCTGACAGACAGCACAGTGAACTGAGAGGGGGACTCTGAGCAGAGGGAGCCGGGAGGGGAAGGCTTTTGAGGTTCAGAACCTAGCTGTGGAGCCACTGGAGTGAGAATGGTTAAAATGGTGAAAGGAGGGGGTGATGGTGGAGAGGCAGGCAGGAGTCAGAGCCTCCGGGGCTCTGGGGGCCACTCATGGCTTGGGTTTCATTGATTTGTGACAGGAAGCTTGGGGGGCACAGTGCCCTTATACACAAAACGCAGAGCTGAGAAAACAACCCACCTGTGGGTTACATGGAATCATTCCCCACTTCTGTCCTAATGACTGTGTCTTGAACTGGAAGCGGATCAGTAATTACTGGGTGTCACTGGCTTCAGAGCTGTTGTTGGGTGGAGCCCGGAGCCTCTATTTGCACTTAATTATGGTCTTGGTCGTTGCAACTCAGGCAGTTTGAGTGGTAGCCTTGGACTTTGGGCATTTCCCCCTTTCTTTCCCATGGACTATCATCTACAGTGAGCTCATTCATTGATAGTGGAAGCCCAGGAATACAGCTCAAGTCAGGCGTAGGGAAGTAATGGCCGTAAGTCCAAGGGCAAAGACTCTTTACACCCCCACTAATATTCATCCAATTAGAGGCGGCCAAGTGTTTGGAGTAGCAAGGGCCACTCCATGTTCCGTCTTCTGTACTCTCAAACACTCACACTTCACCTTGTGGCATTTGGTTAGTGTTCTCTATCTAGAATGGGAGCTGGTGTTTACCCCCTCTACCCAAACCCCACCTGCTGGGTGCTCCTGCTGAGCCTCTCTCTAGCCCATCTGCCTTTGGCTCAACTGTACTGCCCCCAGGGAATTTTGCAGCTGCTCTTCCCTGGCAAAGTGCCTCGAAAACGTGTTTCCTCCATTCTGCAGATGACTTGACCTGGGGAAAGGAGCAGGGGGTGAAAGAAAACTGACTAGCATCCCCAAAAGCTCATATCTTAGTTTCTCTGGACGGCTTTAAAGGATGATTGGTGTTGGGAAAAGAACTGACCTCTTGGTTCATGAAGATAAACCCTTCAGGGCTCTATAGGAAGGCATTCTGTCCAGTTATTTACAGTCTCGGTGACGAAGTGCTGACTTCTGGGGCTCTGTAGCTGATTGATGAGATGTTGTGACTACAGGCAACCAGAAGAATATCAAATGGCAAGAAACACGAGGGTTAAATGACATGACAGAATGCTTGTTTCACACTCCTATTAATGTCTAGGGAAGCTGTCCGCAACCATGGCCAGCCTGCACCCCAGGGGAGAGCAAGAGAGGATCAGGCTGGAAGTTATACCAGGAAGAGCAGAGCGACACTAACGCTCTACTCTGTTGCTGTCAGACATAACCTGGCTCTTTCTGAACAAGGTTTGCTCAGAAGACCATCTGCCATTGGGCAGCCTGTGAGAGGCTGTAGAAAGCCTCATTAGCTCAGACTTGGATGAAGGGGCATGGACCAGGAGAGGCCTTGTTGCCCAGGTTTGTGCTATCTGAGGCTGTTGTGAAAGTTTCCGAGTCAGGAATCGAACTGAGAAGGATGGGGGAGGAAATCCGGCAGTGAGAAGGATGGGGGAGGAAATCCGGCAGTGAGAAGGATGGGGGAGGAAATCAGGCAGTGTGTACACGGATGCACGTTCGCGCTGAGCTTCACGGCTACTTGGTGATGATGGAGTCAGCCCCTAACCCTGATGCCCACAGCAGAAAAATGAGAATATGTCCCCAATGAGGTCCAGTAGCTGGTGAAAGGCTGGACAACGTCCATGTTTTCTGTATTTAAGGACTCTCAGCTGCTCTCCACAGCCTTTCTTAAACTTAGAAAAAGACTGGAACCAGGCCTGATTGTGGGAAGGAAAGGAGGAAGGGAGAGGTGGAGGAAAGGAGCAAGGGAGGGAGGGAGGAAGGAGGAAAGGAAGGAAAGAGTCTCACCTCTGCCCCCCCCATTGGAATCCCTATCTGGGGATTTTATTTTCTTCTTCATTATTCTCAAAAATGTGTCGTTAATTGTTAATGAGTTATAAATCTTCCTATAAATATCTTATTCCAACAGACACTATCAGAGTGTGAACAAATTCATGCCCAGCAGTGCCTCTATTAAATAATAATAATACCGGTTATTACTATAATTAATTATAATAAAGAATAGTCTCAGACGAGCAAAAACCATGTCAACGTGAGAGAGTTTTCCCACGAAGGGGAACAGAACAGTTTCTAAGCCCTCTATAAGATAAGGACAGCAAACAAATGTCAATATGGCATTATTGGTATATGGTAATTGTACGCTTACCTACAAGGAACTGGGATGGTGCACTAAAGGGAAGCAGTGTGGCTTGGTAAGAAAAACTTCAAGGTCTGGGCTTTCAGAAGCGGGGATGGTTCTCCTTCTGGCTTTGTGGGTTTGGACTAGTGATTCTCTTCTCCAAAGGACTATTTCCTTAATTACTAAGTGGTAATACTGAAGGGGAGCTTTTAGGGTTGTGGGCAGGTTAAGTGAGGTTCTGAGTGTGTGGGCCCTGCTATAGTGACTGAAACACAATAAGTGCCAGCATTATTGCTGTTATATGGGGAGAAAGGCTTTCAGGCTTAAAAGTCACCAAACTACATTTCTCTAAATGGACTCGTTGATTCAGGGGCTTTTATTTTGGCAGGCCTCTCTCTTTTTCCTTCCCCCTTTCCTGGTTTCTCCATTATTTTAAATATATTTCCTAACATCCAATATTTAAAAAAAAAAGATGGACATCTACAAATCCAAGATTGTACATTTCCAGAAAGTTCCTCAAGTTAGTCCCCAAATTCTAGAAAGGAATTGAAGAACAAGGATGTCAAACAAGATTCCAGAGGCATTCATCTCTCTCAGCCTTCAACTCAGTGTTTGCAGAAAGATAAGCTCAAAGCCTGCCTCCTTTATTCCTAGAACTCACCGTAGCAATAAAATTTGCCTTTGTGTTTAAATTGTCAGAACATGCGTCACACAGTCCATAAAACAGTTAAGCCTGTCAGTTCAAAGTATGGAATCTTGTGCTCACCCCTCAGCAAAGCACTGTGTGTGTGTGTGTGTGAGTGTGTGAGTGTGTGTGTGTGTGTGTGTGTGTGTGCAGAAAAACAAACAAACAAATAAAAAATAAAAAGAGGGAGGGTTTTCCTCCAGGTGCAGTCCCCAGGTGGAATTTAGGTCCTGAATCACTAACTTCATGACCTCTTCAAAGCTATTGTTTCCTTTTCTGTTTTCCAGGTACTCCCCACTGGGTATTGCCTGCCTGATCTGTGGGAAGATCATCGCCATCAAGGACTTAGAAGTGGTTGCTAGGCAACTGGGGATGTACATGATCACAGTGATCGTGGGCCTCATCATCCATGGGGGCATCTTCCTCCCCTTGATTTACTTTGTGGTGACCAGAAAAAACCCGTTCTCCTTTTTTGCTGGTATTTTCCAAGCCTGGATCACTGCCCTGGGAACAGCTTCCAGGTAGAGGGCAGGAGAAACCACCTTTCTCCATGTTGGTTCTTTTGTTCTATGGGCCACTTCCTATCTCCCCAGATCTTCCCTAAATTCAGTGAGAATCCCTTTCACATCATATGAAAAATATTTGCTAGAAGGTAGACACTTTGAACTTTTGGCTTGTCCTGGGCAGTGCCAAAGCTTCTGGTTAGCCTGGCTGGTTGGCAACTGCACTAGAAATAGAACTTCACAATAAGTTTGGGTGGTTGCATGGTGTGAATTTGCCTAATGTGTTACCTGAAGCACTAATGTAATGTAGACTTCAGTATTATCAGAGGTTATAGCATGATGTCGTTCACTTAACACACCACCAGTAGTTTGGAAAATGTTATTATGTTTTTTTTAAAAAAAAAATAGTTCTTGAGGTTTTCATCAATAATTTTCAAAAGTGGGAGAATCAACTTGTTTTGAGAAAAGATGTGTCTATTTTTATATTATGTGTATGTGTAAGTGACTGCAGGCATGCAAGCGCGCGCACACACACACACACACACACACACACACACACACACACACAGCTCTCCATACGTGCCTGGTGCCCTCAAAGGCCAGCAGAGAGAGTCTTAAGCAGTTGTGTGCTGTCTGATGTGGGTGCTGAGAATGAACCCAGGGCCTCTGTACAACTGCAGAGCCGTCTCACCAGCACTAGAAGGACCAACTCTCACTGGGTCAATGGTGATTTTTTTTTCCTTTCTAACAAGCAGAAACCAGCTAATTCTTTGACTTTAGCATAAACCTCTTACTGGACAATTCTACCCTGACTTACCCTACTCAAATCCAGCTTAAGTGATGTGACCTTGATAGAAAGTCAGCTCCTGCTTCATTATCTACTCCTAGTGCCTAGGAAATCAATAGTGACCTCAAATATAGGAAACAAAAAATAATTTTTTGAATATAATCTTGAACCAAAGTTAGCAAAAAAACACAACAAAAACTAGTTTAAAAATAATAGAATTGTAGAATTTTAAAGACTGAAATTTTAATCTTCAGACTAAAATTGATGTTTTACTTCTGACATCTGTCTTGGCATCATAAAACTGAGCCCAAGATCATAACTGAGAGTCTAGCATATGCCAAAACCTGCAGTAGAAGGCCACCAGGGTCAGATGCTGAGCCTGTGTCCTGCTAGTGAGGTCCCCACTTAGTGGCATAGCATGGCTGGAGGGTCAGGCAATCAAAGTAGCCTCAAGTGACCCAGCAGCCACATGGGAAGCCAAATTATATTTGCATATTGCAAGCCAGCGGGAATTCAATAGGAATAGAATGTGAGCTTTCAGAAAATGCTCAAATGTGAACAGTACTGGGGACCAGACTCAGCATCCTGTTTCCTGAGATGAAGGGAAACACTTCAAACTTTCCCTTTTACTTCCTTATGCTTTAAATCCTCTGCAGATAAATGTCTGTATCCATGAAAACACTATTCAGAGAAAAAGCAACCATTTACCCCCAAATATAAACCAACCTTATTTATCTTTTTGTTATTTGATCATAAATATCTCTTTAGTGACAAAGTTCAGAGAGAGAATAAAATTTTGAGGAAGACACTGAGCCTCACCAGACAAAATAGGTCTTGAGATAATAACAGTATGCAATAACCTTGTTTTTGTTTCTATGTATATATGCTGCTCTTGAAACTTCTATTCTTTTCCATGGGCCAAGAGATCATGAAAATCTTATCTATTAATATCATAGATTTTTGCTCCTATTTTTGCGAACTTTATTATAGTATACAGGATATGAAAGGCTGGGGAGGTGGCCTAGCAATTGAGAGTGCCTGCTGCTCAAACTGACTGTGTTTGAGAGAGTCTCTGCCCACCCACTCACCAGAGCTGGCTAGTCCGCATCTCTGTTGCTTTGATGGATCTGGGTTTGGTTCACAGCACCCAAATGGCAGCTCACAGCCACCTTTAACTCCAGCTCCAGGGGATCCAACACACTCTTTGTTGTCTGCTCTAGGTACCAGGCATGCACGTACATGCATGTGGACACAGCACTCAAGCACATAAAATGACATGAAACACTAATGAAGCACTCGAGTGTGCTCCGTGTGCAGAGGTGTCAATCCGAAGCACACCCATTGAACAGGGTGCACCTCTGTCAGGCTCCCTGATGGTCCCCTCAGGACACAGTCTAGACCTGGCCTTTCTGAGTCAAGGGGTGCTCACTGGTAGTGTAGGAATGCATCACCAGTCAACACTGCAGCAAGTCCAGAATTTAAGGTCCCCACCGACTGTGTTTGAGAGAGAGTCTTCCCCACCCACTCACCAGAGCTGGCTCCGCCCCATCCGTGTGACTCTGGTGCATTCCAGTCTTATTGATGGCAAAGCTACTCAGCAGATTTGCATGTATTTGATTACAGACGAGGGAAAACATCTTTTTATTTCCTATTGCCTTTTTCCTCCCCATTCCTTGCCTCTTGAGTCATGTGTGAGCCAGCTCCTTGTTTTCCTTTGTGGATATTCATCCTTTCCTGGATGGCTTTCAGACTCGCTTTATGCATGCAAGTTATTAACTCTTCCATCACACACGACAGCTAAGAAGCCTCCCCACTAGACATCTGTCTTGAAAATAAATAATGATGCTTGATACTGGGAAGTGTTTTTTTTATATGTATACATTCAAAGCTGTAAATACTCTTTTTTAATTTAGAAATTCAATTTTGCTAAAATGTTTTTTCTATATGAATTATATATAACATAATGCTTCACATTTTTCTAGTGCTCTTGTGAATTTTGTCATTAAATTGTTTTAAGAATTATTATTATTGTTCTTTTGAATAGTCAGGCCATTATCCTAGTAACTTTAAGAGGCGAAACAAATCCTAAAGAAATATGGATGGTATTAAATCAAACTCAAATGCTTATCTAAAGAGAGCCTCAAATGTTAGGCCCGTTCCCCTCCCCTACTCCATATTATAGGGAGAAAAATATGGTTTTCATCTTCACTTAAAATGTGGCTTTTGCCTGGAAGTGGAATTTCCCCTTTCTTAAAAGGCAACGCACATTCCAAGAACTGAGTCATGGTGTCTTTCCTTAATGGGCACAAGGGGGGAAATATCCAACACCCAGGAACAACCCATTAAATGCTGCTCTGCCTTGCTCTCCTGAAGGCAGACTCTGGCCAGTTACTTCTCACATCACCGTAATGAGACACTGGCAGAAACAACCTGAGGAAGAAAGGTTTGTGCTGGCTCAGGGTTTAAGGAGACACAGTCCACTATGGGGCGTAGGACATGGAAGCTGGAAGAGGTCTGTTCATGATAGCAGGAGCTCATGATGATGCCTTCTCCTGGTGCCATTCAGAAAGCAGAGGTGGGGCCTAAAGCAGAGCCAAGGCTAAAAGCCTCAAGATCCATCCATCTGGCCTATATCCACTTAAGCCTTCCATCCCAAAGGTTCCAACCTGCCCAAACAGGGCATCCACAACAACCATAGCAACACTGAGGGTGGCTGACTGGCATTTCTTGATGGACACAGAGGCTGGTATCAGAGAAGTTCTCTGGCTTCAGTGAATTCCATTAATCATAGGAAGAATCTCAAGTATTAGACATTAGGCATTACTATTAGCAACATCCTAGGACCTCTCCGATGGGAGCCGGAAAGCAGTCAGTGCTGGAATGTCAGTCTGTGTGCACAGGAAGTCACTGAAGATCTCAAGTCCTAGTTGGGTTTAGTGGAGGTTATGTGGATTTGGAGGGCATACATAGAAAACCTGCTCAGTAGAAGCCTAGGAACTGCTTTCATGCTTCGCAAACCATTGTCCCGGGCTCTCTGTCCAGAATCCCGGGCACCAAAAATGATGGAGTAGCCATTTTAGATCAGTTATGGTATCTGGGAAACCTTTGAAACAGTCCCAGGAAATGGGGAGATGGGGGGGGGGAATACAAGGACACCAGCTTCTAATTCCAGCAGCTGAGGCAGCAAGCCAGGAACATGGTATTTCCTGCATGCAAATGAGAACAAAGGCTCACTTTTTCCTTGGGCTTATAAGGCTTTTGTAAAGGAGACACATACACCCCCTGGCCCAATTAATTGGCTTCTCCTACCCCAAGACCAGCAGGAAGCACAGCAGAGCCCTGGTCTGTAACCACAAAGGATGTTTTGACAGCTTAAGGTGTGGACTTTGGTGTCTCTTATTTTATAGCTTTCAGATTTATTGGTCCAGAGTAGATCCTGGGACCAGTACATCCCTAAACTGACCTTTTCTCCCACTGAGAAACCGAGACCTTTGTGAACTTGTCTAGTCTTGTTGAAGCCCCAGATGTAGCTAGCATGAGGGTTTAACTCTGACTAAGGTTTGAAAGCACCTCCATATACTGCCTGCAGTGGAGAATTTCCAATTCACTTACACAGGACAAAAGCAGTCAGAGCAAGACAAACCTCAGCACAGCCCCATGCTGTCTGGCTCTTTTGCTTGATTTCAGCATTATTTAAACTTTGAACAAGTCCACCCAATCTCCTTTGCACTACCGTCTAAAACTATGTAATGTTCTGGCCTTGAGGAAGCCTTGTTCTCTTAGGTGTTCTTTCTATTTTAGAAGATGTAGGACTATGCCAGATCTTCTCGCCTCTAAGGGAGGATCCTGTGGCGATCACCAGCCCAAGCCTGGGAGGAGTGAAAGTGAAGTCACTCTTCGTGGCCTTTGGCTACAGATCACATGATTTCCTGCCCTGTCCTTGTAGAGACTTAGGGCTGGCTGGTGGCCCTGTCTCTGGGAGTTTGACTGTATGTCAAGTTCCCCAGTGGATTCTTTAAAGCTTGGATTAATGATGAAGGGTATACACCATGTTTGCCCAGCATTCTCCAAATGAGTAAGCCCCACTCAAGACAGTTCCCAGGGGCTCGATGCAGTCCAGGCTGTCATTTTGTTGGAACAGCATTTCTGGCATGAAGTTATGGGCCATTCAGAAATTCCTCATTCTATTTTGCTGTTGACAGCTGATTGCTTTCTGACATAATTCTTTTGCAGCCCAATTCATGTGCACAATCAGATGTGCTCTAAGATTTGTCCTAAGATGGAAATAGGAACTGCAGGATAGAGGACTTGGCAGGCACTGGGTAGCTCTGAGGAACCAGAACCAACTAAATATTTCGTTGCCTATCAGCAGCTTACTAAGATTGAATTTAAACTCCCAACTCACTTAAAAACAATGTTTCTAGTTACTATTTTTGGCATGTCACACTGATTAGAAAACAGGGCAAAAATTTGCAGTGTCATTCTGGTTTGGGCTTTGTCCTGTCTCTAAAGCAGTCTTTCTCTGTCTCTCTCTCCCCAGTGCTGGAACTTTGCCTGTCACCTTCCGTTGCTTGGAAGACAATCTAGGGATTGATAAGCGTGTGACCAGGTTTGTCCTCCCGGTTGGAGCAACCATCAACATGGATGGTACAGCCCTTTACGAAGCCGTGGCCGCCATCTTCATAGCCCAGATGAACGGTGTCATCCTAGATGGAGGGCAGATTGTGACCGTAAGGTGAGCAAAGAGCCCGCGGAAGGAACGGAGAGACATCCATCTTCCTTGCTCTCATTCCGTGCGAACTCCACTTGACGGAAGCCGCTCGAGTTTCCACTCCAGTGAGGCACGGTGAAGGAACGACTGACAAACTTCAAAAGGGGAAAGACTGTGACAGTAAGGGGAGGGACTAGTGGTATATTACACATGCCCACTCATGTCACAGCCCAGATGTGATGTGACCAGTTAGTTCATTCAACCAGATGTGATGTGACCAGTTAGTTGTATGCTCATTCAACACACAAGGAGAATTAGGCTAGGAAGGATAGCGGCTTGTCCCAGGCTATACAACTCGTCTGAGCTGGCATGGCTGTGGCTGGGGTGACATTTACTGATTCTGGGTCAATTATCCTGTCTTTAAAATATGTTCCCTTCTGGGTAGGTTAGCTAGCTCAGTGGATAAAGGTACTTGCCACCAGACTTCAATCCTCAGGCCCAACATAATGAAAAGAGACAACCAAATCTTCTGATCTCCAGACATGTACTGTTTGCACACATAAATATGCAAGATTGATATTTCAAATGTGCCTTTTTCAATGTTCCAAGGCATGATGGTACACATGATGAGCTACTGAGATTCCTCCGTATGACATAGGACATGTTAGTGTAAATAAGGAGCACACAATTGTGCTTTCACTAATGCGTTCATTTATTGCCTGTAATTACTATTGTTTTGACAGTGAGAACATGGTCCCGAGAGGTCATCTAAAATGCATTGCTTCTCCATAAATGAAGATATTATTTGTAGGTAGAGTCATTGATGGCTTCAGCCTTCAAACTATCCAATGTTGTGCTGACATTATTCTGTGAAATCATTTTAGTATCGTCACTGCTACTTCAACTAGGAACTTCAGTTAAATTAGAAGCCAGTTCTTGGCTTTAGTTAAAATAAGAAAACACACCAAAAAGCCAGTGAGCTGCCTCCTGGTCCCACTTAGTCCCACTCCCTCGCGCAGTGTCTTGAATTCCCATCCACAAATGAGGAAGGCACTCGGAGTTGAGGACTGTTGAATTGGCAGTTGGTGGGCTGAAGCCAGCTGGGAGCCTAGCTGTTTGTTCTGTGATGTGCTGTAAAATAATTAGAATGTTAGTGTCTTTCAGACAGGTGTTTTCCATTTGCTGGTCTCACTACAGCCCTCACCACCCAGACCTGGCCTTGTCACCTACCACCAGTGCCTGTTCCTTTAAGACATTTAAAGTGATTACTTTGGGATGTTGTGAATTACGTTCCCTTTCTCTCTCAAATTCTGTGAGATTGGTAAATACAATGGCTAGGTGGATCACATTCTGTATAATTACTGTACTTGCTGGCAAAAGAAAATCCAAAGAACTGTAACAACCACAGCCCCACGGATTCATTTTGAGAAAAGATTAGATTGACATGAAAATAACTTTCAGCTTCTAGAATGAGAGCTCCAGGCTTGTGGCGCCCCTGTGGTGGCCTTCTCCATATCACACCTCAGACATTCCAGCAATCTACAAAGGAAGGATGGCTTTTGTCCCCATTGCTAACCCCGTAGGCAACCTCTTTGCACTCCCTACCCCTTCCTTTTCCCTCAAATGCAGCTGTTAGAATAACGGTTCTATTGGTCTTGTCTCCATTGCACATGAAGAAGAAGCCACACCCTTTGTGTCCAGGTTCACACAGTGGACTTTCTGCCCTTCAAACCCTTGACAATAAGGTCTTCTCTACTTTAGAATGACAGCTGGTGTCAGGCCTGCAGCTTATTCTGTAGGAGGCCTTTGGTGGTCTTAGGATCACTTTAGGTGACAATTGTAAGAGTCGGGGAAGAGGGGTCATTTGTATCTGATTCTCCCCATGTTGAATTTATTGAAAGGTCGGGCTCAGGCACTGGAAATTGAGATTCTCAGTGTTTTAGGGGTTGACACAACAGACACCCCAAAGAGTCGCCACCTCGGGGCCCTGCCTCATTTTTCTATCTGGGAGTCTTTTAGCCAATTGAGAGCTATTTTTGTTGGGTTACTAGTTCCTTCCATTTCCTTACAGCCATTCCAGAATATTTTAATGAACATTCCATACACATCAAATCTTGGCTGAACAACTAAGTAAGAACAAAATGAAACCTTACCAGGCTTAACATATGCTTTGGAAATACAAATAATGCCTTGTGAAGCTATCTCATCTGGCGGATGAGGGACCTGAGACTCTAGTCATCCAAAGGATGGCTAAAATTCAAGTTCCCAAATTTGGATATATTTTTCTGCTTACTAAAGATTAATCTGTGGCCTTTGGAGTGACTTTAGAAAAATGGGTAATGGGGTCTGTGTATCTCGGCTGGTGAAAATAAAGCATGAAGAAAGAAGAGAACACTTTCCCCAAATCATGTTTATAAGTGGTGAAGCAGGACTTGAACCCAGGCCACCTCAAAGTGGGTCATACCACTTCTGCTATAATTGGCATATACTATTGAACTGCCTTTGTGTGTTGATTTATCGGATCTTAGAGACACCTTTGCTGTATATGCTAGAGTAGAACTTCCGTCATCCTCATATGTACTACAAAGGCAGCAGTCACAGAATCGAGGTGGCTGGAAGCATCATGGCACATATCACCCTATCAATGACAATCAATAAAGTCAAACAGCAATCCTATCATAGTAAGTAAAATGTGGCTGTGGCTATGGCACATTTAATTTGAGTACCACAAATTAACCACAATGAGAAGCCTGCTTCAGATCAGAGTATCAAACATGGATCTTGTCCTAATAGATATCACCTGAGACTTCCAACTTCCCATGCTTAAAAACTCTTAGGTGAAAGGGCTTCTTGCCTTAATGAAGCCTTTGGCCAAGCAATGATGGCTTCATGATCTTTCATTCTTGGTCTTGACGGCAACCAGGCTTACCCTCCAGTGCACACTGTGAGATTAAAATTAGAGCAATGACTAAGTGATTGGAATTTCATCGGCATTACATAATTTAATCTACTTGGGATTTATTTTATATTAACAATGCTACTGTTGGGAAATTTCACTGAGCAGTTGGATAAGGTTGGCCATATATGTTTAAATCTTTGCCTCTGGGCAAGTTAAGTCAAATCCTCCTTAATTGTAGACATAGGAAGGTCTGCCTCTACAGGCTCCCGCATGGTGTATGTGCAGTTCTCTGCCTGCAATGTGTCTGGGGGAAAAGTAGCCAAGTCTAGTTTTACGTTGTGCTGTTGTGTAAATCCTTCATTTTCTCTTCTCCCTCATGTATGAGAGCAATGACCAAGAACTTTATGTATATTTAGTAAATCACCGACCTCCCAGGGTCCTCAAGAGTCAGCATACAACAGTATCAAGCAGAGTATCCAAATCCCAGAAGACCACATTGGATCTTAGTGACCCTAAGTGACCCCACCCATCCAATCCCTGGTTGTCTTATGGTGAAATAACATGCTTATGTACCTTGCATGGTTATTGTGAGGTTCCGCTTTGATGTTGTGTACATAGAACTTGGCACAGCCTCCAGGAACTTGCCTCTGGAGAAACCAGCCGGGGAAGTGGAATATCAGGCAAAGCAGAACAGGCCGAGGGACCAGGAGCAGGTTGGGAATTCTCTAGAACACTATCTGTAGGAGGGCAAAGTTACTGTTAACATTTGACTCCCAACAAGAATTTTATGTACATATAAGACTTTGTTTCACAGAACCAAAGACTAGTTAGATCGAAATGGCCACAGTACTTGTAAGAGTGACTCATGACCAAAGCGACCGATGCTGTACATCAAACAACCAAGGCTAAGGATGACTGGAACCCAGGAATCCCCTCTTCCCTTCTGTTCTGTTCTTACTGGGGAAGGTCTGAGGATTTCCAGCTGTTGGGGCTTCAGGGAAGTTTCACTCCCACAACTCTTGATAAGAATGACAGTTTGTTGGCCGAGGGTTGTGATGTGCCCAACCTCTCTTAAGTGCCTTTGCACTTACTGGTTCCTAAAAGCTGCTGGCTACCTCATGAGTGAGATCTCCTCCTCACTCCTTTGCACAGATGTGGAAGTCAAGGTACAAAGAGATACAGTTGCCCAAAGTCATGTGGTTGAGAAGTGGTGGAGCTAGGATTTGAACCTAGGATTTAAAAAAAAAGAAAGAAAGAAAAAGAAAAAAGTTACTATGCACCATTTGCTGTCTCAAATGAATTCAGCCATGGAGTTCTCTAAAACCCAATACCAGCTCCATGTTGGTGTGACAAGGAAAGGGCACAGACATGTTCCGTAGATCACACCATAAACAAATATGCCAGCCCACTGACGCTCCAAGGACTTTCCTTTCCTTCACGTCCCTCTCAATTACAGGTCTTGGGGTCCCAGGCCTGGTCACATTGATGGTCTGACTTGGTTAAAGCCTTCTGAGAGCCTAGGGTTTGGGGCCTGAGTACCTGTTCTAGAAACATTCTAATGTTTTAACTCCCAAGCAAGCAGCCACCATTGTCTTCAGCAGTCACAAAATCACACTGGGGAGGCTTACTTTAAGAAACAACATTCTATTAAGAAGGGGCAGCTCCGAGTCCCAGGAGATGGCTTGCTTGATAAACACAGGGACCTGAGTTCGATCCCCAAGCCCGCATACCAGGCATGGTGGCAAGTGTGCTTCTTCCTAGTATTGGAGCGTGGAAGGCAGGCAGGTACCTGGGACACAGTGGCTAGCTAGTGAGCTCTAAGCTGATGAGAAGCCCTGCCTCAAAGGGAACGGTGGTGTCCTCGAAGATGACATCCAAGATTGTCTTTTGGCCTTTATGTGTATAAACTAGCAGGAATATGTACATCCCCAAACACCTAGGCAACAAAAAAGGAAAAGATTGACTGTATAAAATGAAATAAAATCAAAAAGTCACTGCCAGTTGGTGAGCCTCAAGAACCCTCTGGTATGTAGACAGAACACTTGAATCCAAGATTAACCTTTGAACTCTGGGGAGAGTTCAAAATGGTGCCAGGTATGCTCCTGATGTTGCTTGAAACGTTGATGGAAAGTGCATGAGAAATTTCCTTTTATTCCATTATCGTTACGTGGCACCCTCTTTCTGAATAATGTCTTTTCCAGCCTTGGGGGGCATGTCCAGGCAAGTGAAGCTGAATATCTCCTGGAATATGCTGATTGCTTCCCCTGATGTCCACTCAGTCGGTTCTGAATATTTTCTAACCTCAGCTCTCATGTTAATATTGGCTACAATCTCCTTAGACTCTTGCCACGTCGTCCAAAGAGCTGTGGCACTCACAGACACGTGGAGGCTAAACAGAAATGAATGCAGTTGTGTTCCCGCAGGAGGGCTGAGGGTGATTTATTTCTTCACTGTTAATATTTCCATGCCTGTTTTAGAACTTCGATTGCCTTCACACTGTATACCTTAGGCTAATTGGGCATCACAAAAGGGATGCGACTCCAATCCATGAATTATATAAGCTTTCATTATTGTTGAGCTCAGTTCCTGGATAATAGTATTTCACATTTCTTCCTTGGAGAAAGAAATAGATTTTTAATGACCATAGGAATATTGGAAGATTTTTTTCTTATCTATCTGTAAGATTGCCAGGACTCTTTCTTCCACTGACCTGGCTCTCTCTGTCCTTGCAGCCTCACAGCCACCCTGGCGAGCATCGGTGCAGCCAGTATTCCCAGTGCCGGGTTGGTCACCATGCTCCTCATCCTAACCGCCGTGGGCCTGCCAACGGAGGATATCAGTCTGCTGGTGGCGGTAGACTGGCTCTTGTAAGTGCCTATGGGCCGGGTTCTTCTGGGAACCAAGAATGCAGTGCGTGCTGCCTTCTAGAAGTAGACAGGTGACAAGATTGTAATAACACTTTAGCCAATCTCCCTTGGTAATTCTGTGTGTCCTCCCTCTCCCCTCTCCTATAAAAGTTGTTATGTCTACATTTTCATTATTTTATATTTTACCACAAGGTTTGTGGTTTACCGGCAAGGTTCCAGCGTGTCTGTCTTCTGTGGAGGCTACATGGTGTCTCACTGACTCCACTTTCTTTCTCCCAGCATTCAGTTTAGTTCCCCCCTCCCAGTTCAACTCTGCCCTATCACAGTCCAAAACAGCTTCTGTATTCATTAACCAATAAAAGCAACACATATACAGTACTTCCCACATTATCTACACAGGAGGTCGAAAGGATTAAAAAGTAATTTGAGGGCTTGTAGTCTAGTGCAGGGGGAACCCAGATGAATCATATGCAAAAATAAAATATAGCAATAAAATATAGCAATGAGAGGGTCTTGGGCTCCAGCTCAGTTGGCAGAGTGTGTGCCTAGCTTCAAACTGCATACACCAGGCTACATGGTTCATAGCTGTGATACCAGCCCAGGGCAAATGCAGCTGGACGATCAGGAAGTCAAGATCATTCTTAGCTACATAGTGGGTTTGAGGCTAGCCTGGGCTATGGGAGACCCTGTATCAAAAAGAAAATGTATCAGTAATGAACCATCTAATGATATATGTAAAGAATCTCAAGACGTTCTACTGAGTGAGTGGAGCCATATACAAAAGAATGTTTACTGTGTAACTGCATTTACACGAAACTCCTGGGGAAGACCCTATAAGCCAGAGCTGTGAAAAAAGTTATCCTTGGTTCCCTGGCATAAGGAAACTTTGAGGAATGATAGAAATATCCAATATTCACAGGTGTTTATATTTGTCATAACTGGTTGAACTATGTGCTTAAAAAGTTGGTGCATTTTAATGTACATAAGTTACAACTAAATAAAGCATAATTTAAGACAAGATACAGTTAAAAGCACAATATTGAAAAAAGTTATCTATGTCAGTCTAAGATGAAAGGCAAACAGGAGCTATCAGAAAGCAGTAGAAGCGGTGGCTGAATTTGGGTGCGCGCTATGTGTCTGATCCTATAACAGGCTACACCAGTCCTGAAAGTTTGCTGTAGGTCAGAACTCTGAGGCTTGGACTCAGGCATGAACAGAGATTTGACCCTAGGCCTGCCTGCTTCTGGAGCCCTTCATATTCTTGCTCCTGGTCAGATTTAAGTTTCAGAAGGCAGGGCTAGCTATGCAGAGTCATACTGATAGGAAGCCCAGAGCTCCTTGGGTGGAGAGACACAGGACAACCCTATCAAAGCCGTCTGTGCAAAGGCATGGGAGCTACACACTGTGTGGAGACTTAGGTGATGGAAGGTGAGGGAAGGCGGACAACATCCTTGAAGACCATGTAGGGAGGTTGAATCTGACTGTGCGTTCAGCCAGGCTGCATTTCCCAATGAAGAACATTTTACTAGTGTAGAAGATTCATAGCCCATTTATAAATGTGGACAAGCCTGGCTAGATCATCTCTAGGCAGGGAGATTGGAATAGAGTCTCTCTAAGACCTTAAAGGACACCGCGTTCACTGAACATCATACCAATGTATCGCATCCACGTTTGCAGTTAAGTGACAGAGTGTTGGACAGTGTCACCAGCCTTAACGTGGGAGGTGTATTGTGACAAGCGCTGGCAGAGATGGAAAGCCAAAATGCCTGCACTTCCTTTTCAGTTGTCAGGATGAAAAAGCCACATTTTATGGACTTAAGTGTGTATATCCTTCATAGTCACACTCTTCCAGAAATGCAAAGCCTGGAGGACACGGGGAAGGCTAGAAGGAACTCTGGTCTCTTCACATCTGTGCCTGGTGTTCGTGTGAACAGTAGGGGTTGGTTCGGGGCAAGAAGAGACTCGGTGGACACAATCTGTTCAGTCCCTTTCTGGTTGGCTCTTTCATGTCAGAGATATGTTGTAGAGAATGGCTTGACTAGGACCTCACGTCTTTCTCTGCCAGCCTCTCATATTCTGATGGAGAGCCCGTCTCTGACAACTTCCTTTCTTCTGTGCCCCGTGTTGGCTGTGGTATCTGCTCAAGTGAGGCAGCGATGAGTCGGTGGTGGCCCAGGGGGAGAAGGACGAGGAGGGGGTCAGATGAAGGAGACCAGGTGTGAGGTGAGATATGGCTGAGGGAAAGGACCAAGGGGAGAGGAAGACATTGTCAGTGTTTGGGGACAGAGGACATAGTAGGAGTCTGCTAACCTTAACCACACAAGCTGCGACAGAGGCAGATATCCAATTCTGTCCCCTTCCCCTGTCACTCCTTGCTTTCATTCTTTTCTAGATTTTCCCTCTTGAGCCTCCTCGGTTTCTGCTGTGGAGTCTCTTGTTTGCTGCCACTCCATTGTCTCATCTCTTCTTGTATTTTTTTTTTCCTGAAGCCTGAAATCCACAATTAGAATTCATCTTTCAGGGCTAGGGAATGGCTCATGTAGTAATTGCCTTGCAAGCCTGAGGACCCGAGTTCAATCTCCAAAATCCATATAAAAAAAGTAGGTGTGGGCCATCAGGATGGCTCAGTGAGAAAAGACACACTTGCCGTGCAAGCTGGCAACCCACACTCCATACCTGGAACCCATGTAAAGGGAAAGGAGAGAGCCAACTTCACAAAGTGGTCCTCTGTTTTCTACATATGCATCGTTGTGGCACGCACACACTAAAAAATCATAAACTGGTCATAGTTTATACATACATTGTAATCCTAGCATTGGGGAGGCAGGGACAGGCAGATTTGTGGCCAGACATCCTAGCCAAATCAGTGAGTTCCAGGCTGGTGAATGGCAAGAGAGCCTGACTCACAAACAAGGCTGGCGGGCTGTGATAAAAGTGGCTGAGAGCTAGGGCTGGTTTCTGGCATGTCTCCCATGCACATATACACTTGCACACACAGGAACCATCACACTTGTGCTTGTACACATGCACACGAATGCACACACAATTTCAACTTATACATTTGTGCTGGTGGAGCAGTCTCCCTGTCATGCCAGGGACTTAGAGTGGCGAGGAAGGAGTGACATCATCAGGAATGAGGGAGAGACACACGTTTGGCAGGTATGGCAGCATCTCTGCGTCGGCTCTATGGAGGATGTCTTAGAAGAGGACACTGCTAATCACAAGGGTCAGTGTCTTGCTGAGGCACAGTAGAGCTAGTATGACCAGAACAGGGACTCTTCAGATGACTCTCTGTTGTCTCTTGTTCTTGTTCTTCTTCCTCTTCCTCCTCCTTTTCCTTTTCCTTTTCCTCCTCCCCCTCTCTGTTTTTCAAGATAGGGTTTCTCTGTGTAACAGCCCTGGCTGTCCTGTAACTCTCTCTGTGGACCAGGCTGGCCTCAAACTCAGAGATCCATCTGCCTCTGCCTCCTGAGTGCTGGGATTAAAGGTGTGGGCTACCACCACCCAGTCTCTCTGTTGTTTCTTTTTTTCCTTCTTTTTCTTTATTGTTTTTATAGAGTTATATATTTTCCTCCATTCGCTGCCCTTCCTTCCCTTGCCCCTTCTACCCTCTCCCATGATTCCCATACTCTAAATTTACTCAGAAGATCTTGTCTTTCTCTACTTCCCATGTAGATTAGATCCATGTATGTCTCTCTTGGGGACCTCTCTGTTGTCTAGGTTCTCTAGGATTGTGAATTGTAGGATGGTTTTTCTTTGCTTTATGTCGGTTGTTTTTTAATTGTCACCACAAAGTCTGTTGGTGGAGAGGGGAGCAGAGAGGCCCAGAGTGGGAAAAGCTGGAGAAGATGGACCTCCTACATGGTCTTCCCCACGGGTTTTATTGTTTTTCCCCTTAAAAACTCACATTGGCATTTCACTTTCATTTGAGCAGAATTGAGAGATGGGACTTTAAGATCTGCTTGCTCCAGGGAGAGTGGCACTGGTGCCACCGTACAATGATGAGCTCAGTCCCTTCTTCCTTCTAGCATTTGATGGCACAGGAGTATAGCCACACCATATTCTGGTGCCTTCATCCAAGACTTATCAGGCTCTATAGCTCTAAGAAAAATCAATTTCTGTTCTTTACAAATAGCCCAGTCTCAAGTATTTTGTTATGGTACTACAAATGGACAAAGAGATTCTCGAGTCTATGTACTAAAAACCAAGAACCTTTTGTTTGCCCTGTTTTCTCTTTTGTCCTCCTATGATTAAACTATAACCAGTAACCTAATGAAGTAGGACAGTGACGTAGAACCAAGGCCTTAGCTACTCTTGCAGTTCAAGTTCTCCAGCCCCATCAAGTCTGCCACCATGAGCCCTGGAGTTCTTGACAGTCTCCTGCTCTCAAGCCTGTTGGCTGAGAGTCACTTCATGACATATTCAAGACCCTGCCTATGTGTGACCTAAATGTTAGTAAATGGAATAGGAGGACTGGATTCTCTCTGCTCACCCCATGCAGGTGCCCACATGCTCACACTTTTATTGGAGGGTATGGTGTCCTAACTGTATGCCAGCAATGTGCCAGCAGGAAGGATATTGACCAACAAAAAGGATGATCCATCTGGATTCATTTGAGGAAATCATGCAACAAACGAACAAACAAACAAACCTTCCCGAGCTGGAACAGGAAAGAAGAGCACAATGCGCCAGTGCGCCAATGGAAAGCTCTTTTCTAGTTCTAAGGCTCTAATCTCAGAGGGGCTGAGGCCATGTGGTCAAGAAGGAAAGAGGAAGGAAGAGTGGAGGATCTTGGGAAGATGGGCATCGGAGTTGGGCCACATCTGCTTTCAATCAGTACTGATGCCACACTCATTTCTACCAGAGAGCATTCTGGAAAGAGCATCCGAACTTGCTAAGCTCCACCTTTGGATGCTGATCACTGGTGTTTAAGTGGGGCAGTGGGCTGGGTTGAGATAGGATTGTAAGGGGAGGTTGTCTGGTCCTTAGAAAAGTAGTTTGTGGAGGAAGAGCAAAGAAAAAGAGACGGTCGTGTTTTCTTCTTTAGGCAAAATCTGTAAGTTTTTTTTTTTATCTGCTAGCAGTTTTTCAATTTAAAACCAAACAGAGCCTGTGGAGACATTTAATGTGTCACAGTGTTTGCCAATTGCTGTAGCTGATCCAGCCTCCTTACAGCTCACTAGGTCCCAGCACGTTTCTGTGGGCAAGCTTAGCTGCTCTGGAAATGTCATGGTGAAAACCAAGGTTCTAGAGCATTTCCAAACGCCTAGATCTTGAAGTATGAAAAAATCAGGCCTGGTTAATACTTGAACCATCTCCTGGGACCCAGGATACCTTTGTATCCAAACTCTGATATTTATAAGAAACTATTGGAGGATAAGAAAGATGGAAGATGAAGGGAAAACTGAGACCCAATACCAAAATCAGTTCCTGGGCCTGGCAAGCGCTATTAAGGGAAAACCGCATACAGTGACATCAACATGAATGTGTGCTCCACGTCTCAGAAGACACTTGGTTAGGATCTTTTCTGGACTCATATTTACTAAGCAAGGGTAGGTGTGACTGAGATGACATCTAGAAATGTTACCTAAAATGGTCCCCACCATGTGGGGACCACCCCTTTCTGGAGGGAGCAGAGCTTTGGTCCTCAAATGGAGTGTGCGCCCAATATGATGTGAATTCAGGAGGTAGAGGATGGAGCTCAAGTACTGAAATGTCTTCTGAGTTCCCAGGCAGTGCTGATGATGGGGTCCAGGGGTCTCACGCTTGGAAAAATGGGCTAGAGTAGGGAGGGAGTTTGTGGTCAGCCAGGATCTTCCTGACTGTGAGTGTCTAAGCACTCTATATTCAATGACTGGTATACATTCAACGAACGTAAACTGTCAGTTTATTATGTATTAGCCATTTTTCTGATCACTTAGCAGTTCAGGCTCACTTAAAAGTTACAACAATTTTTAAGGAATCTGCCCCATGTAGTTGTGGTAACTGAGAGATGTAATTTATCCTGTTTGGTGGCTATTAAATGATTAATCTGTCATTCAAATACAGACATCTTGGACGTTTCTTGGACAGTCTAGGCCTGAGAAGATGAAGTCTCTGATCCTTATTTAAGCCATGTGCATAATTTTAAGTGTGTGCTCATCTGAATGAGCACATGTGCATGCACACACATACACACTACTACTACTACTACATACAAAACATACTTAACTTCCACTTCTATCTTGATGGAAAAGAAAACTAATTCCTACATCCCCATCTCTTTGAAGATTCTAGAAGTCCATGTTTATGTCAGGCTTTGTCTTTCATTCTTCATGCACACAGATTTCTTCTCATCCTAACCTGTGCCAGCTTCACTCTAAAATGTGAACTACGGTCCACCAAGGCCTCCACTCCCAACTCAAGGCAAGGCGAGAACAGATCCAGGGGCTGGCTGCACATAAAACTCCACACAGGGAGACCAGTTTTGATAGGTCACAAAAGCTAAGGAGAATAAAAAAAGAAAGAAAATGGAAAGTCTCTTTCACCTGCAGTTGAATCTCAGTGTTTTCTAAATCCTATGATAGATCAGATATCAGCCTAGGAATTAAATTTAAGAGATTTGCTTCGTTTTTATTTATGTGTATGTGTCTGTGTGTGTGAGTATATGCATGTGAGTGGGGTTTCCTGGGCAGGAGGAGGGTTTCAGAACTCCTAAAGCTGGAATTACAAGCAGTTTTGATCTACCTCATATATGTGCTGGGAATCAAACTCAGGTTCTTTGCAAGAGCAGTTCAGGCTCATAACTCTCAAGCCTGCGTCAGCAATGAAAACTTTAGTATTGAGACTCTCTTTCCTTAGGAAAAACAACTCTTCAGCACCCAAACCTCTCATGATTGCCCCTGTCTTGATGACCGTTTTCCATGGTTTGTCTTGCTGAATCCTCTTGCTCTTCTCTGTGTCTTTCCCAAGTCATTGTCCACCACTTTCAGTTTGGATTTCCATGACTTGCTCCTCCTCTTGAATGATGCCTGTGTCGTCCCTTTTCACTGTGCAAATCCTGCCAGATGTTTGCTAAACAACAAACAATCCTTTATTTCTCTTAAATTCATCTGCTTCTAATCTAGATGAACAATCCATTCTGTTCTTCCTCCTGCTCCTAGCTATTTCCCAACTCTCCCACCCTCCCCCAGGCCACACTGAATGCTCACAACCCTTTCTGCTTTCTATGTTCTCAGACTTCAAGTGTAGCTAGAAAACATTTATTTTTTAATTGCATCTGAACTGATCGTTTACAGATGTTTTTGTCTTCTGAGTCTTCTCAAAACAAAATGGCACAGATGCTTATGTGGCGTTGCTACTATACTGGGAATTGTGAGTGATCTAGAGATGGTTCAGTATATGTGGGGAGACGCCTATTGGTTATAAGCAACTGTTAGGACATTTGGTATAAGGGACTTGAGCATCTATGGATTTGGGTATCCGTGGGAGGTCTTGAAACCAGTTCCTCCATAGCAACTATAAAACCTGGTCTGAGTGCTCAAAGAGTTTACACTCTAGAAAGATGTTTCAAAACAGCAACCAGATGTGGTGTGCTCAAGAAATCCCAACAGTGTACTGGGTGCAAAATGAGGAGTAGGCAACTTGTAGGGGATTAAAGAGGAAATAAACTCATCACTTGACTAATAATAGCAATACTATGAGCAGCTAATGGATTGGCATTTATTGTGTGCCATATCAGCCTTTCATATGCAAAGGATTTTGTGGTGAGCCTCTCAGATGGCATGTCGGAAGCTATTATCTTCCCCACTGGTGGGTGTACCCATTCTGAGATTTTGTGGTGAGCCTCTCAGATGGCATGTCGGAGGCTATTAACTTCCCTGCTGGTGGGTATACCCGTTCTAACTGGGACAAATGACAAAGCTGCACGAGAAAAACCTGTTAGAGCAGGATGGCTCTTCAAGATGGAATCCAATCTCAACTAACAGTTGGGTGAGTATCCTTCCTTCCTGAAGCCCAGGTGTTTTAGCCCTCCAATGCCAGCCTGGTCGGAACCCTATGTGACCCATTGCTGCCACACAGAGACCCCTCCAAGACAGTCCTTCATCACCCTGTCTTCTAAGAGCCCGCATTGTGCTTTGTTTCCACTTGGTGAAGTTCTATGAGATTCTAGCATTGGGTTCTTTTACATCTACAGCGATAATCATTTCTCAGGATTCAACACATTACAAAGACCCAGAAGAGCTGGATGACCCAGCACTCCCTGTGAGAACTTGGACCTTTAGACATTCTCACATCCTCCTGCCAGAGGACTTGGACCAAGACAAAAAAGAACCAGAGTACCTTGGCAATTATTTCTCTTCAAATAAGCCAGGTCCAGTGATTGGTGTGAAGGACTGTTCAGACCCCTCTTGTTTCTGGTTCCTGCCAGCCCAGAAAGAAGAGTTGTGCCATTTGTAGTGAATTCATTAAATGCAAAATTCTGTTCCCGTCTCTTTTGTTTTCTTGCCCTCCTGGCAGACAGAATCCCAGAGGTGCATAAATAATTCTATTCCTTTTGTTTTTTTAATCCCCTCTTCTTTTGCCTTCTCTTCTTTCTCCTCCTCTCTTCCTTCTCTTCTTCCTCCTCCTCCCTTCTTCTCCTCCCCCTTCTCCCTCCTTTCTCTCTCTACTACTGGGGTCAACATGGAAGACAGACTTTACCAAGAGGTCAGTGGTGACCATGACAGAAAATGAAAGTTATTTGCTTGTAGAAAACTTTCCACGTATGAACCAAAAATTCTCATATCCTTTTTTGGGCCAGAGTTACAGTTCTCTAGAGTCAGTAAGACATTTCCCCGGTGGTTTGTAAGTTGTTTGACTTTGCAGTATTGGAGGAGCAAAAAACATACAAACAGGAGGAGAAGGAGTAGGAACTGTAAAATGAGAAAAGATAGGATGTTTTTTAAATTAATTAATTAAAAAAATATAAACAGAATAGCCATGATTGCTCTCCTGACTGGGTATCCTGGGAAGTTGGCAAGGTGGGGCTTAATCTAAATTGGCATCTTGCTGTCTGACATACATCCTTTCCTTCCTGCAGTCTTCCTGAGGAACCCATCTTCATGAATTTGTCTTATGTCCCTTTTCTTCCATAGTGTAGAGTCAAGTCCCTCTACCAAAAGATACAGTTGTCATCTCCACTTTGGGTCCCATTCTCTTAAATCTCTCCAGGACTCGTCACCAGAGAGCATCATCTTTTCTCCGTCCCTTTAGTCTTGCCATCTCAATGGGCTTCATTTAATGTTTAGTCAACTTCAAGTATTCTGCTTCTAAAACAAAACAACCCGTGTCCTCTGCCTCTCTCATCAACCGTTCCCTTTGCTCTCTCCCCCTTTGGAGAAGGTGCCTCTCCATACGTAACGCCCCACTCCTGCTCTCAACTTGTAAAAGCCAGTTTCTGGCCTTCTAGACTGCTCTCGGTGGATCAACTGCAGTCTCCTTGTTCCTAAAACCTAGAGCTCCTTCTCTCTTTTGTGGACTCAAGGTGGTAGTTGGCGTTGTCTGCCTCATCCTGCCTGTTACAGGAGTTGGAGAAAAGGTAAGGCTAATGTTTTCAGGGGGAGACAGCAGCTTAACCAGTCATGTGCTGCCTAGAAACTGCCAAGATACATTTGATTGACCAAGTAAAACTTGTACTGATATTACATGTACATTATCATCAGGTTAAATAACTTTTTAGTTTTTAGCAGGTGTCTGAAACTGTGGTCAACATTTTGGTTCTATTGTTTTATCTTCCTAACAACTCTGTGTACTGGCCATCTCTGGTTATTTCAGTTTTGAAAAGGCCCACACATAATAAGATGCTCAGAGCTGCCAGCAGGTAAGGGACAAAGATCACATTTGACTCCAATCCAGGCTACCTCTGGAATATATGATTTTTCTTATGGTGCTGTGATAAAACCCAAAGCCTTGTACACACTAAGTAAGCCCTTTGCCTCTGAGCTACATCCCAGCCATTTATTTTCTCTGCTGTATACAAAAATTATATTATATACATAATTTTATGTTTTAAAATGTAAAATACACTTATATTAGAAAAGTACCACATTATATCTTGATGTGTATATATATTGGGTAGTATTTAGTCAAGTTAAATATATATGTCTTCTCAGAAATAATTTCTTTATGCTGAAACTGATTACATCCCTCTTTTGCCTTTGAAATGTACAGGGCATTTCTGCTGTTATGTAATAGCACAGTGGGGTTTCTTACTCTCATCTGACTGTCTCTAATGCCTTGGCAACTCCTGTCCCATTTTCCTTCTTGGACACTTATGCTGGGGTTTCTTTACCATCAGCTTCAGGTGCCCGTGGATGTCCTCAGGCCTAAATCTTCACTCAGCTACAGACCCCAGCATTCCTTAGTTAGATTCTCAAGAGCAGAAGAGGGACCAGCACATTCGAAGACAGAGACACACCCAAGAACTCAGGTTCAGCGCTGATCACTTGACAGGCACCCCCAGCACCGTGGGCAGATCTGCTGATTGAAGTCAGGCAGCCAGAATTGCGAGGGAGCCACGTCACGTTCCTTCAAGTGTAGCTTCATTATTCCTACTTCCTGACGACAGATAGACTGCATCCCAGCAATTAGAATTTATTCACAGTCATTGCTCGAATTTTAAAGTTAAGGTTTCCACTCTTCCTGTACCTTAATCATACTCATAGAATCCGAAGGGCAAGTGAGTGTCCTCAACAACGTTACTTTGTCTCCTTTTTTTCCTTTTTCACATTTATTTGTTTATTTATTTAGCTCTTTAGTAGCTTTCCAGCACCTTCATTGACAGGACTTTGGAAGGGTAGAAAATGTAGTCAAAAGTTCCTTCACACTGACTGGCTTGTACTTTCTGATGAGCGAGCACAACTACTCTTAAGAACTCAGTGAGCTTTCTTGGCGCTGATTCCCTGAAGTGAGTTTTTATATCATTAACAACCACTTTTTTAAAAATTCATAACTTGTAGCATAGGACACAAGGAAAGATATTCTGGATACTTGCTGATTAGAGAAACACTCTGAAATATTCTTCTTCGGTTCATAGGAAGAGCAATTCCTCACTGAACTTCTTTGCTTCATCCCTAGGGACAGGATGAGAACTTCAGTCAATGTTGTGGGTGACTCTTTTGGGGCTGGGATCGTCTATCACCTCTCCAAGTCTGAACTGGATACCATTGACTCGCAACACCGAATGCATGAAGACATCGAAATGACCAAGACGCAGTCCATTTACGACGACACGAAGAACCACAGGGAAAGCACCTCTAACCAGTGTGTCTATGCTGCACACAACTCTGTCATAATAGACGAGTGCAAGGTACCTTTCCCATTCCTGGATATCGAGACCTGCATATAAATAGTGCATGCCGGACTTCTTAAAAACACAAAACCCTGCATCCATTCTTACCATGCTTTTGTAAGGAATCATGTAACCCAAGCTTCCATGAGGCCCAGATCACCCCACTCTGCATGGTGGAGAAATCAGTAAATCGAACACCAAAAGAACCAAGCAGTTGCTTGTTTCAACAGATTCCCTCATTCCCCTCACTCCTCCAATTTGGCTGATTTTTTTTCACTTGTTGGGACAAGAATTTGTGATCATTAAAACTTTGATGGCCTTCAGATATTCTCTGCCTCAAAGGAAGGGTCAAGAAAAATGTTGATCAAGTATCATTGACTTTATGTAGCATGACTATTCCTCCTTACTCTGTATTATAAATTCCTTTTTCTTTTAAAGTTTGATTGGCTGTCATCCTTTTATTTTTTTTTATTTTTGGGTGGAAGGATAAGTTTTAGTCTGGCTTTTTTTTTCTTTTTCTTTTTTCTTTTTTTTTTTTTTTTGCATCCCAAATAGGGATGCCGTTCCAAGAATAACCATCTTTCCAAACAGTTACCCAGAGTCTTTAAAATGCTAGGTACCACACACTCCAGTTCTCCTGCACTGTGGGTGTTCTGGGTTCTCTTTCAAGCTGTTGGGTGCCAAGTCTGTAAGCTTGATGGGTCCTTGCTGGCCTTCACTGTAGCTAACCTGACATTGTTAAAGGTATACTGTTGTGACCAGAGCGATGCAAACCTGGAGACCCTGGTGGTGAGAGAAGGGCTGGCTTGCTGAAATGGTTGAGTGTGTGGCTGAGCCAGTTTGAGTCAACAGAGATCCCTGCTGCCTTTTTGACTCCTGCTGGAAGATCCTGCTCAATCTTCTCATTGTGGTAAATCTTGAGTTATTCCAAATAACTCCATGGTTTCTGCCAGAGAGGTAAGGCTAACAGGAACAATTCCATTGACCAGACTGGATGATGGGTCCATAGTACTTGTAGACCAGAGAGCCCTTCTTGTTCTCTCTACGTCAAGTACACGTGCAGGTGAGCCAAGGCTCTGCTACAAACTGAGGCGTGAGACTACTCATTGATCAACTGATAAGGCAAAAGTGATGTCTATTTTTTAAATTTCAGACCAATTTTTGGGTCAGTAATCCATTTTCTTGCAGTGTTGGTGTTTTTCACATCCAAGTGAACATGTTAAGTTCCTTTACACACACACACGCACGCACGCACACACACACACACACACACACACACACACACACACACACGTTAGTTTGGATCAAAAAGGGTCAGTATTCTCATGAAATGATTTTTATCTCATATTTATCAAGTATTTATTGTGTGCCTTGTATGATTTAGTGGTGTGTGTCCCCTCCCCCATGACATCACATGTTTTTGTCTTTCACCAAGTGTTTATTGAGTGCCTGTACCCGTAAGGCCCTGATTATGTCCTGGGGCTATGCAAACAAGAACATGCGATATAACACAAGAAAGGAGATTTGAACTCAGATTATTTTCACTCAAGGAAACATAGGATGAGATGCAGTGGAATAACCATATCTATTTTTTTGTTTCGCTATTATGAGAAGAAGAATCCCAGCTAATGCAGGGACCCTTTGGGTGACTTTTCAAAGGGCTTCATGGTACTGCATGTGTTTTGAAAAGTAAGGAGTAGAGCTATGGAAACATCTTTCTTTTTCAGACTCACTTTCCTCTTCTTAAAGATTGCAGAAAGCTGGGAAGTGATGGTACAAGCTTTTAATCCCAACACTTGGGAGACAGAGCATGGAAAATCTCTGCGTTCAAGGCCAGCTTGGTGTATAGATGGAGCCCAGGACAGACAGAGCTACACTAAGAAACCCTGTCTTGAAAAACAAAAATCAAAACAAAGCAAAGCAAAATATTGCAAGACTATTTATTACATGTTTTAAAGAAAACTGCAAAGGTAAATAAAGGGAATAAATGGATCCTGGCGCTATAAAACAAGCCCATACATAGTGGCATGTGGTCTTCATCCAGCATTATCGTGCCCAGACTCCCTAACAGTGCCTGGGCTGTTGTAGGCACTCAATGCATATTTGTTGACTAAACCCCACTAGAATCTTGATTCCATGTCGTGTCTAGATAGCCTTTTTATTGCACAGTGTCATACAGCGAGTTGCTCAACCTCTCCATAAGATTGACTACCCTATCAACCACCTGCATCTGTCTTGAACAATTAGCATTTAGATGGTGTTGATATTTAATCCGAGCAGGCCCTGAGGATAATGTATGTTGGTGTGCCGGTTTCGTAAGTATCTCAGGTGCTTGCATTTTTAGGGAGGTGATTGACTTTAGCTCTTTGAAGAGGAGCAGATCCTCGGTCTTCTCCCTCTGGTACCTGTGTCAATGATGTAGAAGGCAGCCAGAGCTATGTGCACAGATGCACATCCTTCCCACAAGTATCCGGCTTGCATCCATTCATTCCTTTGAACTTCTTTCCAGTCAGTTCTCAGCGTCACCACTTTTTAGGTCCAGTTTTCAGAGCCCAGCAGGAAGAGTGTCAATGCTTGTTGCCAAGGCCCTACCCTCTGTGGAGCAAGACAGGTGTAGAGTGGGTTAGGGAGAAGACTTTCAGCTTTCTTTGGTTCGGCAGGGGGACAACTGCCAGAAAAGCCGCTGTTCCCACTACTTCTGAAATACAGGTCCCAGTATTTACACATAAAAAGGGAACACACCCCACATGTTGTATGGTTCTCTTAGGATGCCACATTGTGATGGATAACTGTGTACTGCTGTCGATCTGATTGATCACTGAGAGCCAATTAGGATGCCACATTGTGATGGATAACTGTGTACTGCTGTCGATCTGATTGATCACTGAGAGCCAAACAAGCACATTTAAGGTCACCAGGAATAGGCAGGTTTCTCCAGTCTGTCTCTGGTAGTCTTTATTGACAGTTTGGTGAAGGGGAAACCAGTTTGCTGCAGCTCTGGTCAAAACATTTCAAGCGTTGTTATGTCATGCCGGTCTCTACCTCCTAATGGTAGTTGGGAGCTATTAATTCTCATTGGACTAACAGCATGTGAGGCATATCCCTGCTAACTGCATGGGCTTTTTAAGCAATGGTGTGGGGGGGGGGAGCTGGGTGTGCTAATGGGAATTGAAAGAACGGGTAGTTTTTTTTTTTTCATTGCATGGTTCACGAAGGTCACTTGGTTCTCTGTTCCTAGCATGCTGCATGCTCTAGATGCATGCATTTCATTTCCACTTGGGTAAAAAGGAGGTCAGACTTCTTTCAAACCTTGCTGCATTTGTCATGTCTCCATATTCTAATGCTTCCATAAATCCAGTCTCTTCATTATGTGGAATATCAGTCCTGGGTTTAAGTTTGCACTTGACGTTGAGGACAGACAGACATAAGGTAAGCTAGGAAACCTGCCTAGAAGTGGATGGGAAGACTTCCCTCCTGCATAAAGGTTCAGTTTGCTCTGGGCCAGAAACAAAATATGTATGGTTTGCTAATTATACGTTTCTAGGTGTTTGCATTGAAATGATTTGGAATACATTGCTACTAATCTCCAACTTTTAAACTCCCCCCTTTTCATTTCTAAAGTCAAGATAACGTATTCAGTAAAGACAAAACATCATCATTTCAGTAATTAAGACTAAACATGTATGAAATTCACCTGGCCTCACTGTGCCTGAACCTTTCACGTGCATGAGTAGAAGTAGCTGCCTAATTCTGGATTTCTTTCTGTATGGTTGTATGGAGTAGCACGTGGCACTTACTGTAGTTTCAGGATTACAGTAATATGTAATGAGTCTCTGGGCACTGAGATTCCCCACAATGCTAAAAATACTGTTGAAGCTGTCCCTTCAATGCTGAGTATCTGTGATTCCTCAATACCCTCCAGGCAAATATAATTTAATTCTCTATCCGCTGTTGAACACCAGGAGGACTTCAAAACTAATTTTGAAGGAATACCACTTAAAACTATGGTTTCAGCATACACTGTAAGCTTGGATCTGGTGCTTCTCCACATGACCCATGGGTAGTGTTTCTTGTGGTTCGTGGCCTGTAAGTTGGATGTTGATGGTAATTGTTTTCAGGTAACTCTGGCGGCCAATGGGAAGTCAGCTGACTGCAGTGTTGAGGAAGAGCCTTGGAAACGTGAAAAATAATGACCTGAATCTCAGCCAATTCTTGAATAAACTCCCCAGCGTATCTTATGGTAAAAGATGCTCTAAACAGGCTTCCTTTGCGAAAGGAAAAATGCATATATTTCTATGTTTACTTAATCTGTTAGCCGAGGCTTAGAGGAGTTGTTGTGCACCGTGATGACAGGCACCATGCTGTGTCTTTGCCAAATAATGCTTCATAACTGTCTAATTTTCTTACTTGTGTTATTGTCTGGATGGATGCTGCTGGAGAAATCACTTTGAACAGAAGACACATTCTCGCGAGCTTCCCTATGTCTCGATGCAGACCTGTGTATGCTGTTTCCCCAGGGAGACAGGACGAAAGCAGTGTGGTACACGCCAGGGACTGGAGACAGTGAGCACACGCAGTATGGTATTTCTTAAAGTGTTCATGGCTCACCTTGTTCTGTACTAAAGATTCTGCTAGAAGCTTCTAGAAGTTCCTCCTCTCCAACCTGTAAAGTCAACACCTGCGTTGACCGGAAGCATCTGTTGTAGGGAACTCTGACGACTTACAATTTGTGTACTGTCTAAGTTAAGTGGGTGTCCATACTCTTGGAAGGCAGGTGACCCTGGAGCCCATGACAGCTGCTCTGCCTTCCGTGTGTGTGTGTGTGTGTGTGTGTGTGTGTGTGTGTGTGTGTGTGAAAATGAAAAATGGGGAATTTAAAATTTGAAAATGAACTAGGAATTATCTGTGCATAACTACTGCATACCTTGAGAAAAGTAGGAGAACATAGTCAATCTAACTTTTAACCAGGCTTAAATATTCAAGCACACTTGTTTGATTTGCATTCAGACAGTAGAGTGAAGTTGTGTGATTGTCTGTCTGATCTGTTTCTATTTGTTCCACGCATCAGATTCTCATTTGAGTTCCTAGCAAAAAGATTTGCAATATCCAAATTGCTTCCTTCACATTCTCACCCGTCTACATTGCTGAGCATCTTAGCTTCCTCACACAGAGGGACACATGTTGACTATGCCTCTTTTCGTATCATTTTGATATATAACACGTAGAAAGTGTTCCATTTTATAAAGGGCCTGAAAACCATCCCAAGACACAAAAGCATTCTTTCTCTTCAGTGAGAAAGGAACAGCAAGCGAAACGCTCTATAAAATCCTATAAAGGTGATATTCCCAAGACAGAGTGCAGGCAGCCTCGAAGCATCAAGTAGGGACAAAGAATGACTCCACACAACCTCCCGGGTAGACTCCTGTCCAAGGGCTGTGAAAGTCTGAAGGAAGAAATAATATAATTGGCACAGCATGGTGGCTTGCCTGTGATATGCAGCCAATGAATCCTTAATGATCGGTTGTGCAAGCTAAAATTCTGACTGTCTCCACTATTATCTTCTGATGAATAACCCACAGTATTTTCCTAAGATTCCTGGGTTTAAGGGTTAGCTGGGAACTTGAGTAACTGAGAAACAGAACACATTTGACTCTAAAGAGCAGATAGAACCTGTTCACAGGTCAAAATACATGTGTCTTCCGAGGCAAGTAGAGCTGGGGAGACCTTCATAAATAATAGTAGGATACAGCGTCTCTGACAAAGGGTACTGCGACATTGCCTCTCCTTTGAGTCTCTTGTGACTTCTCTCCTTCGAATCAGACAGCTTGGAAACATACAAAAGACAAGAGATTCCTGGCTTTTGTTTGTTTGCTTTAATCTCATAAACCTTAATTGTTTTTAAACAAGGACCACCATGGAGCAGTATTAACTGAATTATTTATTTATTTTTTTGGTTTGGTTTTTGGCTTTTGAAACAAGGTTTTGCTGTGCAGCCCAGGCTAGCTTCAAACTCACAGCCTTCCTGCTCAGCCTCAGTTCTAAGATGGGCACCAGCGAACCAGCTGGCAGATGGTTTTTGAGTGCTGTTTGTTTTCACCTTCATTTGAAGGACAGTTAGCAGGGTAGCCATGCCAGGCAATGAGTCCCTTATAGAAGACAAGAGGGACCAAGATGACAGTCTTTGGTGTAGCTGTGGAACTGTTCCAGATAGCCTGAAAGTGGTACCCACTACTCCCGTAGGAAATGCTTTCCTACCTGTGTAGATGTATCTAGGGAAGGCATCCAGGAGCATGCTGGGTTTTGCTATGTGTGTTGGGGGACGTCTTTCCATACAATGGTTCTCCCCAGATGGAAGGCCATCTCGTTACTTATACATTGACCTTTTCTCAAAAGCAGCCACATGATGACAATGTGTGCTGTTGCTTCATAGTCTGCCTGAAAACCTTTCTAGTTTGTTTTGTCTTCAGCTTGTCCCTAGCTGTCCCATTAACCTGTGTCAGAGGGCAGTGTTTTTAGGAGAGCCAAGACACTGCTTCCCTAGTCGGGTTTTTCTGATTTCAGATTACATACCTGGTCTCACAAGAATTGTAGATCTGAATGCCCAATCTCTTATGTGTAGTTCTCTCTCTCTCTCTCTCTCTCT
>NW_004949096.1:8107796-8116273 GCF_000317375.1 Microtus ochrogaster | reverse complement strand
TCTCTCTCTCTCTCTCTCTCTCTCTCCCTTTCTCTAAAACACACACACACACTGAATGTGACACAGTATCACATACACTAACTCTAGGGAGGTTTGTATTTTGAAATTTTGGTAGCCCTATTCCTTAAATGGATTTGGTTGTTACTTCTTAGGAAACAAAATCATTTCAGAAGCAAACCAACCAAGCAGACATTCAGCCTTCCATTTCTCATCCTTTCCCTTTGAGAAGCAAGAGGAATTACTATTCAGCTATTGAGTAAAACCCAGCAAAGCCAATCCAGTCAGTGAATAAGATGACTGTTTTGAAGGTGGTGTTTAACCTTAGATTTCTGAGGGTGGCCTTTCCATATACAGTCATCAGGATATAAGCACGCATAACCTCAGTAAAGGCCTGGAGGTGATTTTAGGGCCACAAAGTCACAACCAGATTCTGTTTTTTACTTCCTGTTGGGTATAGCAAAAGCCTGTGTGGCCTCATTGCTTGTAGAAGTTTTCATGCTCCATAAAAGACAAATGGCCTTTTCTCCTCTCTCTAGTTAGCTTGGACAGTCAGAGTGAAAGGCTACCGAAATGTCCCTGGATTGAAACTAACAAAGCAGAGAAGTGGGTAGGAAGAATTCAGTGTGGGGGACAATTTTTGCAAGGGAATGCTGGGAGTCTCAATGGTCAGCTGACTTGGTCTCTGGTAATTTCCTGTGGTGGCTGGAAAATCATGCCGCATGCAGATACAATTATTTAGAGGACCTCTCTTGCTGAGATATTGGGAAACTTATCTCTGGGGTCCTCAGAAAAAAAAAAAAAACAATCCTGCCTTGTTTTTGCAAATAATCTCCAGTTTGTCCTCCAAAGCAAATTACTATAACTTTTTGGTTTTGTCATGATCCAGGCTCTTGCCTTTGCGCTATTTCTCTCATGCAGCAGAGCCATAAATCCAAACAGGAGTTCCCACACTTGTGACTCGGGTAGACAAGTCTGAGCAGCTCTGACCTTTAATGGCTGAGACTGCAGCAGTTACAGCCCAGGGGCAGCTCGCCCAGCTTCTGCTCTCTGTCGTGAGCTTCACACTTTTGCTTATTTTCCAGCCTAACTCATTATAAACCGAGAAGAAGGACCAGATGGGATTTTCCGGTATTGGGATACTTACGGGACCCCAGGGCCAAGGACCGTAAGAAGATACAGTGTCTCAAGTGAGGGTTTCCTAAATCAAGTTGTCACTGAATATTCATGGTCTTGGCATCTGTAGAAATTTCTTTCTAAACCCAAAAGAAGGGTCGCTGCGTGCCAACCAAGCCAGATGGCAAAAGTGACAGCTATCTTTTCGCGGGTGGAGTGATATAAAATCTGCTCAAAAACACCCATTGGTTTAGGAATTTCCCTAAAACTGTCTTCCCAGTTCACTGATCTCTTTCTTCCCTTCTTTCCATCCCATTGCTCAACAGTCAGGGCGGTAAATGGGCATGTAGTTATGCGGGGGTTGGCCGGGGAGGAGGCAGCAGATCTTAACTGAGTAATATCCAGTCTCACTGCCTAAACCATAATTAGGCAACGGCACAGGGATGCTTAAAAACAACGTGGTTTGGGAGAGGAAACATTTGATTTAGACACTGCCCCCTTGTAGCTGGGTGGCTTACACAGGCCACTGTCTGTCCGCGCTTCTCTCGCTTCCGTATGAGAAGGAATGGGATTGGACCAAATGACTGAAGTCTCCCTCTAGCTCTGCGCATGCACTTTTCTGATCTCTGCTTTACTCTCTTCCATCTCCAGAGGCTTCCTGGTCTAAAGCATGGCTTATTTGCATTTAAGTTGTAAAAACCCACAATAATGAATAATTGGTTTAGATGTCTTTTTTTCCCCTGCATTCCCTTTGGGCGACTCCACCTCAAGCCTCTATTCCATCTTATTCTTTACAACAAGCTTGGAGAGCGGCCATTTTAACCCATAGTTTAAACCACAGTAAATATTTTTTGGAAAGATTCCTTTAACCTAAACTCACTGTTCTCACAGGAGCAGCCGTTCTGCCCAGGGAAATCCTCTGCAGAGTCATGGTGAGGGACCAGGCACCTCACAGATGCTGTTGCATCATGCCTGCTGTGGCAACAGAGCCCACTCCAAATACTCAGCCCACACCATTTTCCCCAAACAGCCCTAATTGCCAACCCTGTGTGGGAACTTGGGAGGCCCTGGCAAACAAGCTTGAACACTCCTGACATTTGGTGCGGGATTCACACAACCACAGCAACTGTCTCCACGTACCTTTCCCTCCACATGCGTGCCGTGCAGGCATGTACATCCATCCCTGAGCCAGGGAGCCGCGCCTTTCCTCTGGAGGGACGTGCAGGCGGATTTGAAAGTTTCCCTCTTGGTTTGCTTGCATAACAGACAGAACATTGTAGGGATGGACGCTGTCACTTATGAGAGGGGAGTTTTCCCGTTTGCTCCAGCCGTTTCATGTGTCCACAGTCTCTAGTTAGGATGTTACAAGCCTGCTTACCCTCTCCGGTTCTGTTGTAATAGGCCATAGCTTGCGTGTTTGCCCTCTGACCAAATTTCTGCTAGAGATGTCTAGCGGGGTGGACATCGTTCTTGCCAGAAAAGATTTTAGCTCTTCAGATTTGGGCTCGCAAGATGGAAAACCAGGTATAAAAGGATTACTTTTTGCTGGTGGTAGTGATGGTGGTTGGGTGTCCTGTGTCAGTCCCCATGTGCCCCCCCCCCCACTGTGTCGTGTCTCCCCCCACCCCCCAGCCTTGAGGTATCAGAAGACCGGGAGCAGAGAAGAAAAATAATGATTCTTAACTGACCCACTTGAGGTCACTGTCGAAAAGTGAGGGATAAGGTCCCTGGGGAATAAGGTTTACACTACCACCTGGAATCATTTCCCATCACGATTTTTTTTTCCTACGCCATCTCCCAGTCTTGTTTTAATTTTTATCCTGTGACCCAGTTACCCATTTTGGTATTTTTAGAAGTCTTTCTGGTTGTATTTTGAGGAGTTTCTGTGCTGAGATCAAAATCTACCGTTGGAATAGACCTGTTCTCTGCAGAGTCAGTATGTAACCTAAACAATGGGTTCCTCTGGAGACACCCCCAATCCCTGGATGAGCTTTGGAACCTGACAACGACTGTTATCCTTGTTACCATCCTCTGGGACATGGGCATGATGCAGTCAGAGCCTTGCTGCTTCTGGGCTCTGTTTCTCCTCGTGGCAACCATTTACTCTGCCTGGAAACAGCCCGCTACCTTTCCTAGGGGACAAATACACTCACAAGCCAAGGAAGTTGGTCAAACATATCCCTAAGGTTCCTCCACACTGGAGCAAATTCTCTGAAACAAATTCCGAAACCTGGTGATTTACTCCTCCATATTTCCCTTCCTGTCTTAAGAGTCTTTGGTACCCAGAGTCTTCTACAGCTCACCTCAACCCTTTCTCCTTCCTTCTTTCTTTCCTTCCTTCCTTCCTTCCTTCCTTCCTTCCTTCCTTCCTTCCTTCCTTCCTTCCTTCCTCTGTGAGAGCTCAGCATCCCACCTTCACGCTGCACATCATGGACCAGATCATCTGGTCATATAGAGATTTGTATATATGAAAACAAACCTACTTTTGAGAGAAATTTTGTATATTCTTTTCTATTTGTTTTCTACAGCTTGAGGAGAGAGCTGGCAAACTGTGAACTGAATTTATCTTGATGCCAGCAGATATATTTTAGCTTCCTGGGAAGAACCTGTGTTACTAGGGACAACATATTGCCCTCTGATCAGTATTGCACCCTAAGTCTACAAAGCTATTTTGGCCCAATCTTACATTCTTTCTTACATGAATCCCCAAAGTTCTTTGCTATTATTTATAGAGAGAAATATTTATAGTCCTGGATATTACAAGTTTAACCTTAATTTAGCCTTTAATAATATTACACATGTTTATATCTATTCTTCAAAAATCGTAAAGACTCAGAGTAGGCCGAAATAATGTATTTAGTATCTGTAATTTTTCAGACAGATATTTTCTTATGATATTTTCTATACAACCACATAGATAGAAGTGTAACTAATTTGAGCACAAGTTTCTATAGCAATTTAGGGTTATCAGCTGTTTCTTGAGCATACAGCCACATTTGAGAAGTTTAGGAACTCGGTCCTTGACAATGCAATGAGTAACATGATCTAACTAGGCACAAGGAATTGCTCAACTCCCTTAGGTACTCAGGATGCGCATCTGGACAGCTAATCCTCCAATGCCAAGGAACGGGGCTAACTTCTCTTCTCCCGACACTGGGCCTTGTTTTCCCAATTGACCGTTCTAATTTTCCTTTCCCATAAGATAAAGGCTGGTGCTAACAGTGGGATCTTTTCTATATCAGAGTCTTCTATACATTCCTAAACACTTATGTGAAAATTGGCCTAGGAAAATGTTGAGTAGCAAAGACGGAGGATGAGTGGTAGGACAAGAATTAGGGACAGGTTAGGTGCAGTTTTGAGTCTTGCCAAGCAAAACAAGAGCAAAACCTCACATTGTTGCATGAATTGAACATATATTTTTAAAGAAAATTAAAGATAACGTATTTTTAGTACCCGGATTTCAGAATCCATACTGTGTCACTGGGGGACTGGAGGTGGGATTTAGAGTTACACTGAGTTTATTTAGAATAAACCCAAATAGATTATCCTCAGGTAGACACCAAACTATGTAACCTTCCCTCAAGGTAAACCGGTAGCCACGGAAAACACGCGGTGTCTTTCCTCCACCAAACACACTTTCTGAGGTGGTGGCAGGGCTAGTATTTTACCGTGTTTGAAAGGGTAGTCTGTTACATAGACACATGCTCGCATGTATTTGAACCTGCTTCTCATTAATGAACAGATTAGATGTGCCCTCCACTGGCTAAGATTGTACCTGTTTCCAAGCACAGCTAGCTGTCAGAGCATGACGTTCTTGTGTGTACACGCTGACACTTGGTTCACGCATGAAGACAGTGCCTATGCACTTTGTGTAGCGATAATGTAGGTATTTGTGTGTAATTTCAGTGAAATGGTGTATAGATGTAATTTAATTTAAATGTTCTTGCTGTTTATCTAAATGCAATAGATATGTTGATTGCTGTTTGGAAAATTTTTTTTTGCCGTCTTAGGTATTTTCTAGGGGTTATCTCTCTTTCTCAATGTATTCTGAATGAAGAACTTACCTGTGAAGCCTCCGTACTGATTCTACGTGTTCAGCACCTTTGTAAATACAACTCTGAGCAGGGATCGGGTTGAATGTGTGTCTTGCCACACCGTGAAAGGTCATCCTATGCCTGCATCCTTCCCATTCCGTGCACTGGGGAACTTGTGGTTGTCAAGGCCGAGGGAGGTTTAGAATGAGGACACTCATCTCCTGTCCTCCCTCACCAGACGGCTGGTCCTATAGAGACAAAAGAAGGGGGCTCCATCTGCTCCTTGGCATGCTCAAATAATGTCTTTGGGGAAGGGTCAACCTCCTGGTTGTCAGATCTTCATCATGCCATGATGCTCGTGACCTAAGATTCTGAAGAGCCGTGTTCCCCTTGATGTCTTGAGTCAGAATGCAGGGATGCATTTACTGATTAGCTGCTGTGCAGGTGAAACCCCCTGCTCCCACCCCCCCCCAAAGCACACTTCTGGCAGCATTTGCACATTTGTCAGAAAACAACAGAATACCAGAAGCACAGCACGGCCAGGGGCCAGCAGTGGCCAGGGACAGAGGACCAACCTCTGATGCACTGATCCCAAGTATGTGACAGGAGTCTGATCTCCCTACCCAGAATGCTCTGCTTGCTTGTGTGAAGTGGGTGAGAATGAAATTAACAAGGGCAATTTGATGCTGATGGCCCTCCTCATACTCACTGAATACCATGCTGTGAGCTCTGGCGTTCTCGTAGCCCCTCCTTCTTTCAGAGATGATGAAGATGTAAAGTTCATTCATTTCCAGGGGCTGCTCCAGATATGTGGAGTGAGGGGATGTGGTGTCTGGGTCCTTCAAATTCTGGATGAGAACTGTACTGAAGGGAAAGTAGACTGTAGGCAGGATTAATGGTTTCCTCAAGTTCACAGTCGCTGCTGGTCTGATGTCATGTAGCATAGTGTATCTATAATAGCACGTGGTATTTAAAGACTAATGAATGGGAAAAGATGAGAAACTCAACTAATTTGGAGACTGTTTCTTATATATGGTACTAGGAAATACCTTGTTGGCAAAGCACATCTTGGGTAGCTGAGGTCTCCCATGTTTGTCTTCAACTTTTTGTGATGTGGACTGATGACTGTAACATTCCTGTGTAAAATAACTGGATGCTCTTCATCTGATGGAAATAACCTGGGAATCCAATCCTTCACTAAGTGTTTTAACTTCTGTGTGTGTATATATATATCTCATCAATAAATGTGGATTCCAGTTTCTCTTGGTGGTTGCCTATTCTTTGTTTCTTACTTTATTCTTTTAGTTACAGAGTGTTAGTTACATCTTTGGTCTTTGTGATAAAAGGATCACTAAATTATGGACCGAAATCTATAGTATTACAAATAAACATTTTTTCTTTGAAAAAATCTCAGTATACAATAGTCATGTCTAATGAAGTAAAGCTAGCAGAGTTGGGTGTTAAGATATGTCATTAGTGAACCCGCCATGACAGGTTAGCCCCAGACCTCAAAGGCTTCTAAAAGCCCTGTTCATGCAGCCTATCAATCCCTACTCAGCTAGAAAACCCTGCTCCTTGCTGTCCTCATCCAGGGAGTGTTCAGTCCACTGGGGGCTTCTCTAGGACATCGGACATGAATACCTTGTGAAAAAAGGACGTTTGTTTGGGATCATTTTCTGGGAAGTTGAAATGTCCAAGTTCAGGTGACTACGGTCAGCAAGAGCCTCATAATGTCAAAGCAGGTGACATTCCATGAGAAAAATGAAAGCAAGAGTGGTCAGTGTAGTGTTTTGAAGAGGAATACAAGGAATATGACACCTGCTCGCACAATAACCACCCATCCTCAAGGTAACCAGTCAAGTTATGTAGTACCTAATCCACCGGCTACAAGCAGACAGTTGTCTCTGAACATGTCTCTCAAATGACCTAATCGTTTCTCACTGTGTCCCACCTCTTAAAGGTCCCGTATCCCCTAACATTTTCACACTTAGGACCAAGCTTCGAGCACATGAACCTTGGGTAGGAGAGATCCACGTACAAACCACAACAGGAAGTAGGAGGGAGACCATCTCCATGTTTACCAGTGCAGGTAAAAAGAAAGACAACAGAACCCATGCTCAATCTCAGTTATCATGATTCAGTGGCCAAAGCAAGTGGCAGAGCTCTGCCTAACTTCAAGGGGGAAGAAAGTTCAACTTTGTCAAATACATGGCAAGAAAATGGACATGAAACTTTTCCTTGATTTCCTTAAACAGTCCATAAAAGACATAGTCAAACAGTTTCTTAGTATCCCAGCAGAGCAATCATATTCAGTCTTGTAAAGGAATTAGAACAATCATCCCTGAGGCATTGCATGGTAAGCATTAAAAGCTCATGTTTAAGAAATTAAACACAAGGTCCTCAAAGGAAGGATCACTATAGGCATGTTGAGGTGCTTGTGCAATGAACGCCCACCAGATAGTGACAGGCCCACATTTCACACTGCACCCCACTGATAGATGGGATGGATTTGTTCTCTTCCATTCTTAGGAGAAGAAAGAGGCACATATCTGATATTGAATAATCAAAATTCATAGACGTGACACAGCATAATTCATATCACTAAATGATGACAATTTACTTAAATTGTTGGTAATGAAAGTTTCATTTGATGCTTTCTTCCCTTGAAGCTCAGTGTGTGTCCCATTCACGTGCATAACATCACCAAAATCTCAATTACAGAAAGCATGCTGAACAGTACATTCCTGGTGGCCATTTTTCTTTAAGATGGCAAACACCTAAAACCAGAGTCAAAGTGAATATTTCAACGTTTAAAGTAGATACAATTCAACCGAGGTCAGCCAGGCCTTCCAAAGATGACACAGACTAGGAGAATCTTGAGTAGGACCATGAACCCATCACTTGTGCATCAAAAGTGGGAATCCATCCATTTGTGTGAGCCAAGTGTTGCTTTGTCACCAACAAAGAAGCAAGGAGAGAAGAAAACTAATTTGGGGTGAGTATAAGAGAAGCAATTGCATACTGGGAGTTAGGACACTGAGGACTTCTGCAAACACGACTGTTAGTTTTCTGTTCCTGGAGGAAATGCCCAGGATGGATCCAACTACAAAGAGAAAAGGTTTCTTTGGCTCAGTTTTACAGGCCAAGGTGAGTTGATGCTATTGCTTTGGGGCCTGAGGCAGTGTAGAAAACTCGGCAGGAAGTACTTGATGGGCCCAAAGCTCCTCACTTTATGACCATGGAGAGAGAAAGAGAGAGAGAGAGAGAGAGAGAGAGAGAGAGAGAGAGAGAGAGAGAGAGAGAAGAGGGAAGAGAGAAGAAGAGGCAGGC
>NW_004949096.1:8097230-8107696 GCF_000317375.1 Microtus ochrogaster | reverse complement strand
AGAGAGAAGAGAGAAGAGAGAAGAAGAGGCAGGCTCCCACCCTCACTAACCTTCACCCCAGAGGCTGCAAGGCTCTTAGCAGACCCACTCTTCAGAGTTTCCGCTGGTTTCCATTAGTCCCAAGCCTTGAATACACGGGTCTTTAGGAGGGCATTCAAAGTCCAAATTTCAGTGGTAATTAACTCTTTGGCACATTCAAAATAATAGGCTTAGATTAAAAAAAAAATCTCCCAGTTTTGAACATTGAAATTTAAATGCTTTTTATTTAAAGTTAGGTAAGATAACTACACACACACACACACACACACACACACACACACACACACGTATAACTTCTTATTCTAACAGGATAAATGTCACCTAAATCTGAGCCGTAATGTTACTTGGAATGCAAGCCTCCATGACCCTCTTTTACCCATACCCTCACTGGCCCATTCTGCTGCTTCCTTTGATGTTGCTCATTCCTCTGCTTCTTAAAGAACAGGTTGGGGCTAGAGAGATGGCTGACCGGGTAAAATATTAGCATACATGCATGAGCACCCGAGCTTGGATCCCCAGCACCTGCATAAAGAGCCAGTCATTCGCATATACCTGGAATGCCAGTTTTTGGGGAAGTTGAGACAGGAAGAAGCCTGAAGTTCATTCGCAAAGCAGTCCAACTGAATTAGTGACCTCCAAGCTCATCCTCAAGAAATAAGACAGAAAACCATAAAAAATACATGATATTGACCTCTGGTCATGCATACATAGAGAGAGAGAGAGAGAGAGAGAGAGAGAGAGATTGGAGATTATAGTTTCCTGACTGAGGTGAGAAGAGGAAGAGCCAAGCTCTCCTACAATCTCCTTTAAAAGTTGACCAACCCTAAACTAGCTTTGGGTCCTTATAGAAAGGAATCCAGGTCACATGTTGTAAACAGAGTTGAGCTTTTCTGTCCCAACTAATCACACAAAAGCTTTTATTAATTACAAAAGCTCAGCCTATCACTCAGGCTCATTACTAACTAGCTCATACAACTTAAATTAATTTTTACTAATCTACATTTTGCCACATGCTTCATGGCTTTACCTGACCTCTAGCTCATCTCATTTATCTGGCTCACATCTCTCCCTCTCTCTGCCCTTCTTCCTCTCTATTTTCAGTGTGATTTTCCCACCTAACTTTATTCTGCCTTGCTATAGGCCAAATCAACTTTATTATCAACCAAGGAGAGTAATGCACATTCACAGCGTATAGAAGGATTATCCCACATGCAGTTTTCTTAGCATGGTCCTTCTCTCTGCTTAGCACAGTGTTTTTCAGTCCATCCATGTTGTTTCAGATACCTGGCACTTGTGTATCTTCACTGGTAATATGGTAGCATATGAAGTATGCTGCATTTTGCTACTTGATTTTCCTGCCAGTGAACATTTGCCTGATTTCTAGGCAATTCTCTCTGTCAGATGGAGCTGATGTGAAAATCCATCCATATTTCCTGTGTACGTGCTCAGGAGGGTTTGGAGTGTGCACTCCTGAGACACGCTAATAATGGCGATGATGATAATGCGCATGTATGTATAGCTGAGGAGCTCTTACCCAGACTTTCAGTGACCTCCTCATGGGCCCTCTGTGGGCCACTCATCTGGGGATCAAAATGCCGCTGCCTGTTTTAGGGAGTCGGATTCTCCAGCAGGGACCCTGAGTCATGCAAAGACATTCACCAGCAGGAGGATGGTTAAGTTTAAAAGATGAGGTCCTCCTTCCTCAGACTGCGTGGGAGCACTCATGAGATGTGTTTGAGGAGAATGAGGAGCCAGACCGGACCTTCCTGGTCCTTGACATCTTCATTGAGCAATAATGTGTGAGGCCTCATGGACTCTGCCCACTAGCAGCAGACTGTCCCCTTGACGTGGATTGCCATTTGACCAAAACAGTCACAAAAGATCCTTCTACCTGCCCAAGAACCACCAAAAGTTCCTTCACTGCACTCCATCAAAGTACTATAAACTAGGTATTTTAGAGACTACAGAAAATTATTAATCATTCTAGAGGTTGGATCTCTGAGTCCACAGAACAACATAGGTTCTGGGGAGGATCCCCATCCATCTTTAATGCTGTTATCTTCTTTTGTGTCTTTATATAGAAGACAGAGGGTAAGATAGATGACCTACGGTGTCCTTTACCAAGGCTACTAATCTCATTTGTGAGAGTTTCATCTTCAAGACTAATCATTTTCCAGAGGCCACGCCTGCTAATGCCATCAGTGTGGCATCAGTTATGGTTCGAGGGAAACACAACCTCTGGGTTTATTGCATCCTTACTGCCAGCCCCAGGATGGAGGATGGTAAGCCATAAAGTGGCCTTGAAGAAGATGCGCTCTGATGTGGCTGCCCCTGCAGCGTGAACTGTAGGCATCTCCTTCTAAGCACGGTGATAAAATGAGGAAGTGAGGTCTTTGCAAGCTCAAGAGCCGAACCACAGAAGACAGGGGTCAGCAGCTAGCTCAGATCTCATCGAACATCTCAGCCCAGTAAGAAGGCCAGGAGATGGTGCTGCCTGCAGAGTTGCCATGTGTCGTGTAAAAATAGAAGTCTGGGGAGTCCCTGGCAAAAATGAAAATGCTTCTTGCTTTACAGCTTTTTCCTGGTAGTTTTTAAAATTTAGTTACTTCATCCCCTCACTTGGCAGTGAGGGGCCATAGATTCCCTGTCCTAGTAAAAGTCCAAATCATGGTCTATGAAGCTCGTCCAAGTGATATGAAAATGACAGAGACACTCATGCTTCTAGGCCTGCACATTTATAAGCAGAGTGGTGTATTCCAGAAAGCAGACAAATACAATATTTTCCCACTGCTCCTCCTTCCTGCTTCCCTGAGTCAGAAGGAATATGCAAAACCCCAAAATCCTCCTCTGTTGTTTAAGATGATGAGATTTTAGTTTCCCAAATATTTCTGGAAACAATCTAGTAGCTTCCAGTTAAGGGAAAATGCAAAAATAGAATGGCTGCCTCCTTGGTTGCAAAACCTGGCTCTATTGAGCTTCTCCTTGGCTTCTGGCAGTCCCCAGATGTCTTCTGGGCACTGCCGGCATCATGCTCACAGAGGAGTCATGGAGTTTCCCATTGGCCTCAGCTGGGCAGAAAGAAGTTTTGTTTCTTTTGGGTTTTTTTTTGTTTTCTGTTTTGGTAACATAAGCTTCCTTTCCCACCTGATCCCAGATTTCCTTCTCATCTTAGAGAAGAAGACAGGGATCATACCCCACTGTGAGATGATAAAGGACCTTGAGGGAGATGGAGTATTTTCTGGTTAGCCTATGTCATTTGCAAATGAGGACACCCTGTTTATATGAGCTAGTGGTAATGGGGAGATTTGTCAAGGTTACATACTGTTTCTTTTTACTGCTATGGAGCCTTTGATTGCTCACTAATTCTTGTCTTATTCCTCTGTCGACTGGACCTGATTTGATCTTAATGGTGGTGTATGGGGCAGTACATGAATACCACACATGTGCACAAACAAGTGGAAAGCAAAGGTCAGCTTCGGGTGTTTATCCTCAGGATCTCTCCACCTTGTTTCTTGAGGCAGTGATAGAGTTTGCCAATTCGCCTTAAGTGACTGGTCAGTGAGCCCATCATCCTGCCTTTCCTTCCCAATTCAGGGATTATAAACACCAGGTCTAGCTTTTTATGTAGGTGGCTGGATTGAACTCAGACCCTCATGTTTATACTGCAAACGCTCTATCAACTCATCTCCTTCCCTAGCCCAGTAGAGGAGCTGACAGGAGAATATTCTTAAAATATTAGCTCTGTACTTGGAGGGCAGCAAAGCTTCAATTAAAGATAGCTTTCTTCTTCTTCTTCTTCTTCTTCTTCTTCTTCTTCTTCTTCTTCTTCTTCTTCTTCTTCTTCTTCTTCTTCTTCTTCTGATCAACACCATCATCACCACCACTTTGTGCTATCTATCCCAACTTCTTAGTGTCTACGTTGCAAGAAACCACACCCCCTCTCACTTTAAATGTCCTTTCCCCATCTACATCACACAGACATTACTGTGTAGTTTACAGTCTAGCTGCCTTTCCCCAAACCTGAGTTTTGCTGACTTTGGCCTCTGCTGAACTAGTCAGCAGTAATGCGTCTTAATTCTAGAGGAGGTTCCATGGTTGTCCTGGGCTCATATTGTCTGATCCTTGAGATACCCTTCATTACATACCAAACTCCTATGCTCAGCAAGGAGAGAAGACATAGGGTTTCTTCAGGAAAAAGCCTGGCCAAAGAAGCTGCTCCCTGGGATGGGATCTTGAACTTCTCACCCTCCAAATGGGAATGGGATTTTGAGAAATGAAGCAATTCTTTTCTTTATTGGAGAGTCCCCTGGGGAGTCCCCAGCTAATAGTGTTCATGTCCTCACAGAGACAAATGTCATGAGAAAAATCATTTCTGTGGAATGTGCCCAACCCAGCAGAGCCATTCAGAACTCCTTTGGCTGGGTCTTTTCCCGGTAGCTTCTTTTCTCTCATTCTTTTCTCCTTTGCATCTTGTTCATGCACAAATGATGTTCACACTTCTCTCCTAGTAGCTCCAAAAAGCAGAGCTTGTAAGAAAATTCTGAGAGCATCTTGGTCATCGGTTGCTAATGCCTGTCTCAGGTTCTCAGCAATATCTAGACCCCACCATGTCTTAGTCTACTATTTATGAATTATGGAGTATTATGAATACATTTTCAAAGGTTTTTATTGTTTTCTGTTCATGTGTATATGTGAGTCTGTGTGAATACGTGGCATGTCCCCAGAGCATGGGAGAGTTTCTTTGGCATTACATTTCTTCTTTTGGAGTGGGGAGGCAGGATGCGTGTTTGAGTGTGACTACATGCGTGCAATCACATGAATGCACGTGTGTTTTTGTATGCACATAGCTGTGTGTGTATGTACATGTGTATGTGCAGATATACATGTGTGTATGTACAGATCTAAGTATATGTCTGCATATGTATGTGGGCAGGTATAGTCCACCTTATTTTTTGAGACAACCTCTCTTACTGGGACCTGGGGCTCACTAGTTCACCTACACTGGCTGGACATTGAGATCCAACTGTCTCTGCTTCCCCAGTGCTTGAATTACAAGTGTATACACCAAATCCAGCTGTTTATGTAGTGTTGAGAATCAAACTTAGGCCTTCATGCTTACACAGCAAGCACTAGGTTGACTGAGCCATCTCTTGATCCCAGAATTACATATCTTAACATCTTCTCTAGTATTAAAGATATTATTTATATTTACTTTATATGTATGACTGCTTTGCCTGGATATATGATGTGAAATGCATGTGAAAGCCAGAGAGGCATGGGATCCCCTGGAATCTGGATCTTTGATGGTTGTGAGCCACCATGTGGGTGCAGAGGAATAAAACTTGGTCCTCTGAAAAAGCAACAAGTATCCTTAACCCCAGTGCCATTTCTTCAGACCATATTAATGTATTCGGATGAAATAGCCTCATATGCTAACGGCTACAGTCACAGACCTTTAAAAACATGTCTCTTCCCACAACTACAGCATACAGAGAGGTAGAGACTTAAGAGCATCAGTCCCAAATGAGCTGCCTTCATCAAACCTTTCCCCTCAAGGATCATCAACTCAGAAGATGGACCAGGGGAGGTGGACTCCAAGAAAACTGCCTTCCAGATACAGCAGGACTGACACACACGTGAACACACAGGCAATGTGGTGACACATGAGACCTGCATGGGTTCAAGCCAGATGGGGTCCCAGCACTTAGAGGGTGAAGTAGGCATGGGGTCTACTCCTAACCAAGGAGATATTTGCAAGTGATGCCTGCTGGCAAATGGAAAATCATGTTTTTTTGTTTCCTTATTTGTTACTTTTGCTTTTGTTTTTGTCCCTGGGTTTATCAAACACACTACATGGCAGTGTTCCTGCCCCAGAGGAGCTGACCAACATATAGTGAATTCCGTGGTTTTTTTTCCCCTGTGGGTTTTTTGTTGGGGATTTTTTTTCTTATCAAATTGGTATTTTTGTTTGTTTTGGTTTGGGTTTATTTTATCTTATTTTTGATAGTGAGAGCAGGAAAGAGAACACATAGGTGAGAGGGGGGAGGACATGATGTTGGGTGGGTAGGGAGGTTGGGAGGAGTTGAGAGAGGGGAAATACATGGTCAAATTTTATTGTATGAAGAACATTTTGTAATTCAGCCTAGATATTTCTTCTCTGCCATCAGCTCATTAGAAAACAAAATAAGAGACTTCTTATGCACTAGCAACAAATGATATCTAAGAAAATGATGTGTTTGATAGTAATGAAGCCTTCCTTGCACAGCAGGCCAAGGGAAAGGCAGGAGAGATAGTCCTACTAAGATAATTAGATCTGCAGGTGTTTACCAAAGTGGGCAAAAGATTCTGAATCACACACACATTTTTTTTTCTGGTTCAATTTCAAATTAAAAGTAAGATTAATTTTTAAAAAAGCATTCATGTTAACCTGGGCATAGTGGTGTTATGCCCCTTAAATCCCAGCACTCAGGAGGCAGAAGCAGGTAGCCCTCTGTCATTTCGAAGCTAGACTGGTTGACCTAACCAATTCCAAAGATAGACAGTGCAACCCAGTGAGAACATGTCTCAAAGGAACAACAAATAAACAAACATAATTCACAGACAAAACAACCACTTCCAGAAAGCAACAAAACATCAAGCAATTAAAAATCAGCCATGCTACAATCATGCGGACATCATGTAAGCAAAACACTGATGCAAATAAAATAAAAATAAAGCTCAGCCAGTGACCTCAACTGGAGCAGGTACAAGGGAGTGACCGCCAAGGGAGCAGGCCCCAGCCAGAGACCTCTGCAAAGTCAGGCCTGAGTCAGTGACCTCTGAGGGAGCAAGATCAAATCAGCAACCTTCTCCAGAGCTGGCCTGAGTCAGCAACCCCTGCCAGAGCAGGCCCAAGGCAGTGACCTCAGCAGGAGCAGCCAGAAACAAACAACCTCCATTGGAGCAAGCCCTAATGACCTCTAGGATTACAGAGCACCCCTGGAGCGCTAAGTGACCTCTGGGAACACCAAGGAACCTCTGGGGTAACTGGAGCTATGTCCCTGACTGTACCACAAGGAGCAACCATCTGAGCCTTGGATCCACTGGCACCTGGAAGATTGATCACCAGAGACACAGATAGCCCTTAAACAGGAAATAAAAAATTCCCTCAAAGAAATGGAGAAAAAGACAAACAAAAACTTGGAAGAACTCAACAAATTCCTTAAAGAAAAACAAGAAAAAGCAATCAAACAAATGAAAGAAACTATTTAAGACTTGAAAACCGAAATAGAGACAATAAAGAAAACACAAACCAAGTGAGTTATATATAACATGAGGGCCTACTTGTTGGGGTTTCTGTCCTGCCTGGTTCCACTGTTGTTAGGTCCCAAAGAATCACACAGAAGTGTATATTAGTTATAAACTAATAGGCCCATTAGCTCAGGCTTCTTATTAACTCTTATACCTTATATGAACCCATTATTCTTATCTATGTTAGCCACATGGCTCAGTACCTTTTTCTGCAGGGTAGGTCACATCTTGCTTCTTCTGTGGTCTGGGCAGGACTGGGGAGGAATGGGCTTCCTAATTCCCAGAATTCTCCTGTTCTCATTGCCTTGCCTCTACTTCTTGTCTGGTTGTCCTGCCAGGACCTTCTAGCTTTCATTGTTTCCATTGAGAAGTCAGCTGTAATTCTGATAGGTCTGCTTTTATATGTTACTTGGCCCTTTTCCTTTATAGTTCTTAATATTCTTTCTTTATTCTGTATGTTTAGTGGTTTGATTATTATTGGCTACTGGCCAATCAGTGTTTATTTAAAACATAATTGACAGAATACAGAATTGTCCCACACCAGTTATAGAAATGGAAATTACGAGAAAATGATCAGGAACCACAAATGCAAGCTTACAGCAGAATATAAGAGATGGAAGAGAGAATCTCAAATGCTGAAGATACATACAATAGAGGAAATAGACTCATCGGTCAAAGAAAATATTAAATCTAAAAAAAGCTTAACACAAAATATACAGGAAATATGGGACACCATGAAAAGACCAAACCTAAAGAAGAAGTCCAATTCAAAAGCACAGAAAATATATTCAACAAAATCATAGAAGAAAACTTTCCCAACCCAAAGAAAGATATGCATATGAAGATACAAGATGCTTACAAAAAACCAAATAGACTAGAAAAAAAAGTCCCCTTGCCACATAATAATCAAACCACTAAACATACAGAATAAAGAAAGAATATTAAGAACTACAAAGGAAAAGAGCCAAGTAACAAATAAAGGCAGACCTATCAGAATTATATCTGACTTTTCAATGGAAACAATGAAAGCTAGAAGGTCCTGGTCAAGTGTTATGCAGACATTAAGATGCCCTGGATGCCAGACAAGACTACTAGTCCCAGCAAAACTTTGAATCACTATTGTTGGACAAAGCAAGATATTCCATGACAGAACCAGATTTAACCAATATGTAGCCACAAATACAGCCCTACACAAAGTACTAGAAGGAAAACTCCACCCCAAGGAAGTTTGCTACATCCACAAAAACATATAAAATAAATAATAATATACAGATAATAGATAATAATACATCCATAAAAAACAGATAATATCACTGCAGCAAATCCAAGAGAAGGGAAAAACACACACTATAACATCACCAACAATGAAAACTAAAATAACAGGAACTAGCAATGACTGGTCATTAATATTCCCTAATATAAATAGACTATAAAAAGACATAGGCTAACAGATTGGATATAAAAACAGAATCCATACTTCTGCTGCATACAAGAAACATACCTCAACCTCAAAGACAGACATTGCCTCAGAGTAAAGGTTTGGGGAAAAATTCCAATCAAATGGACCCAAGAAACAAGCTGGTGTAGCTATCCTAATATCTAACAAAATAGACTTCAAACTAAAATAAATCAAAAGAGACAAAGAAAGGCATTTCATATTAGTCACAGGAAAAAAAATCCATCAAGAGGAAATCTCAATAATGAATAGCTATGTCCCAAATACAGGGGCACCATCATATGTAAAAGAAACACTACTAAAGCTTAAATCACACATTAAAACCCACACACTAATAGTGGGAGACTTCAACACCCCACTCTCACCACTTGACAGGTCTGCGAGACAGAAAATTAACAAAGAAATAAGGGAAATGGCAGATGTTATGACTCAAATGGACTTAACAGACATTTATAGAACATTCTATCCAAACAAAAAAAGAATATACCTTCTTTTTAGTACCTCATGGAACCTTCTCAAAAATTGACCACATACGAGGTAGCAAAAGGAACCTCAACAGATACAAAAAATTGGAATAACTCTATATATCTTATTGCATTACCATGACTTAAAATTAGGATTCAACAGTAACACTAACTCCAGAAAGCCCACAAAAACATGGAAATTAAGCAATGCTCACTTGAATCACCAATCGGTCAAGGAAGAAATAAAGGAAGAAATTAAAGGCTTCCTAAAAAATTAGTGAAAATGACCACACAACATACCCAAATTTATGGGACCCAATGAAAGCAGTGTTAAGAGGAAAGTTCATATCACTAAATGCCTATATAAAGAAGTTGGAAGAATCGCAAATAGTGAGTTAACAGAACACCTAAAAACTCTAGAACAAAAAGAAGCAAACTCACCCAGGAGGACTAGACAACAGGAAATAATCAAATTGAGAGCTGAAATCAACAAAAGAGAAACAAAGAAAACAATACAAAGAAACAATGAGACAAAGAGTTGGTTCTTTGAGAAAATCAACAAAATAGACAAACCTTTACCCAAAACTAACCAAAAATGCAGAGAGAGAATATCCAAATTAACAAAATCAGAAGTATAAAGGGGGACATAACAACAGACATGGAGGAAATGGAGAGAATCATTAGGTCATATTTCAAAAACCTGTACTCCACAAAATTGGAAAACTTAAAGAAAATGGACAATTTTCTGGATAAATATCACATACCAAAATTAAATCAAGACCAGATAAGCAAACTATATAGGCCTATAACTGCTAAAGAAATAGAAACAGTCATAAAAAGTCTCCCAACCCCCCAAAAAAGCCCAGGACCAGATGGTTTCAGTGAGGAATTCTACTAGATTTTCAAAGAAGAACTAATACCAATACTCCTTAAATTGTTCCACACAATATGAGCAGAAGGGACATTATCAAACTCTTTTTATGAGGCTACAATTACCCTGGTACCCAAACCACACAAAGACATTACTAATAAAGAGAATTACAGACTAATCTCACTCATAAACATTGATGCAAAAATGCTGGAAAACCGAATCCAAGAGCACATCAGAACCATCATCCACCATGATCAATTTGGCTTCATTCCAGAGATGCAGGAATGGTTCAACATACAAAAATCCATCAATGTAATCCACCATATAAACAAACTGAAAAAAAAAA
>NW_004949096.1:8095909-8096415 GCF_000317375.1 Microtus ochrogaster | reverse complement strand
GAACTTCTGGAAGCATCACAATTCCTGACTTCAAACTCTACTACAAAGCTACAGTATAAAAAACAGCCTGGTTTTGGCATAAAAATAGACAGGGGGACCAATGGAACCGAATTGAAGACCTTGATGTTAATCCACACACCTATGAACACCCGATTTTTCACAAAGAAGCAAAAAATATATCAAATGGAAAAAAGAAATTATATTCAACAAATGGTGCTGGCATAACTGGATATCAACATGTAGAAGAGTGAAAATAGATTTGTATCTATCACCATGCACAAAACTCAAGTCCAAATGTATCAAAAACCTCAACATAAAACCAACCACACTGAACCTCATAAAAAAGAAAGTGGGAAGTATACTTGAACGCATTGGCACAGTGTTGTAATAGGAGTGGCGGGGCTGAGTCCCCAGCACCCCGGCCGCCTGCCCGGCTAGCTTATGCCCGAAATAACAACACACAAACTGTATTCACTTAAACACTGCTTGGCTCTTTAGCTTTAGCC
>NW_004949096.1:8089776-8095504 GCF_000317375.1 Microtus ochrogaster | reverse complement strand
AACAAATAATCCAATAAAAAAAATGGAGTACAGACCTAAACAGAGAACTCTCAACAGAGGAATCTAAAATGGCTGAAAGACACTTAAGGAAATGCCCAGCATCCTTAGCCATTAGAGAAATGCAAATCAAAACAATTCTGAGATTCCATCTTACAAATGTAAGAATGGCTAAGATCAAAAATACTGATGACAACTTATGCTGGAGGGGCTTTGGAGTAAAGGGACAACTCCCACATTGCTGGTGGGGGTGCGAACTGGTACAGCCCCTTTGGATATCCGTATGTGTTGATAGAGGTTTCTGTCCTACCAGGTCCCACAGCTGTCCAGTCCCAAATAAACACACAGAGGTCCACCCCAATCACAAACTAATTGGCCTATTAGCTCAGGACTCCCACCAACTCCCACAACTTAATCAGCCCACAACTCTTGTCTGTGTTAGCCACATGGCCCAGCACCCTTCTTCAGCGAGGCAGTCACATCTTTCTATCTATTTCTATTTATTTCTATTTCTGTGGCTGGGAGAAGAAAGAATCAAGTAGAAAAAATTGGGAGCATGGGGATCATGTGAGAGGACAGAAGAGGAAGGGACAGGAAAGGAGGAGAGTGGAGGAAATATATCGCTCAATAAAAACAATAAAAAATAAATTCCTCACTAACAGTGAAGAAAAAATAATGGAGCTGAGACTGGGGATGCAGCTCAATTGGTAGAGTGGAGACAGTCCTGAATTTCTGCACATCTGTAATTTCAGCATCTGGAATGTGCAGTCAGGAGGATCGGAGGTTCAAGATCATCCTTGGCTATATAATGAGATCTTGTCTCAATACATCAACAGAACACTCCTACACCAAAGGCTCAAGGGACATTGCAGAATAGAGGACAGAAATATTGTAAGAGCCAGAGAATGAGGGAGTCTGCTGTGAGACTGTGTCTCCTAGTAACGCCAAAAGTTACTAAAGTAAAACTCCAAAGTTACTAAAAGTAACTCATAAAGTCTCAGCACCATGACTGCCCAAATGTTGAACAAGGACAACACCAATGGCCACGCCCAAATAGACAGGCAAAGTTCACAAGGCTCAACCCTACACAAAGTACTACAGGCAGCAGAGGAAAGCTGAAAATAGTAGAGGTGATCCTCCCTAGGTAAGAGCATAGCAATTGGTTGTCCAGTGCCAAATGGTAAGCCCTGCAGGCATGTATACAAGTAACCTCACATGAACTGAGAGTTTATATTTAGAATACAATAACAATTAGTGAAAATAGAGTCCACGGGTTTTAAGAAGAGTGGGAAGCAATAAAAAAGGAGGACTTGGAGGGAGCAAAGTGAAGGAAGAGATGTTGTAATTATATTATTATCTCAACAATAAAATAAAAATACATAATGTAGAATAAAAATAAAAACAAAAATCAGCTGTGTTATGACAAGCAATGACAAACTGGTTGATTTTTGTAATTTCCATAAGCTGATAATAGACTTTTATTTCTAGTTCCTAAGGATGGATATTGTCTGAAGATATAAGTTTTATTTCTCCAGCTGGGATCTTGCTTCGGGAAATACATAGGTTACTATGTGTAAACATGAATATAGAGATACATGAATGATTGGTGGTATGTAGGGAGATAGATTCATAGAGGATAGATAAATAGATATATAGATAGGTAGGTATGTGATAGAAATATATGATAGATATGATAGTTAAAAATAGATGATAATATAAATAGATGATAGATAGGCAGAAATAGATGATAGGTAGATAAAAAGATGATGCATAAAAATAGATAATAGACATGATAGACAGAAATAAATCATAGATGATAGATAGATAGATAGATAGATAGATAGATAGATAGATAGATAGATAGATAGATAGATGGATGACAGGCAAATAGATGTTATTAATCTATTTTTTACACTCTCAATGCCTAGAAAATTTCCTAGCTTCTTTGGACAAATAAATAGATACAGACAGTAAACATTAAGTAAGATATCTTAGGCATAATGTCTGCTAAGGTGATGACCAGGGATCTTTTACCTCAGAAATGTGGAGTCTGGGAGGCAGATTAACTGTGCAGGGTACAGACACCACAGCATCTATACACCATCTACTGAACCTAGCCTCAACCTTGCAACCCTGGTGACTACTACTTACACTTTGCCTTTTGCTCCAGAGTCTAAGCCCTTAGAAGAGAATGTATCATGTTCCTCATCCACTCCACACCCCATCATCTCTGCCTCCTTGGTGTTTATGGGACAGAAGTGCCCAGTTTGCATTGGGACATAAGACAGTCCTTTAAAAGTAAAAAAACCAACCAACCATCAAACTCCCCCCCCCAAAACAATGATTTATCTTCTACTTCATGTGTACATCCATGTGCCTGCATGAGTCTGTGTGCACCACATCCAAGCAGTGCCCACAGAGGTGAGAAGAGGATGTTGGATACTCTGGAACTGGAGTTACAGGTGGTCATGAGTTATCTGAAGTGGGAACTGAACCCAGGTCCTCTGGAAGAGCAGTAAGTGCTCCAACAGCTGAGCCATCCATTCAACCCCTCACGCAGCCCATACCTTAGGTTGTAGCTTCCTACCCTGACTCCAGCAGGCTTCCTCTGCCTTCCCTGCCTTCCAAATTCTGCTCACATCTTCCTCTCCTTGTTTCCCTTCTCCCAGTGTCTTTGTATTATCATGTTCTTTTGAGACATTTCCGTGATGGGAGCTTTCTTTAGGGAAATACGCACATGACTATATCCTATTAGCGTAGTTTAACTGAAAGTCGAAGACAAGGGGCTGGGAAGGCAGTCTAGCTGGTAGAATGCTTGCCTAGAATTCATGAAGCTTGCGTTCAGTAGATCCCCAGCAACACTAAAACTGGGCTTTGTGGCACATATTGTAATTCCAGCATTATGGAGGTAGAGGCAAAAAGGATCAGAGGTTCAAGCCTATCTTTGGTTACATAGACAGCCTATGCTCCATGAGACCTTGGCTCAATAAAGTAAAATAAAAAGGAAGAAGAGGAAAGGGAAAGAAAGAAAAGAAGGAAATGAGGAGGGAGAGTGAGGGAAGAATATTAGCACATCTGAACCATCCACTCACTCTCAAGTGGGATGCTCAGCACGTTCTTCTTTGTGCCTCGCGGCACTAGCCCAGGGGTGAGCCCCCCTTCCCTAGAAGTGCATGCCTGTCATTGCTCCACTAGCTAGCTCCACCTTGACATCCTGGTGACACTGTACTCGCCAACCTGCAGAAGATATAACACTTCTAGGTTATAACTTAGATTCAGGTAGCCTGGAAGCACTCTAAAATACAACCAGTGAGTTGATTTCTCTTTTCCTGATAACCTTGGATGTTTCTGACTAGCATCCATTTACTCAACCTAAGTGAGTACGCATTGATGCATTGATGCCTCAGGCATTTCCAGGAATGGGAGGATCACAGAGAATGTGGTGCTGACTTACTAGTCTAAGCTGTTAGTTGATTGGAAGCCTTATGTATTGCTAGGAAAGGTGGAATGGAGGAAGAGTAAACGCTTTTTACCCAGAAGTCACAGAAGCACTCACATGTGTCTATGTCATGCATGTGTCTTGGTATATATGTCTGAGCTCGGCTGCTGTGTGTGTCTTTTCTGAAGTGGGCAGTGTGAAGGGCACCGCCTCAAGAGATGTTCCTCAGCTCTTCTTAGCTCCTTCCCTCACCTCTCTTCCTTTAATTCCATCGGCCATCCCCAAGCCTCCCTTGTCCCCATTCCCCAAAGCCCTTCCCATGGCCATACTGAAACATCTACCATGTCAGCTTCTCAGCTTCCCCGCCCTCCATCCCTGAGTGTCAGCTGCTTTTCTCTCGGGTGGTGGGCACGCCCCATGGAGGTAGGATGCCACTCTGCATCCTCTGGGCTTTCCAGGTCGAAGCGTGCCCCTGGGCACTGGTGGGAAAGAGTTTCCACCCTGACTTGTGGTTGGATTTCCCCTGGGTTACTGAAAACCCAACCAGTCTTACCACCTCTACCATTAATTTCTCCCAGAAAGCCCCTGTTCTGACCAGACAAGTGCAATTGCGCCATCTCATTTTGATACTCTTCTTAGCAGAATTAATACCCAGACTTGCCCAGCAAAAGAAAAATATCTACCCCTAACTTGCCCCTGTGGAAATTTATCAGACACCGTACTGTTACTAGACTATAAAGAATATCGCATCTAAGACACATTTCTTTAGATTCTGCAGATAGAGGAGACATCTCAGCCCATCCAGCCATACTGACACCTTTTAAAGTAAAATCCACTATTACACTTGCTAATATTCTTAAAATATGTTTGTAGCCCAGAAAACACATTGAGCATATTTTGAGTTAGATCCTCAATGATGTGGTGATATCCTGCAAGCTGCTGGGCAGCTAGTCTGAGGAACTACCCCCAGATTAAATCTCTGTAAGATGTGTGCCAGAGGTCACCAGATGTGGCATTCAGATCTCTGGGAAACCTAGAGTAACTGGTGAGTTAGACGTCACTTCCCCTGCTACCTGTCGTCTCCTGTTATTGTTCATTTGTGCATGGACATAAAGCATTTTCCAGAAGATCGATGGCAGCTGTTTGTTTCTCACTTAAGATGAAGCCAACCAATACTTTTTTTGCATTTTTAATGTTAACTTTTTAAAAGCCTAACAAAAGTCAAAATAATAAGCTATATCATCTTTATTAACTAGTTCTAGATTTTGTTCTAACAAATTTATCTTACCAAAAGAATAATTCCAAATGAAAACACAGAGCTAAAGACCAGCACCGTGTTGATCAGCTCCTCAAGTACAAATCAATATGAATCTGTACTTCCGTGAATGTTAGTTTTAACAGTCATCATGACACAACCTAGAAACGCTGGGAAGAGAGTCTCAATAAAGGATTGTTCACACTGGGTGGGCCTATAGGAATTTGTGTGAAGAGTTATCTTCACTAAATCAATTGTCGTGGGAAGACCCAGCCCACTGTGGGTGGCGCCATTCCCTAGGCAGAGGATTCAAACCTGTATGCAAATAGAGAAATCAAGCAAGCGAGCATACACGCCTTTACTTATCATTTATTTTTATCTTGACTGTAGATGTGATGTTTCTAGATGTTTGAAGTTCCTTCCTTGACTTTTCCTACAATGATAGACTGAAACCTGGATTTGAAAATCAAACTAAATCACTTCTCCCCTGTTTTAGGTACAGGTGTTTTTACCACAACAACGGGAATAAAACTAGAAAACCTTTTATAATCAACCCGCATGTCTAATAGGCAAATCTTGTTTTAGAGTAATTTCAATCAGTTTGGATCATTTTGAAATTTGTTTGACAGTTTATTAGAATTGACACCTGTCCTCTTTAAGAACTGCAATGAAAATATTCCCGTTGAAAGGGCTTACGGTATGACAAAAGGGTGGGGAGAAGTCTCAGTTGGTTCAAAGTGCTTGCTGCTACATAAGCCAAGGACCTGCCTTTGCTTCCCAGAATCCACACTAAACATTTCAAAAAGCAGAGCATGGCATATCACTGGGATGTGTTAGCTAGCCAACCTAGCTGCACCATTGAGCTCCAAGCCAGTGAGAACAAACAAACAATGATAGCAAAGCAGATAGCATCCTGAGGAAGGACACCTAAGGTTATAGTATCCTGAGGAAGGACACCTAAGGTTATAGCATCCTGAGGAAGGACGCCTAAGGTTATAGCATCCTGAGGAAGGACGCCTAAGGTTATAGCATCCTGA
>NW_004949096.1:8017688-8089676 GCF_000317375.1 Microtus ochrogaster | reverse complement strand
CCTAAGGTTATAGCATCCTGAGGAAGGACGCCTAAGGTTATAGCATCCTGAGGAAGGACGCCTAAGGTTATAGCATCCTGAAGAAGAATGCCTAAGGTTATAGCATCCTGACGAATAACAACTAAGGTTATAGCATCTTGAGGAAGAACACCTAAGATTATAGCATCCTGAGGAAAAACACCTAAGTTTAGCCTCAACCCACACACACCAGCACCCCCACCCAACCCCACTGAAAGGGTTTGGTATGTTCAAGTTGAAACAGACTGGTGTAGGCCTTTGGGGAATGCATTCTGTCCCAGGCTGTTCATGTAGAGCTCATCTCTGCCCCTTACTAATGGAGTGACCATGCTTTGTGTGCCTCGGTTTACCTCTCTGTAGAATTGATGGCAAATGGAGCTTTATCCCACAGAGGTGTCCTGCATCTCACTTCAGTTTTCTTATTTTAGGGTGCACCAATGAGGAGCTCTGCACTGGGCAATATTCTGAGAACTCGGAGGGAGCAGTGTGTTTAGTTTTGCTCAGTCTGTAAGTCACATTCTATTATCTGGATCTATCAGTCTTCAGTGAAGTTGAATAACTCAGGGTAGCATACACCATGTCTAAGATAGCCAGGGTCATTAGTCATAAAATCCTCAGAAAAGTCTTAACTACAATTATTTGTATCCTTCAGCTATACGTGTGTGTAAATAGACAGCACAATGCTTGGAATTCAGCAAATACTGGGCAAATGATAGTCACATTGCAATGTGCTGTTTTCCCCATGATCTGAGAATCTTTTTCACAACACAAGTTGCTGATTAAGTCAGAACATGGATCGCTGGCTGTACGTTTGACTTTTTCCCTCCCAGACTGCTCGGCAACACCACTCCTCCACACAAGCCTTTAGTGAAAGGACCCTCACGGTCCTCCTCTTTTTTCTTTCTGGATTTGCCTGGAGGGTGCAAAGATTAGAAAGTCAGGGAGCAGAATTCAACTTTCATATAAGGCAAAAAGAACTTTCTGAGATGTCCACTAGGGGGCGCATTATCAACAGGTCAAAGAGAGCCAACAAGATGGCTGGAAACCACAAAGAAAAAGCTAAGATTCTATAAAGTACATGAACGCAGGTGTCAGGGATTCCTAGCTCATTCAGTGAGACCCCAGCTCCAGCTCGGTGTTACACTGAGACCTCAGCATTGCCAATGGTATTGCAGCTCAAGGGCAACTTTGTATTTCTGCTCAGTGGTCCCCACACACAGGTTTCAAAGATTTGGAAGAGAAGCCAAGAGTGGCTAATCCACCCTGCCCTGGGAATTCATATTGTAAACCCTATTCGTGGGATTGCTTTGTGGCTATTTTTATTTATTTAGCTACTGTGTTCTCAGATGAGACAGTAAACAGCTGTTAGCTACTTGTTCCGGGATAACTGCTAAAGTCCCCTCTTCTTTCTATGCTTTCCTTTTTACCTCTCGGACAGCTTTTCTAGGCAATTCTTTCGTCAGTCCTTGAGCAGACTTCAAGTGACAAGAGGAGAAAGTAGAAAGCGAAGCTCTTACGGAACTTTGCTGACTTGTCTAGAATTCTGACTTGCCTGCCACTGCTCAAAACCTGTCTCTCCACTTCTGGACAGAGGAGGTCCAAGTTGTCTGCCAGACTCTGCAGAGGCAGGACCCTGGAAAAGGGTACCATTCCCTCCTCCTACAGTAACAGATCTGCCCACTTTGACACTTCAAAACAGAAGGGGGTCTCCCTTTCCTCTCTGATGGCTATTGGAATAGCAGACAAGAACTGGGGTTTCAACATTCTTAGAAGGCCTGACGAGAGGTTCAGAGACTTGTGGCGCTTCTTTGACTTCCGTTTCAGTAGTGACTCATGATCTATCCAGCTTCCTACTGTGTATCACACAAGAATGGTGTTGAAGCTGTCAGGAATGAGGAGGAGAAGCAGAAAAGCCTTGCATGTTTACCAAATACCATCATCTTATTTCACTGAATTTCCCAGATGTCTTTCTGATGCTAAATGAATTAAGATACACACAAGGAAACAAAAGAATACCAAGTTGGGTTTGAACTGGGAGTCTGATTTTAAAGCCTATGGTGTTCAAACTGAATGTTAGCTGCCTTTCCAGGAGTTTTTGCGTTTCTCCCTGGAGCGAGGATGAGGAAGTGGTTTGGATGAGAGTGTTGGAAAACAGCAGTCACCACAAGATGAAGTCAGCAGTCTGGAAGCCTGGGGGTGGGGCATGGAGGGGGCGGGAGATGGGGAGCCCTAACAAGCAAACAAACTACTGGTGTTGAAGACCAGATGTCAACACAGGCAAGGAATGGAGCTGGAGGCTAGGGCACTGGATCAGACTTCCATCTTCCATGACCCTTTGCGTGGGCCATCATGGCCCAACTCCCTACACTTCCGCATGATCTGATCCTTCTTCCAGTAAATACAGCATCTGTGGGGTCCTTTATGGCTTTCTAAATAAACTCCTTTGTCAATAAAGCCTACACAATGCATCTTCTCACTCCCAACCCTTCCCAGTAGCTCCTGAAGGACTCTTTTGATGCCATTAGGCACAGAGAGCTCCGGAGGGCTGCTCTGACTCACGAGGTTTAGAGATGATCTCTTAATGTCCACAAATTCAACTTGGCACATTTTTAATGATAGGCAATAAGACATAGGGAATCAGAGCCCCATCCTAAGTATAGCACTTTCTAGTTGGGTGGTTTGGAGACTACAATGTGTTTCTCTGTGTTCCTAGCTGACTCGTCTGTTAAAAATGGGATAAGAATTCCTTCCTCACTAGTTGAATGCATAAACACAGACATCCATAAGTGATCAGCAGTAAATAGTCACTTTTGAGGCCATAATTGAGCTGGGACTTTTGTCACCAGGTACAAAAGACAGAGCCAGTTCTCAGGAGGTCTGCCATAGTAGAAGAGACACTACAATAGGGGAGCTGATAGAGTTGAACTATATCAGCAACATGTGGGCAAGGACAAGGTGCATCTAGGAAGGGCGAATGTATTCATTCTAAGGGTGAGACAACTTCCTGAGGATGACATCAAAGCCATGGGTGGGTACCCAATTTTGGTTAATGTGTAGCCACATGTTGGGTAGCCAATATTACATCAAGGATGCAAGCTGTTTGCTTTGGTGACTCCTTATGCTTGGGTCTTGCTTTGAAAACAAAAGCTCTTCTGTGAAAATCAATGAGCTCCCTTTCCAAGGTGCCTTGGATTCTGAAATAATCTGGATATAATCACCCCAAGTTAATAACCACACAGCTGAGATCAGAGTTCAGGAACTTGGAGGAGATGGAGAAGGGAGAGACTAAATACCTTTGTATATGTGGACATGGCAGGTAGGAGTGTGTGTGTGTGTGTGTGTGTATGGATGTGTGCACCTCTGTGTGGAGACCAGCCATTGATGTCAAATGTTCTTAACATCCCTAGTTATCTTTGATTTTGAGACGGGTTCTTTCACTGCATCTGGGACTGGTCTATTAAGCTACACTGGCTGACCAATGGGCTCCAGAGATCTGCCAGTGCTGGGGTTACAGAGCTAGTGCCACCACCACACTTGACTACCTATGTGGATGCTGGAGGTGAGGATTCGGGTCCTCATGCCTATACAACAACTACTTTACTGACTGAGCCATCTCCCCAGCCCTGGAATTAACAGTTTTGAGAGCCTTTAACACAGCAGGCAACATCAAAGTCCCTTGCCTAGTAAGAGTAACCCTCTGACAGTTTTCCTGTCCACCCCTTTGTTGCAGATGTTAAACTAAGACTCCAGTTATTTAAAATATGTGAGCAGGATTTTATTAAGTAGGTGAGAGAATCAATATTAAAACCCAACATCTAATACTGATGCCAATGCTCATGCTCTTTTAAACGCTCTGGGCATCCTCCCAAACACACATGCCTGCTCCTTCCTTTTCCAACAGCATGGCGTTTATGAAATTACTCATGGTTTCCCATGCTCATGCTATTGCCAACATGGCCCAATGTTTCTTAAACATAAACATGAGAGGTACCCTTGAGCCATAGAAATCTTTCAACACACCTACTGTAAACCGACGACACTAAAAGTACTTGTAATTGGTCTCCTAGCTTCCTTTGGAAGGTGTCTTTATTACTCTTCCCACTGGGAGATAGAATCTACTTTTTTTTCTTTAAATCTGAGCTACTCTTGGGTTTGTCTTTGGCCAATACAGTATGGTGGCATCATAGAAAGCTAGTTCTGGGCTTTGGCCACCAGGAGCTGTGTAAGCATCCGTTTTCTTCTTAGGTTCCTGCCAGGCCTACACAAGCCAGCTGGTAGCATGTGAGAGGCATATGGAAACAAACTCTTGGCATCCGAGATGAAGCTGTCCTAGATCAGGCAGCTTTTCTCTGAGCAGTTTATCAACAACATAAACATAAATGAGTCATCTGAGCCAGCCCTGATCGGCAGATACACTGAATCAACTCACAGACTTGGGAGGAATAAGCAAACATTTATTTTAAGCATCTAAATTTGGAGCTCATCTTTACTGCATCAGCTGCTAGCCAATACAACCAAAATGTGAATTCCTTTTTAATTAGGAGTCAGCAGAGGCAAAACATGCATTTCCATTTTTAGTCTGTTCCTAATTTGGACTGATTTCCCTCTAGATTGGATGGACCATCTTCCCTTGGGATCTCCCTCCACCATTTTAAGAATTCTCTATATTTTCCCAACCTCATATATTTCCCTTTCTTGGTTACACTTTTTTTAGGGAGAGAGCATCCCTGGCAGTGGCCTAAGAGTGAGTGAATGTGCTTGGATACTGAGCATAGATGAAATGTCTCTATTCTGTTCTTACCTTTCATTTGTATGCAACTTAGTTACACGTCTAGCCTGGAAACAATTCCCTCAAAATTTTCTTTAAGTATAGTTAAATGAGTTTAATTTACCCAGGCTAAATAAAACACCTTCATGAGGTACATTTAGTTCAAGAGAAAACTTTCAGTTTTGTATTCTTAAAGGCCTCCTATTATTTTACAAATTCAGGTGCCCTTGGTTTGATAAGGGTACTACAGGTGCACAGATATCTCCTATTCGCCCAGACTCAGTGTGGTCTGAGCGTCAGATTATTTTGTAAATACCCAAGTCTCTGGGAAGGTCTTTTGGGGGCACATCCCATCCTGAAGGCTTCCCTTGGGCAGGAAGCTATTATTCCACCATGTCTCATGTCTTTCTTCTAAAATGACAGGTGAAAAGTCTGATTCTACCCTGACTCTTTTGTGTTTGTTTGTTTGATTTTAGAGACAGGGTCTTTCTATGGAGCCCAGGCTGACCTATCAGACTTATGAGCTTCTCATTTACTTTTGACTCCTGAGAGACTTCTGGTTGTGCATATCTTAGCCAACTCCACAGTATCTTGCCCATGCCCGAACTTGAGTCTTGGTTCTATTTATAAGGCCTACTTCTTTTCCCTAGAAAATACAGGATCATTTCTTTACCAAAAATGTTGAGAATTTTTATGACAATGACTTGATGGAATTTTGCTTTTGTTTATTTTATTAAGTATTCTTCTGTTCCTTAATCAGATATTCATATTCATAAATTCTGGGACATTTTCTTGTTTTGTTTTTTGCATGATCTCTCCTCTCCACTGCCAGTGTTTTCTCTTTCGATGTCTTTTCGATTTGCCCACTAGGTTTCCTGTCAGAGCTGATTATTGAAATGCATATTTCTCTATCTCCATTCCTTTGCAATCCTATTTCTCGAATTTTATCTTATAAACCTTCTCTTGGGCTTATTTTTAAACTGTGTCCTTTTGCACTGAACTTTTTGAAAGCTCCATCTTGAGGTGCACGTGAGCATCATTTTGTACCCGGCATTCTGTCCTCCCTTCATGCTTTGCCTCCTCTCTTACTAAGGCTCCCGATGATAGTGTTTGCTTGTTTATTTTTTCTCCATGAACTGTTTCTATCTCTTCTAAGTGGCTTGATCTTATTTGTTTTGGTCCTTGTATCGATGCTAGGTGTTTTCTGCAAGGACTTAGAACCCCTGTCTCTCAGTTTGCTGAGCCAGGCATAGAAAGGTTGGTGCCTGATAGGGTCTGAGACTTGATCCTTCCTCAACAGCTCCTGCCTGTTTCCCTAGGGCCATAACATATTAGTATCCTCAGACTTTTTTCCAGGCTTATGAAATTCCCTAGAAATGTGGAACTTCTTGAAGGGAGCAGGACTCTGCCAGTGTTCTGGGAGCCAAGGAGAGGAAGAAGAACAGGGAATTTGAACATTTCTATACGTGGCAGAGCTTCAGTATGTGTGTGTGTGTGTGTGCGCGCGCACACACACACACGCGTGTGAGCGCACTAGAGCACATACACTTGCACGTGCAATTTGTATTGTCAACTGTGTCTCCCTTGTTGCCCTTGGCTTTTTTACTCTCTCCAGGGAATATAATTCTGCTCCTTTAGGGCACTGTGAAAGGACAATAAACTAGACTGCATTGAGGAGGAGAGGGACTGGGGTTCCCACAGCTTCCTACAAAAACTCCGAACCCATCTCCTTCCTCATCATTTGTAGGATAGCTGCCAATGCCAATTCCTGAGCCTCTGTGGCACTCAGCCCACAGGCATGGTTATATCTCAGCTTTCCTCAGAATTAATTTAGGGTTAAAGACTTCCAAATTATTTAACCAGTTACCAATTAACCACCATTTTTCAGTGACAGTTAGTGTCATTTCCTCTTCCAAGCTTCTCTTGAGAATAGTTCTTCATCTCTATATTGTCCTATCTGGCCCAACATTCACTAAGGATCTAAGAATTGCCTTGAACTTTTGATCTCACTGCCTCTACCTTCCAAACAGTAGGATTACAGACATATACCACTACATTTATATATGCAATGCTGGGAATGGAACCCTGGCCCTTGTTTATGCCAGACAAGTACTCTCTCAACTGATCTACAGCCTCAGTGCCTCATAACTGTGGTTAAGAAGCTGTCATGTGGGATGGAATGGGGGTATATTCTCTACTCTCTTAAATCGAGCCCGAAGACAGTTCTAGGCATTTTAGGAAGTCACACTTGACAGCATCTGACTTGCTTTTTAGATGGTTCTTAACAATAGATCTGTGGGGTCAAACTTTTCCTCAACACCAATTTCAAGTGATAGAAGCTCATCTAGATGTTTGCTGTTGTTGTTGTTATTTCTTTCTTTAAGAAAAAAAAGGAGGAAGCTGGTTACGGTGTGGTACCTTACTACAAGTACTTAGGAAGAAAGGTGATCAAGAGTTCTAGTTTCTGGAAATGACTCAGGGGTTAAAATACATACAGCACATGTGTGAAGACTGGAGATCAGATCCCCAGAACCCATGTAAAATGGGTGGGCATAATGGAACCCCATAGCAAGTGTAGCGATACTGGAGAGCTTTGGACTTGATTTAAAGACCCTGCCTCAAGGAATGAGGTGGAAGAACCATCAGGGATGACCTTGATGGATTTTGGTCCCAGGCTTCCACAAACATGTCCACTCCTACAAGTTTTTCTACACACATGCAAACAAAACAAATAAAGGAACATGACCCCAGCTGCCTCAGGAACCTCTGACTTCTTCCATGTTAGTCAGATATCCAAACATCCAGTCTGCCCCTCTCCACTTCCCAGGCCCCTCACCTCAGAGAGAAATGGCTTCCATTTCTTATGACCTTTTAATGTTTTCCAATACACACTTTCAGTTGGGTACACAGACCATGCTTTCCTCATTATTATTGGTCAATTAATAAATACACAAAAACCAGAGAAAGGGAGGGTGGTCTCTGAAAAACTCAAAGGAACAATAGCGAAAGTCATTGTACAAACATTACAATTGGCTACATTTGAAATGTCAACCCAGAAGATTTACTCAAAGAAATAGGATGTAAGAGTGGACAATTACTGTTCTTCTGAACATTTTACTTTTCCAGAGAAGGTGGCTCTTTCTTCCACTTCATTGCAAAAGTCTTAAATGGATATTGGCTATAAAGCCAACTCTTGGTACTAAGGATGTCAATGTAAAATTTTTTTAAAGGTTCTGGAAACATCCATTTTTATCTAGCTAGAACCTACAAAACACAGATGTGAAGGTATCTTTCCCCTCTTGATTTTTTTACTGAAGGCTACTCGAAAGAAATCCTTCAGGATACAGATTTACAATTGCTAGTGAAAATGACATCTGAAGTGCTCGTGTTACTTTACATGAATCACTAAATGCCTGCCCCTTATTTTTATTAACAAGCTCCCAGTTCAATGACTTAGTCTATATCACCTAGCAAGTGATTGATAGGAGCAATACAAAGTCAGGCTATGCTACGGGAACTATAACAATCACAGTAAACAATATCCAACCCAACCCACTGGTGGGCATGTCTAGGCTGGGGAGAGAATTCTCTCTAGCCCTGAGACTTCCATGGCTCTCCTTGTGCCTCCAAAGGGTATCTAGGGATCAAGGAGAGCTTGGCAGAGCCCTTTCATACCAATGACAGAGTGACTCATTGCCTACAGTGAGCTCGTTGTGGGCTGGTTAGCCAGGACAGCTCTAAGGACAGGGGCATCCTAACACCATGGAGAACAACAAAGAATAACCTCGTGTCTATTTCAACTGGAAAAGAAGAAGAAAACTAGGTGTCTAAATATGAAACTGACTAGTAGCATTCACAGAAGAAGGAAAAAGGAAGTTTGTGGAAGCCATGGCATTGGGAAGAGGTAAGCAGGGACAGAAGGAGGCAGGAAAGGGGATTGGAAGAGCTGAGGCTGGGAATGACTGGTGGAAAGTCTGTGTATGGCCTTTAAATAAAGCCTGAGTCCACTCTTGACATATACTCAAATCAGATTTAGATGGGAAATTTTTCTCTTGTTTTGTTTTTATTTGACAAAAATATTAAACATATAAACTTAGTCAACAGTAACATCATGGGAGCCTTAGAAAAGAAGTATTACTTTACAGGAAACCTTACCTTATGGATTTAATTTCTTCTACAAGTAACCTGGGAAGATCCAGGAGCAAAGGGACATTCTGGCAGATGAATAAATGCCACCAAACACTTACCCAGTATGTAAAAAGAATATGAGGTTAGAGGGTAATACCATTCTTCCATGGCTAAACCATAAACCTGCTTGTCTGGTGATAAGATTCCAGTAGTGGGCAGCCCTGTGGCTTTTTGGGGGATTCCCAGGCAACTCATTCTGAGTACCAACTGCTTGTGAAAATGTCAACAAACACATCCATGAAAATAGTGGGATGGGTTGTACACCACACCCTCGTGATGCCAACTACGTCTCGCTGTCTACACTTTAATTTCAGTTGGCTTCTCCTTTTATTACAAGGCATCACAAGCCTCCACCATACTGTTTGGTAAAATCTCTACTAGAACTGGCTTCTATGAAATAGGACCCTAAAAACTGAAGGACATAGAAACTTAATGTGCCCTTTAAGAAAGAGAAAAGGGTGACCACCAAAGCACAAAGTGACCAAAACTTGCCTACCGACAATTCAGATTCCAGAATAGGAAAGAAACCCTTTTGATACCCTAGATACAAAACAATGTTTCCTTCCTTGATCTTCTATGAGATTTAGTTGGATGAACCCGAGTTGGGCACAGGTACCCTAACATGGGTTTAGGAGGACCATTCTAAAGTGATCCTGATACGCTATGAAGACTCAGACCTTGCAGATTAGAAACTGAAGCACAAGGTCAAGCTGGAAGATGGACAGGTGTTTATTATGAATCAACTTATACCCTGTTATGCTTTTGACAAAGTAACCTAAAAAAAAAGTCATATTGAACAAAGGACCTCCAGGGTTTGATATTTCAAAAACAAAGATAAATAGCTTACTATAGATAAATAGCATCACCCTTTGGGGATCTCTCAGAAGCATCTGAACTTTTTCCAACAGAGAGGGGAGTCTATAAAAAGGGTGTGTAACCAGTACACCTGATCTCCCACCCCACTGGAAAACAATGCTCAAGGACTGGACTGCTGGAGAGGCAATATGGACCCATTCAAATTTCCTCCCAGAGACCAATTCCTCTAAGCCCTGGGGAAAGTCCCTAGCTGGTCACTATTACCTGGAACATAGGGTAGGGAAAGTGTTCAATAGGGACCAAGAATATGAATTTGATAGAAGCCACCCGTAGCATACCCTGGGAATGCAAGGCTTCTCAGGAGGAACTGGAAGAGTCAAATTCTTAATGGAATATTCTTGGGGCCCTTGTTTCAGAAAGCAATGCTGTTTTCATAAATTGGAACGGACTTTTTTAAAAATGTAAAAGGAATAGAAAATTTTATGCTGAAACTATCCCCAATGAAAGTAATCAGTAGCACACTGCATCTGTGAAGGGTCCCAGCTCCCAGTATTGACATGTCAGCAATTTGGTGTCTTTCCAAGCTACTGGGGTAGTCACTACACCCCAATCTTCATGTCCACATTCTGCAGATTCCGGGTCTCATCGGCGGTCATAAACTGGTCTGGAGTCTCTGATGGTTCCTTATTCACCAAATGCACCATTTCCTGAGACTTGCTGGCCTCTCCATTGAGCTCACTTGTCTTCCTGTCCTCCACCTTCCCATTGCCACTGTTGATCACCAGCTTTTTCTTCTGCCCACACCTGATGAGTTTGTAAAACATTGTATGAGAAAAGATGCACAATCAATCAACCAACCATCATCCTCATGACTGATATCACTGCAGACATCACCATGATCGTCGGTACAATTTAGCATGGTCTTCCTCTGTGCTAAGCACTGGGCATGGTACCTTTTCTCTTGGACTTCCTAATACCTAACACCAGCATTTGCTTGTTTGGAGACAGGGTTTCTCAGTGTTTACCTGTCTGTCCTGGAACTCATACTGTTGACCAGGCTGATGGTGAACTCACAGAAATCTGCCTGATTCTGCCTCCCAAGTGCTGGAATTAAAGGTGTGTGCCAACACTGCCCAAGCTGACGCCAGCACTTCTTAAAGTGAGGTCCCTAGTCTAGAAGCTAAAGCACCCAGGGACTTCTCAGACATGGAAAGTATCTACTTTACTGCTTCCTGAAGCAGAAATCAGAAAGTGGTGGGCCCAGGATCTGAGGTTAACAGACTATCATTGCAGTTACTCTGTAGGCTGAGACAGGAAGATCATGAGTTCAAGGTCTTCCTGGACTACAAAATGAGTTCAAGACCAATCTTGGATAACTCATTGAAACCCAGTCTTAAAATAAGAAGGCAAAAGGGATTTGGGGATAGAAATATCAGTGGTAGAATACTTGCCTAGCATGCATAATGCTTTAGGTTCAGTCCACAGTATTTGGAAAAACAAAGCAAACAGTAAACCAGCACACTGTGGAGGCTTCTGCTGCAGTCATTGTTCAAAATCAGGACTCCAGAAACCCAAAGTTATCATTGCAGCCCATTCCCCTTTTAGCTGAAGAAACTCTTGGGGGTCTGAAAATCCAACAGTCTCTCTCAGCTAGTCAACAATGTAAGGATCCGGATCCTGATCCATTGGACTCTGGAGTCCTGATTCTCCTCCCCCCATACCGCTCAAAGAAGATGTTTGCCTCTGAAGTGCCGGAGTTCCGCAGCCTCAGATAAACCATGACGACTGCAATCATAAATCATTTCGATCTGTGTATTCAAGAAAGTTCTGCTACTTCCTCTATCAGCCGACACCTCGCTGCCACGTCCGGAGAATAAGAAAGCAGCGCTGTTCCAGAAGGACAAGGCTGTATTGATTTGTTTCCTCTCAGATTGGTTGACCTTTACATAGTCCTGCTACAGGACATTTAGTACCAACGGAAGAAAAGCCATGTGTTGTCACTTTAAGGTTCCTTAGTAATGCTACTCAAGATTCTCAAGCAGGAAGTGGGCTTCGATAGGAAAGCCTGACTCTGACCTTGGCCTTGTGATTCTGATAGCACTGCCTGGCCCCATGCAGCCCGATTCAAAGTTTCCCCTTTGCTGTAACCTGCCCACTGGTGTGCAAAAAAGCAGTTAGATTAGGCTAATGGAAGCCAAGTTTTATACCTTCATAACTTTGATGAGAGAAAATAAATGAGCACTTATTAAATGCCCGGTCGATTCCAGGCAAAGTACAAATCATTTGCTATAACACTATTAAAACGGCTATCGCTCCCATTTTGCAGCAGTGGGAACTGAGGAGCAGAGTACTTTGAGAGCCCCCTTGAGATCACAGAAGTCAAAACGATAGAGTCCATATTCAGATGCTAAGATTCTGAAAAGGCTGGGCTCACCTAGCCCTGTCAGGGCGAAGATTTGGAAACAGAATGAAGTTGGCACGGTTCTCCTTGTTGTTGGATATTTCAAGGTCTAGAGTCAAAATGTCTATTATATGTGATCGTGGCTCTTCCCTGTAAGACTGCCAAGACCACAAACTTTAATCTCCTGTTTGGGAAAGTCAAAATATACTGCCTCAATGGGGAGTAGATCCTGTATCTTCCAGCACAAGTGTGGGGAACCTTGGGAGGAAAGATGTTCCAGTTGTGAAAGAAACAGAGGAGGGCTGGGAGTGCAGGTGAGGTCCATGGACATAGCAGGGGGCATGTGAAGGCCTTAGAAGGCTTAGTGTTGAGATCTTATAGCTGTGTGTGACCTGAAGCAGCTCCCTGACTTCTCTGAGCCTCAGGCTGTTGGACTATCAGCCTCACAGGATGGGGGCAAGTACTTCAAACAGCGGGAACTCAAAAGTCAGTCTACTCTGGCTGTTTACTGAACAATGAGAGTTGAATGAAATAAGACCTGGGGTAATCAGGAGAGAACCTGGAGTGTAGGAAGCATTGAGGAAGTGCTGGCTGCAATTGTTAGCAGGACGAAAACCACACAATGTGAACCCTGGTGGCTGCTTCCACTGTAACCACCCTGATAGGGATGACGACATCCTAAAGAGACCTTGGTGCCCCTCCTCTGGGCTATCAAATTGTTAAAAAAAAAAAAAAGTCCCCTAGAATTTCATACCTGCGGGGAAAAAAAGGCTGAATTCTGGGGCAGGCCAGAGAGAAACTTGTCTTTGGGACAGAAATTTCACCTAGTTCTCATACCTTGTAACAACTGCGGTGCAGGACAGCCTGGGGTCCAGACAATGCTGGGTCAAGGATGGGTCGGATCATGCCTTCACCAGAATCGCTTAGCTGTCCATACCTCTTGCCCTCTATTTAAACCTTAACCTCGTGTCTGGACTCTGAAGACCAACTCGGGGGAGAGTTGTCATGGGGTAGCTTTATTTGTTCCTTTTCTCAGTGTGACCATGCTGACCACCTCTCGGTTCTCTGATTTTCATGGTGACTGGTGGCTTGCTTGTTTGGCTGGTCTATTGGGAATGGGTGGGTAAGTCAGCTGCTAGAGCTGCCAGGGATCAGGCTCTGACCCTAACAACCCCAGGGATCAGGCTCTGACCCCCAATGTACCACCTGCCTTCCTCTATGTGCTGGTAAGAAACTCAAAGGCTGGAGAACACCGCTGTATTATTCAGAACTCTCAGGCGGCATAGCTTGTGTTCTTAGAGGACAATTGCCCAACTTGACTAAGTCTCATTTGCTTATCAACTGGAGAGCTGTGAGGGAGAATGAAAATCAAAGGAAAGAGTTCTGGCTGTATGTATAACAATATGCCTGAGCGTGCAGGCAGGACCAGACTGTTACTCTAAACCAGCGGTTCTCAGCCTTCTAATGTGGTGACTGTTTAAAACAATCCCTTGTGCTGTGGTGACCCCCAGCCATAAAATTATTTCCTTGCTGCTTCATAACTGTAATTCTGCTACTGTTATGAATCTGGATGTAAATATCTGATATGCAAATAATTTTAGGTGACCCCCTTCTCCAAGAAAGGGTTGCTCAGCTCCCAAGGGGGTCATTCCTCATCAGGGCTAACAGCCACAAAAGCCTGTAAAGGATGTTGTTAAATAAATGAATCCCCTCTGGAGGCCTTGTTTTCCACCAAACTCTCCATGATGAAAATAGAGTTCCCTGTCCCTCTTAAATGCAGTGCTCAAGCAGAAAGGCCCCTGTCTCCTAACAGGATTAGAGATGGGTTATTAGATTTAGGAAGACAACACACATGAAGGGGCCTGTGTGGCCGTTAACCACCCTTCAGCGGCGTGGCAAATCTGTTTTCAATTATCAAATCAGGACACAGTAATTTATGGCGCCCATGAAGCTGCTTTCCCTAGGCTGGTTCAGCCAGCTTCTTTCTGCCTGTCCCTGTTTGCCTGTTGCTAGGGTGATGGCTGGCCTGGAGACAAGAGGAGGAGAGGCCATGAGGTTCTTTCTCTGCTGCTGAGGAAACAAAGAACCACGTGGGACAAGATGCCACAATGTTCAGACTCCAACTGCTCTCAGCGACAGCTGAGATGTTCGGGAGGGCCCCCCATAACAACAGCATCAGCGACATCACCAAAGTGACATCTGCAAAGCTTATGGACTGTATATGTGATACATCAAAGACTGATCCCAAACAAAAGGAAATTCATATTTAATTGAGCAAAAATAATCCAAGGGAAAACAAGGAAGCCAAGAAGAAGAATAAAAAGTCTTTTAAAGACTTCCCCAACTTACATATTTAAATGGACTAGAAAATTAACCTGTTTCTATCTAGTCATAGGAACCCAGAGGAGATATCTTTAATGTCCCCCCAGTTTTGGTTCCATATGTGGTCAGTGCTCATGACTAATATTTTCATTATGCTCTCAAAGTATAGGTAGCAACACCGTGACTTGAGTGAGTACTTTCATTAACTCCAAACACTGATAAAACAACATTATTCGGTTTCTGCAGATGATTAGAAAGCCTACAAAGACTATACTGGTCACTGGAAATAGTTGCTTATTGTTTCTGAACAACAACAACAACAATAATGAAGTGTATAATTCTTTCCAGCGGGCTCATAATCTGAGCATTTGGGGTGCTGTAAGGTGACTTAGAGACATGGCAAAGGCCACTCAGTTTAGCAAGAAGACTCTAACCTTTCATGAGACAATCACAAAGGATATTTACAAAAAGCTTAGTGTCTGTAGCAGACACTTTGGGAAAAAAAATCTTTAAAGTGTCTGGGCAGGAATGTAGACTTAGATATTTTTGGGGTTTCCTGGATTAAAGTTCACATCTCCTGTTGCTAGAGTTACTATGGTCCTGCATTTTGCCTTGGGTAGTATTCTAATTGGAGGTTGTTTATAAATTAATTAAATGTATATACTACCTAAACAACTTTAAAAATACTAAGCCTTTGTTAAGGTGGAGGAGAGGGGCTTCAGGGATGAGATGCCTGTTTTGTGGTGCTGAACATACGAATGTTCATCTTTGTTTCAGAGACCTCACTGTAGTAGAGATTTCCTTAGGCAATCTCCTGAATCCCTTCAACTGAAACTTTCAAGAAACACAAAATAACATCCTTACAGAGAAACAAACAACAAAACAAGCAGGACCTATACCAACTTTGGGTAAAGATTCTAGAAGATGCTTAGGCTTCCAATGGTCAAGGGAAGAAAACCAATTCTTAATTTGTTATACAACATTTTGCGAATCATGAACAAACTTAGCAAATGCTTGTTTAATGAGCCAATTGCTGAATATACCTTTATATGACATCCTAGTGATGTATTTCATAACTTTTATCAGATAGTCACCATAGGATTTAACCATGGAAAATTTGAGAACAGTAAGATCCAACCACTGTTTAAAAGGAGGGGTGCTGGTGTTTTGTTTCTCTGGATAATGGGACAGAGAAAGGCTTTTTAAACTATGACATGTACAGGACTCCCTGGGATCTTGTTAAATTACAAGCTCTGATGCAGAAACTCTGGTGTCAGGCTGGAAACCAGGCATGTCTAACAAGTCCCAAGGTACCAAGGCTGCCAAGGCTACAATCAGAGCCCAAATCCCACAGTACCCCTCAAAGTGGAAAGCCGAAGGGGCTCTCTCTTACCTGCGCCTACTGTTGACAGCAATGCAAACAGCCAGAATCAGAGCCAGTGCCAGGAGAGATGCCAGGATGATGAGCCATTCTGGAAAGAGTGAACCAAGGACATACATGAGCTGCACAAACAGACTTCATAGAATAAAAAAATACCACAGTCAACTCTGCAGAGAGGGATGACCAACAGGTGCAGTTAGAATATTCTAAGACAATCTTGACTGTAGATGCTCCATCCAACAGGCATCTTGTATTAATCTCGTATCAACAGTTAGTCAAATCCTGCTGGAATAAAAATCTATCCAAAAACATCTCAAACAACCTGTTGAAGCCTGTATGTGTTTTTTGGTGAAATGTTAAATAGCTCAAAGGACATTTATATTTTTCGTGACAGAAACATTCCATGCCGATGTAAGAGCATCTGCCTTATGGTTCACTCAAAACAAAGATGGAGTTCATAATCGGTGGGCAAAGGATGTTCTCGTGGTTTGGTAAAGATAGATTTCTATGGCTCCTTTCAGTTGTTCTGCTCCACTTGTTAACAGATCCCAAAATACTCAGACTTTCTGATTTAGAAGTTACACGTTCAGAAAGTTATAGGATCTCAAAGTCAGCTGTAAAGATGTCCATCATTATGCTCTTTATAACCATGAAAGTTGAAACTGACTCAACGTCCAATGATGAGGGATTAAATAAATAAGATACATCCATTTTGTTATGTGTTATAATTCAAGGGAAAGATATTTAATGACACGGAGAGTGGAACTGATCAGCAGAGAACTAAACAACGCATACAGCAGTTTTGAAATCAATTACTCTGAAAAAAATATTAAGGATAATATCTGTTAAGAATGCAGCTTAAATACTTCTGGGTAATGAGGAAGATAGTGAGGGATTTGCATTTCCACCCATTTGCTAAGTTGCATTTTCTAAAGTTTATTTGATAATTATGTACCGCTTGTGGATTAATGAAATATTGTCCACATGTTTTAAACTCGGGCTTCCGTAAGACTGAGAAGCTGACCCTACTCAGTTGCAGGTGTGTGCAGTAAACGAAGGCTTAACAAAAAGAAAGAGGAGCTTGGCGGTCATGCCCACTTCTCCTTGGAAGCCCTACTTCCCTCCTATGTTAGACTGTGCGTCCTCTTTGGCTCACCTCAAGAGAGCAGGGACACTGTAGGGACGAAGCCATTTCTGTTCTTCCCCCACCCTGCCTGACCTTCAGCCCCGAGTGTTCCACACTCCTCGTCACTACAGTGGGATCAATCCCTGCTTGAATCCAGCCTGCCCATTCCCTGCCTGATCCTCCTCAGGTGGTCAGGAAGCTGAGCCAGAGGAAGAGGGCCACAAGGGAAGCCCTTTGGAGCTCCCCTGAGGAAGAGGGCCACAAGGGAAGCACTTTGGAGCTCCCCTGAGGAAGAGTTGAAAGGGTGATGTACCACAGTAAGAGAAACTTCCTGTGTGGAATCCCCCTTTGCATATGTTCAGTTTCAACCCCGTGCTAAAAGAAGAAATTGCATCAAAGGCTAAATCTTGTAGCATGGGACAGTCAGATGTCACAGCTTCCCTCCCTGTCCAAGTCGTACTTTCTAAAACGTTCCTTCCGGCTAAACTAACAGGCTGTTCCTCAAGGAAAAGTAGGTTGGGGAGCAGAAGAATGTTTCTACTCAATCCAACACGGATGGTCCCATGTCTCCTCCCTGCCCACCAATGCAAAGAGAATTACATGTTTCATCCCTAGTCCTAGAAATATAGGGGAAGATGGGTTGAGACAGGAAGGACCTGGGTTTGCCCTGGGGTCTTCTTGCTCATATGGGAAGGAGGCTTCAGGACATACCAGTTCTTTGTGGCAGACCTCCATGTGAGCTCATTCAGGACACGAGGGACCTAGAGGGGGAAGGAGAGGGCTCCCTCCTGTCCCACGAGGGGCTATCATATTTTTGTTTATCCTTAAACTTGCAGAGAGGTGCCAGATGTGCATTTGATGAGGTCTTTCCTGGGATATTGTGAGAACCTTGCTCTAATTATCTTACTTTTGCTTCACGGCATGAAACTCACCTGGAATCTGAGGTCTCCTCCCAGGAAGAGGAGTCGTGTTCGCGCCACCCTCTTGACTCCCACTTGAGTGTCCTAAGGGAGAAAACAACGAGCTTTTTCAGCCCCAGTTTGGAATGTATAGCCAGGGGTTTCTCCAGAGCATTGCCCTGGGCTACCCTCCAACCACTGCCTCACTAGACTCTAGAAATAGATTCAAGACGCAGACGTTTACAAAGTGTTAGGCAAAGGTATCATCCCACTCTCCGTCTCCCAAGAAAGTGCGGTGTGACCAAGCTAAGGCTTACAAATGGGATTTTTGTTGCAGGGAACAGTGACGGACAGTGTTTGAACTTGAGCTAAATCCATCCTGGGTTTAGAACCTAACTTATTAGCAACATGGGCCAGGACAAGTTATCACCTCGGAGCCTCTGTTTTCTGGCTTATAAAATGAACATCATAGCAGGAACACCTTCATTGTTGTCTTACAGAGACTTAAAGAAGTAGATGATAGTAGTAGCTGTGTGCAGTTACAACATTCTCTGTCTAAGACCTTGCCCATAGACCAGCAGCATCCCCTCACTAGGGAGCGGGCTCCCAATATGAAATCTCAAGCTTAACTCCAAACCTTCAGAAACAACATCTTTGTTTAAATAATATCCCTAATTATTCATCTACTTCTGAAAGTCCAAAGTGAATCTAAAAAAATCACATGCATTATGCTGCTTAGTTTTTTGTCAACTTGATACAAGCAAGCCAGGATCACCTGTGATGAAGGAACTTTGATTGAGAAGATGTCTCCATCACATTAGCTTGTAGGCAAGTCTATGGGGAAGTTTTCTTGATTGATGGTTGTGGGAGGGACCAGCCCACCAGGGGGCGTTTCCTTGATTAATGATTGCTATGGGAGGGACCAGCCCACCAGGCAGTGCCACTCTGAAACAGATGGTCCTGGGTGGTATAAGGATTCAGGTTGAGCAATCCATGGAGAGCAAGCCCACAAACAGCATTCCGCCACGGCCTCTGCTTCAGTCTCTGACTCCTGGTTCCTGCCCTGAGTTTCTTCAGTAGACCATGACTCAAAGCCAAGTAACCCTTCCTCCCCAAGGAAAGGTTTGGTTGTGGTCTTTATCCCAGCAATAGAAAACAACGTAGGACTCATATTATAGGCACTAATATGAACACTATTTTTTTCTTTTGGCAGGAGGGGTGAGCACTGGCTTTTTCTATCTATAAATGAATGGTTAATAGAGTCTATGCTAAAACAGTAAAACATAATAGAAAAATAAATGCTTTCTACCACTAAAAGACAAAGGGAATGAACAGAAAACCCGGCTTGGAAGGAAGCACAGTGAGACAGACAGCCTATGAGTCAGAATCCAGAAGCCTTTTCAAAACGACAAAGACATATCATTTCAAAAGAAACTTCTTGGCGTTCCGTCTTCTCTCTTCCTTTACTCTTTGCCACTAAACAGCAGCCTGTTCTGGGATCTTGAAGGCCACCAAAGGGAACAAAACCTGGGCAAGACATTGTTGGCTAGCTCATGGTCTACGAAGATGGGGCTCAAAAGAAAGTATTTTCTAAGAGAGCCAAACTTTAGGCTCTGCAGAGTGAGCGCTGGTGTCTAACCACCTAGGATGGCTTCAGTGTGGACAGTCTGATGTTTTGCTAAGGCCCCCACAAAATGGAGCAAGGCAACTTCTGTGCTGTTTCCACAGTGCGTGCACTGTTCTGAGAGTGGCCTCTCTTCTCAGATCTCAAAGGAGTCCATGGTAGGTTTTCTACCCACCTGCCGGTGTCCTGGGCAATTGGCAGGTTTGTGCGTGCACATAGCATGTGCACACACGTGCTGCACAGCAGCCATCCAAGCCAGAGCGCTGTGGCCTTGGAAACCTCTGTGAAGGGGTAGCCACTCCTACTGGTCTCCTTTGTCTGACTCACAGCAGCCTTTGATATTTGAAAGGGAGGCCATTAATAGATCATAATCTATTTTCCTTTTCCAAAGAAGTGCTCCCAGCAAGGAAAGATCTAGGTGTGTGCACAAGATGAAACCTCCCGTTTGAACAATAGACACCTGCATAGGAGCCAAGGGAAAAGACCAGTTCCCACCCACCTGATTCTCACTTCAAGCAAAAGCCCAAGAGGATGGGCCAGAGACAGCAGGCTTCCCTTGTGCCTAAGAGCTCCATAAATCCAATCCCGGTGGAACAGGCCTGGAGAACGAGTTCTGCAAAGCAGGACACTGGGCACACCAGTTTGGAGATGGGGCCCAGCCACAGAAATGGGCATAGAGATCATTCTGTTGGCTTTAACGGCAGCGAGAAAGGCAGTGGAGAGTGGAGCACACAAACCAGCCAAAGTGGAAGGGGCTTAAATAAACTCAGACCCTGATCCGGTTTGTATCTGCACAGGGCACAATTAGGCCCTTTCCGCAAGCTTCTGTGCACGGTCTCTGTGGCTGGTCCACAGACTCACAGTAGTAAGGTCTCTTGGTTTAGGATACCACACCTTCAAATAATAACCTCTTATGTTCTCAATACCTCGTGTTCCACACGAAGCCTAGATTGCTGAGGTAGGTCACACGATCTCTCTTCCTAACGACAAGGAAACAGAAGCTAGGGGATGTCCAAGCATGCTAAGCACCCTAGCGAGCTCAAAACATCTGTCTCTACTTCAGGGTAATTATTAATGAGCCCTAAATGCCAGAGCTCCTACATTTAAGGGCTGTTATCAAAGTCATCATGTAAATATCCATCCTCAGATTTGCTTGAACCCCGGAGGCAGCGCTTGTCCCCAACTCAAGCCCACGGCAGAGGATGCTAATTTATGTGGATTTCCTGGTTCCTGTGGACCACGTAGATTCGTGATGATCAGGAACTCATGATAGGAAGTGCTGAGAGAACCTCTCTGTAACCCCAGCATTAGGGATTAGAAGTAAGCTTGCCTCGTGTCAGATTTTGCTGCCTGGAGCAATGATTTCAGGGGTTGATCTGAGTCATGGCCAACAGCAGTCTATTTAATAATGAATTTCTGGCAGTAATTATGGTCATTATGGAATTTTCTTCCAGACCAGACTTAGGAGTGGCAATATGAGACCCCAGGCCTGAAACCTGGCTCCACCACTCTCTGGTCCTATGAACTTGGCAAGTTGCTTGCCTTCTCTTACCTTTCCTTCTCCTCATCTGTAATAAGGAGATGATAATACTGTTTCCATGTATTGTAGTGGGGTTTGCAAGGGGATTAGATGAGTTCACAGAAAGTGAACTCTAAACTCCCTCGCACTGGGCATGCGCACCCTACTGAAATAGCAGTTTCATGTAGTTCAATGTACAAATGAGACGTTTTGGTTAGTCTTTCTGGCACACCGTAAATCCTCAAATGCTGGCTTTATCAGTTGCCAGGAATATGCTAAACACTTTCCAGGTATTCATTCTGCCATGTGGCCTTTAAAGGGTACCCCGTGACAATACCTCTAGATTTTCAGCTAAGACATTGGCTCTCAGACCCTGTGATCATCCTGCTCAATTTCTAGGTAGAGGAATGAGACTCAAACATGAGCTCTTTTATGCTGAAAGAGTTCTCCTAGGGGCTCTCGAATGGGGGCAGTGTTAGATGGGGTTGTCCTAGTTAGGGTGACTATTGCTGTGATGAAAACCAAGCTAGGGATGAAAGGGTTTATTTGGCTTACACATCACAGCTCATCGAGGGAAGCCAAGGCTGGAACTCCAACCTGGGTGGAGGCAGGAGCTGATGCAGAGGCCATGGAGGAAAGTGCTGCTCACTGGCTTGTTCTCTGCGGCTGGCTCAGTATGCTTTCTTATAGAACCCAGGACCACCAGCTCAGCAGTAGTTCCAGCCCCAGCGTGGGGGCCCCTCCCACATCAATCACTGAGAAAATGGTCCTCAGGCTTGCCTGCAGCCAGATCTCACTGAGGCATCTTCCCAGTTGAGGCTCCCTCCTCTCTGACAGCTCTAGCTTGTGGCAAGTTGACACAGCACTAGACAGCACGGAAGAACTGCATGAAGTCTTCCACACTTTTTCAGATGGAAGCTCCTTTTCTAGAGTGCTGGTTCTCACAGTGTGGTACCCGTCCCGGCAGTCACGGGGTGACTGGGAATTTACTAAGCATACAAATGCTTGGGCCCCACCCCAGACTACTGAATCAGAAACTTCAGGGTGGGGTCCAGCAGAGTGACTTAATAAAGCCCTCCCTGTGGCTGAATATCCATGTGTTTTCTTTTTTTAAGTGTGAGACAGTTCTCTAGGGACACTGACTCATGCTTCATTAGCAATTGTCAGGTTGGGAGATTATAATAGCAAGTGACTAAACATTTCAAACTCACCAGCTGATCCGGATCCATATGTCACAGTGTTGGAACCATGCCTGGGGTCCATGGATGTGTCTCGGCCTTCTAGAATAATAGGCAAAAAGAAAAAAAAAAGTCAGCACCGTGTGTCCATCACACTGTGATCTTCACTTCCATAGGGTGAGTCTTCAGGAAGCCAGTATCTGCTAACAACCAAGAAGTCACTGTTCATCTTTAAGATGCTGAGGAGTGGGCTAGAGCCTTAATCAAAATGAAGGAAACTGAGGCAGCGCAGGCCGTTTTGGATGACCACTAAAATAATGGTGTGGGTAGAAATCCAAGTCTAGCAGAGCAAAATAATATTCTAGGAAAATACTATGATGCTTTCATGGGGCTGGGATTTGAGCGGGACACTTCTTAGCTTGGACAAGAGTTTCGATACTGAAATATGATCATGTAAATGGATGTACTCAGGCTCAGCAAATGCAGCATGAAAGAGGTGTCTCTGAGTCTGAGGCAAATGAATCTTAGGCATGAATGTGAGAAAAATAAACTATCCAGAGAGGAGAAAGGCCAGACTTTTTTTAAGAGAAAAAGAAGCAGTGAAATAACGCAAATGACATAGAGCTGGGGATCAGAATCAATACCCGCTAACAGTGTTTTCAAAAGTTACACCTATAATTTCCACAATTGTTGGCATGATCCCATCTTCTCAAATATCCATCACCAGAGAACTTTCGGTTGAGACAAACTCAAGAGGGGGTAAATTTAAATCCAAAGATCAAATCTTAGGTTCAGTATATGAGAAACATACACAGAGAACAAGGGCTTCTCGTGTTGGTATAGATCACTACAAAAGCGCCTCGGGAGAGAATACAGTGAGCTGCTCGCCACCATTCCCCAATAGGAGAGGGTTGCTGGGAACTGCTCCTGTTATGATAACAGACAACAGCACTTGCCGAAACACCACACTGAGAGTCCCACCACCAAAATCACCATTTCCAAACCATCACCATCAGCAGGCCCATCAGCACCACTGCCATCGCATAGGTCGGTGCTAAAGGCGCGTAGATTGAGAACATGTATAGACAGAAATACACTTTGTGAATCCTCTAGAAGAAAATGGGGAGTGAGGATCAGGCTGTTTACAAATCAAATTGCTGGATTCACAGAGAACGGAAGGAAATACAGACACCACCACTTTTCTTATGTTGATCAGATGGGATCAGCGTGCATGCATACTAATTCTGTAGAAGGTATTTTATTTGCTGGCAATTAGACTCTGCAAATGACCTAAGGAACTATAACTAAGATTGCCATTTCAAATTTAAATCCTTTAAGTTGCTCCATGGATGGGACCATTTTAGTATGAGAACAGGGTGGCCTTCCTAAATTTAATTCATTCTGCAGGAGTCTAACAATAGCACTTGGAGGTTTTAATGAAGAAAAGAAGGTTACTAATAAGGACACTAAGCCAAAGCCTTCAGAGTGGAAGGGGGCTTGGGTTTGCCAACTGCTGAGGTTGATATTTTTAAAGCTCTTTTTCTTGAAGCCCTGGAGAAGGATGCCAAAGGAAATATGCCACACATTTGCCATCCCCGTTTTTTCCCCCCTCTGTCAATCAGAACCTCACCACTACCATCTGTTTTGCATATGTGATTCTTGTGAGATCAGTTTCTTGTCTTTTGGGAGAGTGAAGGAGGTAGGGGCTTTCTACAAATTATGTGTGTGTGTGTGTGTGTGTTTGTGTGTGTGTGTGTGTGTGTATTTAAGGTTGTTAATCTTTAATGTGTTAGCGATTGAGTGGTAAGAGGTACCTGGACTATAGGCACTAATAGGATTAAGATTCTAGTTTCTTAGCCACAGAAAGCACTTCCCCTTTGTACACCATTAGTTTATTAATACAAACAAAGAAATAAAGAAGAGAAGAAGAGAGGATTGCTTATTTGAGAGAAAGGTCTCATTCTGGGTCTATGTCAGACTTAGTTGAGTAAGTCACATGTTTACCATTACAAAATAAAAAAAAAGTGAGGATCCCAGTTTATTAACCATGAATCATGAACTTTGAAGCACACCATAAGTAGAAAAGGCTTACATACCAACCCATCACCAAAAAATGAAATGAAATGAATCAGTCTACCACCTATGAAAGATAATGTCAGAGGAAAGATACCAGTATATGAAAATCATTTGAATGTTTGGTATAGCTTTGCTAAATAGGCAAAATATATTAGCTGAATCATATGAAATTGCTAATAGTCAACTATTTCTATCGACGAAGATATCAGTTTCACATGACCCAATTTAATATATCACAGAATGAAGAAAAGACAAAGTGAGAAAACCTACCATGAGACCCAAGTCACAAAAACTAAATAGAGATTACACCAGGAAACGGGAGCCTTGATTTATCTCAAATAAACCCAGGTTTGCTGGCATTAGAATTGATGGCCAATGATGAAAACCATTCCCATGGCACAGAGTAATCTAAACGCAGCCTCCACAGAAAATATCCCCGATAATAGGAAAAGATATGTTGCTTCTCCAGAGAAGCAAACCGGATGACAAATGGCCAAATTACCTGGTAAGGAGCCATCAACATTAAAGTCGAAGTCTGCAGCAACAGTCACTTTGGTTTCTTCAAAGACCCCAGTCTTGGCAGGGGCCAGTGGGGTGAGAGTCCCATTTTCCATTGTGTCTGGATAATGAGGGGTGTAGCCTTCCAGAGAAGTAGCTGTGTCTTTGGGAAGGCTTGGGCCTCTTCTTCCGTCTTTACCACCACTCCTAGCTGCGTGGTGGAGGTGGAGTCAATGACAAGCCCACACCTGGATGGTCACCACCCACCCTGTGCTTGTCTTCAGAAGGGGAAGTTGCCGACACATCTTTCTACTTGTCCTCCAAGACCAAAAGCAAATGGTACTGAACACAACCAATATTTGACAAAAGACTGCAGCCGGATAGCACGCAACAGAAGAGGTTTTGGTGACTACTACTCAGAAGACGTAGTTGTTACAAGATTTGTCTGAGTCATCAAGGGGAGGTTAATGCCATTGTGACCTTGAACTCAACTCAGGTACTACAGGATTTTGAGCTTTTCTCTCAATTTGATCCACCTCTGAGGATAAAGAGGAAACAAACTATTGGAGGGAAAGATGAAACCATTCTGTCTGCAACTGGAATAAGAAGCTCAAGATCCCAAAGACCTGAGTCTACTGACGTGATTTCTTTTTTGTGCCAGAAGGCATTGCTTTTGAGTCACCAATACCATGAGTTGTGGTCCAGAGGACAAAATGGAGATAGTATTAATATAATGGATTTCAAGGAAATCTTATAGAAATAATCATCACTTTTTAAAACCAATTCAGCAGAAAAGTTTGTACCTAATGTACAAGCTTCTAAAAGGTCTACAAGCAGAAGAACCAGAGACCACCACCAGACACACCTTTTATTAAAATTAAAATGTAAAAGTGAGCAATGGATGCACCACCACCGAAGATCCCACCAAGTACCCAGAGCTTATTGATTTCTGCTAAACAGCCAAGCCCAGCTGGGGTTTATGATCCTTACTGCTAGACGGCGGAATAGAAGTTGTTGGGTGGTCTTGGTCTTCTTCCAGTTCTTCATGTGATGTAGAGACTTTCTGAGAATGACTCTGTGCTGTTTCAATGAGGGGTGAAGCTAGTGTTAATTAGGAACCATACTACAAGGATGTTACCCACCAACAATGATGATCTAGCTATAGGATATTAGATGGACAGACACAATGGGAAAATTATATTTGTGCCCGTCATCATCTGCTGATTGATTAAAACAAACAGAAAAAAAATCATACTTTGTCCCTAGTTAGCTTCTTTGTCTCTCAGTGAAGTTCCAGAGTGAAACCCAAGCCAAAACTTTGCCCTCCCTGGACCACCTTGCCCCAACTACACCAAAGACCCCAGGGAAACAAAAATCATAGAGACACAGAAAGGGGAGTGGTAATTTCAGTTTTCCCTCAACTACCAAGGTTGGCAAGTTGCGGACAAAGAAGTTATAAAGAAAGCAGTGCTGTGCAGTGTGTCTGTGAACACAAAAGAAGAAGCCCGTCTCCATCATTTAACTCAGAGCAACTTTACAAGAAAATACATGACTCCCTTGTAGAGAACCTTGCATTTTAGTGACTACTTTATTAGCAGGGCTGTGATCTTGCTTGTAACAGGGTTTCTCTTCACTGCACCAAAGAGATGCTTGCCTGGGCAAACACAGGGTCCTCGGTGACACGAATCAATTTGAGACTGAATCATGGCCCATATCTAAAATCACTTTGACAGTTTTGAGTTCTTTTCTTTTATATTCTTCTAAGAAAGGCACTGACTGACCTCTGAGGTGCAGGTGCAAAGGCTCCATAAAACACACCCATCAGCCATGTCCACCACCAAAGAAATATAACCAGGAGAGAGACATTCAAAATCCCAAAACAAAAGCCAACAGTAACACGAATGGAAATACAAGCTGAGCATTGGCAAGGGCAGTTGATAGGCTTGTTTATGTCTCCTTTGATGCCTAACGCTGCTGTTTACATTGGTGATTGGCAAGGGCAGTTGATAGGCTTGTTTATGTCTCCTTTGATGCCTAACGCTGCTCTTTACATTGGTGGCAGTCAATACATGCCTGCTGGCTTTTTTCCCTATGCCTAAAGGGCTCCTATCAAGGACTCTGCCCATGATGTGTAGCAAGCAGTGAAACGAGGCCTTCTTAGTTTGGGGAGTCCTTTGATAATCTGCCAAGAATTCATGAATGACTTTGGATTAATCCTTGGTCTATCCTTATACACATAGTGAAAATTAAGGGTACTAAAAATTTCATATTTCTTCCTGGCAGATGTTTAATGATAGAAAATATGTTGACAAATGGTTCTTTTCCATTCCCAGGGCTCCACCTTGGTCAATTACTATCAACATTCCTTACTCTTCTTCTCAAAGCTAAATGTGATTTCTCTAGTCACTGTGATAACCTGGTCCTCATATTACACACTCATGGAAGCAATTTTTCTCTTTCCTTGACTGGTTAAAGAGTGCAATTCAAAAAGTCTATTAAAATATAGATAAACCACCCTACTAGTGATGGTGTCATTCATATGGAGGGTTAGAGAAGAAAAATGAAGATGAATTAAACCTCTATATCCTTTCATTAATAAAAAAATATAGACTCAGGAGGGGACCGTGAATGAAGATAAAGTCAGGTTTAAAGAACCCTCACAAGAAAGACAGACAATGAAAACAGATTCACCCCTGGTTGAGCTGAACCACCTAGCAAAGACTGTACCATTCCACCACCAAATGGGACATCTTGACCAATGTCAGCAGATGTGAAGTGGGAAGACAGGCCAACAAAGGGCTGAGTGACATTATCCTTACGAGTAGTCACTGAATGTGGTCCTGTCCTGTTCAAGTCTTCCACCACATGAGTAGTTGGAGTTGCAGCAGGCTGAAGGGTTGTACTATGGCTGGAGTCTGTATCTGAAGGAATTAAAGGAGTGTTATTGCCTCCTTATTCCCTATGCCATTGCCTGAGGGCCCTTTGTCTTAGAGCTAAGTAATTATTCCATTCAGCTTGGTAAGAGGAAAGAAACAAGTTTCCGTGTCCAGAACTGTGAAAAATGATTGTTTCATCAAGAATACCACAGGCTATAAGTGGTTTTCATTGCAGGGCAGAGCTAGACAAAAGCTATCACGTATATGTTTGTTTGTTTTGCTTAGTCTGGAAGGAAGTTACATGAGCTCACAATGAGGCTCACAGTCTGGCAAAGGAAGAGAAATGTAACCCATGTAGGAATTGCTCAATTCCAAGGCCGACAGGTACAGTTAGACACATGGAGCGAAACAGCACAGACAAACATCACTTTGTCACCTCTGGCTGTCACCAGGCCAAACAAAACAAAACAACACCTACAAAAACCTTGTAAACAGCCATTGAATTCCCTTATTTGGTTATTTTTGTTCTTTTGTTTTTGCTTCAGAAAGTAAACATAGGAAAAAACAAAACCATATACACATTACTCAATATAACTACGTTGAGACAACTACGTACCTCTAGACAAACAAGACTCATTCTCCCCATAAATACAAGAAATAAGTATCTTGGGAATTATGATTATAGTGTTGAGTGGTGCGAAATATCCCTGAAGTAATTAAAAAGGCTGCTTTTTGTGATGGTTATCACAGATCTTTGGTGGGCTGGAATAACAAGTTCAGAGTGAAACAGAGGCCCAACAGCTCATAAACACCGTCAATGCTACTAACTCTACAATTTTCTCAGTCCACCCACACCACTGCCTCTGGGGAGATCTAATCAATTCCAAGTGTCTCCAGTGGGAAGTACTGGGATATGGGGCACCCGCCTTGGGACTCCAACCTTTGCATGCTAAAAGCAAAGACAGACAAGACCCCCGTTAGAGAAAAACGCACGGCTGATTCTACTATCAGGATTTCAAAGAAGAAAGGCCAGCAACCCTTCATTCAAAATTTCAAATTGTATACCATGCCAGAAAAAGGCCTTGTCTGCTGAGGGCCTGCAGCCACTCTTGCTCACTTTTCCTTTTGTAAATATAATTCCTGGAACACTATCATGTCATTGTATGATGGAAGCTAACTGTCTTGTGTGTGTGAGGAAACAGTAAAGAAATTGCCGGCATGACCACTCCATGCTGTAGTTAAAGTTTGCATTGTAGATATGAGAGAGAGAAGAACCAGAGGCATCTGGAAGAGTCTGGAGCAAAGAGAAAAACAGAGATAATAGTAGATTAACCATGGCCAGCAGCCTGGACATGCCAAGGGCTAGGAGAGAGGGAGACCAAGAGAGAATAACAGACAAAACAAGATGACGAGAGACCAGAACAGAGTGAGTTAGAAAACAGATAATTTGAGGAGGGAGAATAGCTGTGCAGAGGGAAGAGCCAGAAGACAGGCATGGGGGCGGGGCTTAAAATATTGTAACAAGCATTTGTGAGCTGTGATTGAGGGAATTTGGAGGCCAACATGGGCTTTGACACGCAGTCACAGGTACATGTCAATGGGGATTCATATGTCCTCTCTGCCAGAGGTAAGGGAAATGACTCCTTTTGGCAGATGGGAACTGGTTTCACAAGCTTCAGAGGAATGCTGGCCTTTATCTAACCACCAGAATCCCTCCTATAGTCCAGTTGGAGATCCTTTCCGGATATGCGAACTGCCTATGAGACCTAACACCTTTTCTTGGATATATAGAATGTAATCTTTCTCTCTTCTTCAGGCTGGACACCTAATACTATTTGTGGAATTCTTTTACTGGGTTTATTTATTTGTTTATTTCTTACCATGGGTCTCTTCAGAGTCCCATCCCCAGGCACTAAGTACATCAAACTGTGTGCTGGGTCTTGCCTGTGGCACCTCTGTAACTCAACAAAATGGCCCCCGCCTAGCATTTTAAACACGCCCTCTCTCAGGACACATGTATCCACTCATAGTGATGTGCGCATCCCTTGGCTTTTCTTCCTTTATGGATCTGTTCACACGCATCTCCTGTTCAAAAACTCCTCCATCTCACTTCTCTTTTCTGTCTAGCCAGATCTTTGCATTTTATTTTGAAAAATTGCTTTCGGTTCTTTGTTCTTCAATGGTCTGTGGGAGGTATGGGAACCTCTGGATTTCTTTAGTGTCCAATATTGAAAATATGAGTTTTTGTGTTGTCAGATTTATTGTGCTCCTAAGTATTTTCTTTTGTCTGCTGACTTTGAAGTTTCTTTCAATCATGAATATGAATAATGCATCCTTCTGTCTCCAGGATGTTTTACATGTCTAGTGCATACCATATACATGGTTGTTTATTGGGTATCTGTTCACTAATATTAAGATAAGATGGAATTTCTTTAAAAATGGCAACTATAAAAGTTTTTGGATTTACTTTGGAGATAATTTTGAGTTATACAATATGGAGATATATTCACAACACTATTAGAATGTATTTCAGTCAGATGTGTGGAGCCTATGGCTGACAATTTATATCCAGAAAATACATATAAATGTTCTCTGGAAAAATTTACAAAACCCTGTATTTGGTTATTTTGGAATGTCACATTTTTTGTGGTAAGAATATTTTGTCTTTTTAAAAAAGTAATTCTACTCACGAATGTAGTGGAAATACAGTCTTCTACTTGTTAAATCTTAAGAGGACAGAAGCTACTAATTCTTGGTGCTTCTGTCAAGCAGGTTGCTGCTGTCACAATAAAGGAAAATTGCTTTTAAATATAAAAAGTAGTCAAATAATTTACTGCCTTCCTTTCTTGCAAAACTACAACTAATGTTTTTGCTTTCTGTTTTCAAATGGCTGTGTGTAAATAAGAACGGAAGGCATTAGGAAAACAAGAGTTTTGTCTCATGTACAAACTGTCTATCCATTAAGTTCATAGCCATTCAAGGAGGGCCAAGAATGATCTAAATCCTAAATCCTTCAATACCCCATTATCTCTGTACGGGGTAATAATAAATAACTTTGAAGTTTTCTGAGTCATTTACTGTTTATTTACTTTAACTACTCACCAATCTTTTTCATCACTTAGATTTGTCTACCAAATCCCAAATTTATCTTTGAATCTATCATGGACACAGTCATTGCATCCATTATTTATTTTTTCTTTTGAAATCTTTGTACATAAAAAGGAAAGGAATCTTAAGAACATCTCTTCTTTATCTGGGCATGATAGTACATTCAATCCCAGCACTCAGGAGACTGAGGCAGGAGGATCATCAAAAATTGATGATCAGCTTGGGTCATGTAGTAAGACCATCTTAAAGTAAGAAACAGCCTACCTCTCCCTCAGGATAAATAGCTTCCAATGTAATCAGCTTCAGACTGACTTACTTAATCTTCCTGCCAGATTCTTCACTCTCTGATAGAACGTTATATGTCAATGAACATGCATGCCCACTCCTTATCAACTTGTATCAGCAAACTCATTTCTGAAGGCACACGAGGATGCTTAAGAAAGCAGACTGAACTAAAACCAATGCTACATTTCCAAGAGAAAAGGGACTTAGTTGATTCTAAGAAATATAATATATTAAAAAGTTTCAGATGCTGTTTACCCTTCCTTTCTGTTTGATGATCTTGTCCCATTGGATGTGAGATTGGGTCCAAGATCTCAGTCCAGAAGACATCCTCTTGACTCTGTGTCGTCATTCTTTGACTTGGATGGTTATTGTCGTCTGAGGCTGTTCAAACAATTGTCAAAATGTTACTGACATTTGGGCAGGGATATATTGACTTTATTCTCTAGAGAAGATAGTGAAAATAACTTTCTAGTACTGAGGACAAAGGGATGCATCCGTTTAGAATGTTTCCCCAGGCTTTGGTTCATTGGTGCTCATTTTCTTGGTCACCAGCGCAGAAGTTGAAGGAAGCATAGCATTAACAAGTACTGCAATGGATAGAGGATGAGTTATAGGCATCGAGGGAAGATGCTGCCACAGTCCCCTACAGAGAGAGGCGGAAGAGCTCAAGTGCATGACGTCACTCCGAGACAAGCACATCCCAGAGTGAAATGCAAAATGAGCTGGTGGTGATATACAGACGACATCAGGTAAAGGCTTCCCAAGTGAAGAGCAAAAAAGAGCTACTTATCACAAAAGCACAGATGGAGTCCAGCAGAAGCATTACTTTCGCACAATGAGAAATAGCATGCGGGCATGTGGTTTATGCCTTTGTCTCATTCTGTGCCAGTGGAGAAGTACCGGAAGAGAGATTGCAATAGCATCCCCTAGAAACAAACACACCAAGGAGCTAGTCACCAAACCCGCTGCTCCACTAGTGATTCATTTCCATGTCGCCATGCACTGCAAAGAAGGTCTGGATCAGGTTCTGTATTGCAGATGGAAACACAGAGATATTTCCCACTGATAGCAAGTGATAATGTGGAACTCACACCCTTGGCAGGGCAGGGTGAATCACAATGCTAATCACTCAGACAAAGGAGTCATGCACAGCATCTTGCAGAGACACGTTATCATCCTGTATCCTTCAGAGATGATAAGGTCTAATTCTAATTCCCACAACCCCACATTTCCAGAATGGAGGAGATGACTTATTTGTGAATGTAATTAAACAGTTGTACATTCGAGGAGATATTCGAAAGAGGTAAGAACAAAAGGTCAGACGACATCACCCAGGTATCTTTTCTTTTCTTGTAATGAGAGGATTTACCCCAAAACTAAATTTCTAATAAAATTCTTTCTCATAAGCCTAGTGTTTCACATAAATATAAGGAAAAAGTCAGACTCATATTATACAGTAAATGATCTTTAGAAAGCAGAAAGGGGGCTTTCATTTGATAAGGCCTCTGTCATTGTTTCACGAGGTGCTGCCTCTAACTAGATATGAACATCACAAACTTATGGGCTAACTCTATTTCTTTCATGTGCTTCTATCTATGCCTGGCCAGGTAGCTTGCTTGGCGCATTTACAATCTGGATCTACGTTCACTTCAATATGATGTATTATTAGGAAACCAAACCTCAGGGTCTTTTTTGTGTTGGGTTTTCAATGCCCAGCACAGAACTCAGAAAGCAGCTTCTGCCCACATGGTGAAACCCTCCTTTACCAGTTGCCCCTGCTGTCACATGGGAGTCTTCCGTTGGTGTGGGGGAGTACTTCCCCAGCCATCCACTCTCAAACCACAGGTCCTGCTGGGTAGCTGCTGCTTCTGCTGTACTACTAGGAGCTGCCCAAGCTGTGAGGAGAATGCGGATGGTGAGCCACATTGTCCAGGTTCTTAACAAACCCTCTGATATGTCTTTCTACATAAAGGGCAGAGATGGATACTTATGTAGGTAGATACATACATACATGCTACATACATACTCATATGATAGGTACATACCATATACATACATAGACATATAGATAATACATAGATAAATACATAGATACATAAATGATGGAAAGATACATAATACAATATACATGAATACATACACACATACATTCTTGATAGATAGATAGATAGATAGATAGATAGATAGATAGATAGATAGATAGATAGATAGATAGATAAACAGCTAGGGGTTAAGTCATTTAAATGCTGAAAAATAGAAATAAAACTTTTAATTTTCCAATCCTTTGATTTTCCAGATGGTAAAACAAGTTTTATTTGCTGAAAAATATGTACACAGAGTAGCGCAAATCCATGACTAGACCCTAATCTGAGGGTTGTGAATTCTAAGTATTATTCTAAGTATTATGTCTATAGCCTCACATATTCTGCCAGAGAGAGCTTCTGTTGAAAAGCATAATCTCCGTGTTCCAGTGATTTTGCAGCGGGAACTGTGGTCTATGGCAACTCACGACATTGGACCTTTGCAAACAGACTCCACAACTTATAACCACACTCAGCATAACCGGGCCGGCATGCAAACCCAGGCCGGGATGTCTGGGATGCTGCTACATTGATCTGCAATGTGATTGTCTGGGGACATTTTAAATTGCTAAAACCTCTTCTTAACAAAGCTAATTCAGTGGAAGAAAAAACTATTCTAGCCAGTTGGGGAATTATATAAATAATAACAGTATCAGACAGGCTTAACCTTTCAAGCACTGTTTTAAAAGGCAAGTGGACTGGGACAAAATCCCATCAGGGTGCTTCCTGGAAACGTCAGAAAGCCACTGACATTTTCATCTGTAACAGCTCATAGCAAATTTCTGATTCATCAGGAAAATTAGAGCCTAGAAATTGCCAAATCAAAAGAACTTTTGTGCCTTAAAAAATTCACTGTGTCTCATTATCTTAGAAAATGATGTGTGTGATTTTGTGATAGCAAATATATTTTAAGTGGAACTCGTGCTAAGTTTGTCTTTGCATTTTGCAAACTATTCCTGGGATTAACTGATTATCCAAAGGGAGGGAAGCCCTAATCTTAAATTATTTTCCATTAGTTAAGCCACTATCTCTCAACAAATAACAAAGGTAGAAAATTTCTGCTGTAATTATTTTAAAAAGTAAAAATTAAAACTATACAGCTAAGATACCCAAAGTTTAAAGAATAAAGAAGTACACACGTGTGCTCACAAGCATGCACCCTATGTATGTCTCCACCCAACATTTATCGTATACAAGTGCCCAACCATGCCCTAGTGTTTTCAGTATGGTCACAAGTGGGTTAGGAAGACAGAACTTCCCCTGTAAATCGTAAGGGCTTACTCTTTTCTAGAAGTTGTAATGTCCCCTTAACGAAGTCCAGAGGTTACCAATGTGGATTTTGCAAGCATTGATGGTAACTTTTCTTTATTAACTGCATTTGGATTTCTAAGTATCTACTAGTAAGGATGTCCCGTGTTCATTATATTTTGACATTATATGTATTTATTCGAAGTGTCTTAAGTAGCATTCTGCTTAAGTGTAAACTGTTTTACATTAATTGATAAGACAGTTGTTAGGACCACGGTGGGAAGGGGGACTGAAATGGGTCCTGTTTCCTGTCTATTCTTCCCTTTAACAGTCTTCTTCTCAGCTCAGCCCTTAATCTTTATGCATATATCAAATCAACTATAATAAAGAATAGAATGCAATGCCTGCCAGACATTCAGGACAATGCCCAGAACATGTGAATCCAGATTTCAAACTTTTCCTTGATTAAACACATCCATCGAACGAGGAATGCCTCAGCTCCTTGTTTCTTAAGTAGCTCTTCCCTATATTTCCCCTTTAAGAATATTCAAGGTTATGAAAATGGTGTTTGGCTATAATTTTAAATGCTACAAGATGTTATCTCAAGGATCAGTTTTATTCCAAAGAAGGCAGGCATCTCTCTGAGATACAGAGGAAAGATGAATACGTTTCACTTTTTCTTTGTTTTCTTGTCCTAGGTTCATAATCCCGAGGTGAAACATGAGATTGTTTTTGGAAAATCTGGGATATTTTAATAAGTAGAAATATCAATAAGAGCATCGGGACTTTCCCAAGTTGCTCTGACAAAAGAAGGGTAGCTTAGAATTAGAAAAGAAACCATATGGGCCCCGACTTTCTACCAAGGACAGAGTAGTACCATTCTACCACAAAGCAAGGAAGGGAATGTGGGAATAAAGAAATGGGGTGCACCACAGGTCTTCCCCAAAGATGATTTCAAAGATTTGCCCATTCATGAAGCTTCCCCTCCAGATCCGACACTAAATACTTGAAGAGCATGCTCCCCGCACACATTTCTGAACACACACACCAACCACCAAAACAGAGCCATTAGGAATCATTAGCACAAAAACACCATCTCATATCTACTTTGTAAGCATTCTGGTCTCTTGGAAAATTTGACAACTTGCCATCTTTTCTTCCTTATTTCTAAAAATTTTGTACAGATCTGGCCCCTTTTAGTTTTGCAGATAAATTGCAGAGACAAAAATTATGGCCAATAGCTAAACAACATCTCTGCTAACTTGGGTACCAGAACTTCAGAGCATCATCCTTCTTACTTGTGCTTGTAGCATGCGGAGTCTCCTCTTCATCCTGATACTCATGGTGATTGACAGGAGGCTGTGGTTCCTGGGTTGAGTTTTCTTCATGAGCAATGGTGCTGTTTCTGTCTACATCTGTTGTGATGATGGTTAAGCACACTGTGACTTTTAAACAAATAGTCTTTAATAATCCTTTTTTTCCACTAAAGTACCTGTTACCGACAGGTGCTATGCTTAAGCACTATCTCTAAGTACTTACTCTCAATAAATCTGAGTGATTTCACTAATCTGTCCTCTGAGAAAATGAACAGGTACAAATTTCTTTGATATTACTTATTCCAGAATAACTACCTTGTCAGAGACAGTACCATAAATGATTCATATGTATTCATTTTAATAAAAAGTGATGTGAAATACCTTGTGTCCAGGTAGTATGGTTGATAAATGACACCCATGTGGAGTCGAGTACCCTCGTAAAAGTTCACTAAGGATCTGTGATGAGACATTAACTAAATTTCCCACCTTGTCCAGATGTTTAACCTTTACAACGTCATAGGCTTTGAGGGAAAGAATCATAAACGAAATGCGCATAACTCATTACCAGTCATCCTGGTGGTTGTCTGAAGTAGTACTTCTGGATTTGAATGGCTTGGCTTCCCCTGGGTCCAGTCCTGGTTTTGTATTGGGTGGTCAGAAACCCGTGGAGTGGATGAAACTGTGATAATGATGATTGAGGCAATTAGAAAATGCTATTTCTGGAGCCTTCGTTGCTTGCTTCGTACATTTTACTCCTCTGTAGTCTACATACCACCTCATCTATACCCATTGTATAGATGGTTGAGTGGAAATGGAGAGAAAGGAGAGAGCCTTCAGCTTCATCCGCCATGTTGTTTTGTATCTCAATGTCCTTCATATTCTGTCACAGAATACCTTTGGGTTTAGAACATGAGATCTTCTGGATAAAATAGTCAAGGAGGTTGCAGCAGCAGGAAGAACAGCTTTGAAAACACTAGCCCTCCACCAAGAATTGCCAAAGACATGCAGAGTTTTGTCATCCATGCCAACTGTAGAAGCCCTCTGCACCTGGAAGTCCAAGCTATTCGTTGGTATCATTGGTAGGTGTGCTAGCTGTAGATCCTTAAGCTGAAGAGGTTGATAGCTGAGTTATAACTCAGGAATCACTATTTTGTTAGTGATTTTGCTGGGGAGAAGAAAAAACCACAAGACCCAAAGCTTTCATGTAGATGATCATCAGAAGGAATCTCTGCCTCAGAGCCATTTGGCTTAGCTCCTTTTTTTCTAAACATACACCAAAAAGCCATGAGATTCTTATTAAATAAAGATCATGTTATAAGCAAGCCAACACAGCCACTGAAAGAGGACCAAGATGCATATGCTCATAGAAAAACTAAGAAGTAACCAGCCACCATCAGCACAGCACACTGGAAAACAAAGACATGTCAGTTCACCAATGCCCCAATAGCATGCCAAATGAAAAGACTGGGACAGAAAAGGCAAGCGAGATCCATTTTGATAGAATCAGAAACTATATATTTTGTGAAAAACTTATTTACAAGTTCATCTTCCTTCAAATTTTATTTTGATACCCAAATTAAAAAAAATTACAAGTGAAGAAAATACTTGGTCGTTAACCACATTTCTAATAAGTCTGAAAAAGTGATAGCCCAAGTCTCCAGGAGAAAGAGGGCATCCTGTTGAATCAAAGGGCATAGGTGTTAGTTAGAAAGTAAACTGAACTTGAATACACATTGCAAAGGTGGGGGAAAATGGCATGGTAACTTTATCCCTTGGAGAGTGACCATATTAATGCATTTTCAAGAGAAGCTTTTGAGATTCCTGTGTAGAAAAGCTGCATCCTGAATCCAGAATATACTGTCATAGTGATGCTCACTGTGTGGGATTCTTAGGGTTCTTCTCTAATGCTGTTAAGCTCTGTAGAGTCTCCCACCTGAGGAGTGCACCACTTAAGTCTGTACACAGAAAATCTGGTCTGTCTCTAGTGTTTGCTGTACTGGTACCACACGCGCAGATGTCTTCAAGCCACAAACTACTTTAGGTCCCGCCCTCTCACTAGGTGCTATCCTCTTGGGAATGAAATCCTCCAATTGCAATGGGGTGGAAAAAAGCTTCTGTTGTCTAAGATAGCTAATGCAGTACCCCAAACCCTTCTCCAAATGGTAATTAAATCAGTTTTATGATTCTCATCTCTGTCCAGCAAAATCTTAGCTTCTGACAAGTTCTGGGAAATCAGAACGGGACACTTTTCTCTACATCCACCCTCTCAGGGTCCTTAGGAAGTTTTATAGAGCTCACAGATTTGCACATGATTACATAGTGGTGCCACTCTCTGCTTTTGCTAATTACCAACGCCTTTTTAAAAGCTTAGCTGGTAGTTAGTCTTCCTTCTACTGTCGTTCTGTTATATTGGTGTCCAAAAAGTTGGTTGAAACTTTTTAAAAATTTTCCCTTTAATTGTAACCACTGTTTTTGATTAATTAAGGACGTTTTTGAGCTCTGGCTTCTATGTTTTAAGTCATTCTAGGGCCTCCTAAGCTTTCAGTCCAGGGTCATGTGCAACTTTTCATCCCTGTCCTCCAAGTCACATTAACATCTGTCCCAGTAGTCCACCAGCCTCCTGTAGGCACAAGTTCTGGCCTTTATTCCCTGTGCTTCCATCGTCTGGCACAGCAGGGATACAGTGAGTATTTTAATATGCCATTCTCTAGCTACACTTGAGAATGCAGATATTCTATAAGAGAAGACATGGACAAACAGAACAGGGAGAAGGGTCTGAAACTTCAGGAGCTATTTTTCTCAGCAATATGTTTTGGTTTCTATTCACAAAATTTTATTTCCTCCTCCAAAATCTCATCAGAATGGAACTGAGGTAAAATCACAGGCTCACATCATCCGTTTCCCAAGAGAGATACCACATCATGTAGGTCCCTCAGCAAGCCTTGCACGAATGGTTCTACTATAATTGATTGTTCTTACTGGTGCTGGAGATAAAATCTTCATCATCATCAATGCCTGATCCAGAAAAACTGGGGTATTTGTCTGTGTCATCTTCATTTTCCTCCTTTGGCTCCCAGCCTGTTGGGTTGGTATTTGATTCCGTACCTGTTGTGGTGACTTACATTAGTAGTTGAGCTGGCTACCAAGCAACCCATTTTACCAAGGAGGAAAGTCAGGCATGGGTGGTATTTATGGAGTTCCCAAGATTTTAAGAAGAAAGTGAAAGAGTAGGTTTGTATATCTGTAAGCCCTCATCTTGGAAGCTAATACATGGACCTTAAAACAATTGGCTATAATTTTTACAGCTCAATATTCTTTAAGGAGGCTAAGAATAACTATGGGCAGAGCCTACCCGAGAAGCTAGAGAAAAATACAACAAAACACAGGCCCAAGCAAATTGCCCTTGCTTTCAGGTGTCTTTCTTATTACATCTTTAGAATATTCAATTAAAACTAAAGAGTCGGGACAAGAATAGGACGGTTTTATATATCTCTATTTGCTTTGTCAAGACACCTGCATTAATACTCCAATGTCGTCTCTACTATTACATAGCTACAATCATATATTTTAAATTCATTTTAAAAGTTATCCTTCTAGTCTTACTTCTTATCAGGTTCATTGATTGTATGAAATAAGGGGCTTCATTTTGACATTTCTAGAAAGGTATGTGCAGTTTCTCAGTCTTTATCTTTCACCTGTGTCTCTAATGCAAATAGAAGGAACACTGTTCATCCTCAATAAAAATTCCCATAGAGGAAAAAAGGTCAATTAGCAAAAGTGTTCTTGCTATTTATTATTCAATCAAAAAGGTTCAAAGAGGTTGATGACAGTGGACCTCATCCCAGAGTTTGAGAATTTCTCACTTTCAATTTTGGATGCTGCTTTTAAAAAGAAAATGGAAACCTTAGACCTCTTCTCAGCAGTTACTGAAAAGGTGTCTTTTTTATTAAAAAGTGCTCTTCTAACTTCTGAATGCAATTCAGGCTATCTAATGGGATCACCATTTGGTTTTCTTATTATTGGTGTCCAACCCAAGATTAAATCAATTGATAGAAATCTATATGTTGGTAGTTTTGCCTATGTTTTTTATATTCTTATAAAAAGTTTTGACTTTGCTAACTTGAGGATATTCCCAGACACTCTTTTAGAGTTGGAATGTTCTGTTATCACCAGCATCTTGCCCCACTTCATAATTTCCTAATTAACTTTATCCTAGGCTATATCGATTCCTATAAAGTATAGAGAAGAAACCATGTATTAGTAATATTAAAAACAAACATAAAGATATCAGAGTTCACGATCCTTCCTAAATTGACATAAACATTTTTAGGACAGAATGACATTTAGAGTTGAACCATGTCCCATGGGTTAATGAGAATTATTAAGGGCTGTCAAACAGGCATATGATATACGGTATCTCTGTCTCATTACCAGGCATCTTCGTTGTTGTATGAAGATGACTCTTGGACTCTGATGGTTGAAAAAACCATGAAAACCAGTCCTGGGCTTCTTGCCTTTTGGGCGGTGTGTCAGGGGTGGTCATCAAGGCTGTTGTAACCATGATTAAATTGATTGTTGAAAGGTTAATTATCAGTTCCTAAGAAATAGCATGGTAAATGCTCCCACTCTCTCCCTATCTTGACACAGGTAGTAGGAAGAAAGGAAAGAAGAAAAGAAGTACCATTTCTTTCAGGAACCCAAACTGAAGTCCATAGAATGCCAGAGGTGGAGGAACCTTAAACACCAAATGGTCCACGCTTTCATCTAAGATGAAAAGCCAGTGCTAGATACTTGTCTGAAGTCCAGTTGGCAATGGAGACGTCTCAGAAATTACGAGAACTATCTAAAGTTTCAATCTATAAAAGGATTGAATATTTGTCTCCTTCCCCATGAGGCCAAGTTAAAACCAGTGGTGAGAATTTCAGATATAAAATGCTCTTTTTAAAAACTAGAATTAAACTATCAGATGATAGTTGAAATAATTTAAGATTGAACTAAACAATTTAAGATCCTCTCCAAATCTGAACCGTTGTGATTTTAGTGGTCAGCTCTTAGGAACCCAAGCCCTTTGATGTTCTTCACAATTGAAGGTGGCCAACCAATATCATCCCCAGGAGTTTAGGGTATGATATTCTGCCGGAAGTAGCAGGCATATAATCCCATGAATCCCAAATGCAAAGTGCGAATGGAACAGGAGGGGGACACAGAAGAAGATGTCTTCCCACTGTTTCCCAAGGGGGTGCACATGCCCTAGAGACATTCCCCAGAATCATTTCGATGTCCACATACTACTTTGCATAAAAGAGCAGTCCATTTTGAGATCCATTTTTTAAAAATAGTATAATGTACCAAGAAAAACAGGAAATGAAGGGACCCAATGACTCCACCAGTACCAAAGCAAGTCTTGATATGAACACTCCCAAAGGCTGCCAATTATGTCATCAGCGATGCACATGGAAATAATAGGAAACCCAAAAAACCAGGATAAGTTTAAGCAGAGAAAGCTGAAGCCATCAGTAAGTTTCCGAATACAACAACCAATGAAATTCCTTTTGCCAGCTATCAAGAGAGCTGAGAAGCAATCCAAGAGAGCTGCAGAGCCCTTTCATTCACGCTATTTGTCCTCTGAAGGTGTATCATGCATGTCAGGATAACAAACAACATTTCCTTATTCTGCCATCTCTTCCCTGCACCCACCTCAGCATGACATTAATTGCTGTGGTGTGCTAACCACAGCAGAACATCAGCAGAGTTCCCTTACATGATGGTTTGTAGAGGAAGAATATAGTTTATCACGGCCTTACAAGGAGAGCAAATGTCTGAGGCCACTTTCCCTTATGACACCCTGTCTGCAGAGAGAATGCCTATTCAGAAATTACCTGTCGATACAAGTTAATAAATGAAGAAATCCTTATTACCTCCCATTTTTATAGGCTGATTCCCTTTCCCAACTCTCCAGGCAAAGCTGCCAAGTCAAAATAACTGAGAGCTAATGACCAAATGCTCCCAGAGCTTACTTGTGACCTCTACACGCTGTTATAAAGCAACAGGTCATTGTCATTCTTAAAACTTTTGTAAAAGGTTTTCAGTGTCCAAAGACATGAAAAAAACTTCATGCTTCCTATTCGTGAATTAGTCCTTCTCTCATTAATACGATTGTTTGGTCAGTTGATGTCTTTCTAGAGGTCACCTTCTGAATGAGTCATAGTCAAAGGGAAAAAAATCATCTGCCTCTGTGTTCATGTTGCACATGAAAAATGAAAGCAGGGCATTTAGGAGACACTGGATCCACAGGTCTCTGAGGCCGCTAAATGGCATCAGAATCTGATGCCAGCACGAATGCTGTCTCTATATGATAATGAACACCCATCTCTAACACCCCACTGAAGACAGGTGACAAGCAAAAGATACGAGAGTTTACCTGCAGTTGATGCTGTGGGCTCCTGAGTCTGTGTCGTGGATTGTGAATTACCAAACCAAAACCACATCCAGTTATTTTGTTTCTGAGTTGCTGCATGGCTGTTTGAGTGCACAGTTGAGGCAACTAGATTAATTATGAAAATATCATTTAGTGAGATTCCCCTGTCCTCTATAAAATCTGTACTCTCTGAGAATATTTCTATTTATTATAGAATGAGGATTTTAAAAACGAAGTCAAGCTCCACTTTTATCTTTCCAGCCTCCTAACGTCTCCCATGATTGTAGGGCCCCAAACAGCAGATTAGAACATTGGTTCAATGCTTCTCAGTCTTCCATGCCAACGCCTCAAGTCATGACTAGAGAAATGTGAAGCAGCAAACTAACTGCAGTGGGCAGAGATTTGTTCTTCTCCTGATGGCATCTGTCATTCAAACATGATCTGGAGGTCTTTCGTGCAGCAGAGCTTACAATGACTTCATCTTTGGAAGGTCTTTGAGGACATCTGCATCTTTTCTGTCTGTTCAACGTTGTGCCCAGGTAGTCTGTGACATCTGGCTCCACCAACACTCATCAAATACAAGTTAAACTTTATCGTTGGGCAAGAATTTTGGAGACAGTGCAAATTTAAAATGTTGTCACTAGATGAAATTTTCTCCAGTATCTATTACTTTCCTACATAGAGCTGATAAAAGCAAAGAATCACTGAACTCTATTCAAGTTAGAGAAAGGTTAATAAAACATTTATTAATTAAAAAAAATCTTTTATCTGACTTTCAAGTTGGACTGTTTCCAGAATGTTCCTCCATAGAAACAAGATGGCAAATTTCATTGAGATAAATATCTGAATCAGCTCCAGCTTTAAAAAGAAAATGTTTTAAATCAAACAGTTCTCCGAAAACCTTTGGTCTTCTCAGACTGCAGGTAGTTCTTGCGTACTATGGAGAACCCACTGCTTATCATGTGAACTCCATTTCAGAACTGGAACATCACACACAACAAGTGTCAAAGATCACATTAGTGAGAGCAGAGATAGAAGTTATTCACAATGGCCCAGTAAGATACCCACAAGAGTCTATAGACTCCCCATTATTGGATATTGCACTAAAGATGCTTAGTTTCGTCGCTCACCCTGAAGTACCCCAGAAAAAAGAGCTAATAAGAAATGGACATGCAGGAAACACATGGGCATCCTTTCTCTCTTCCTAAATGGAGTTGTGTGAGTGTGAGGAGACAGTGAAAGAAATGTCAGCCTAGCCATCAGTTTCTGATTTGCCCCTCCCAAGTAAGGTCATGCGAGACAGAAAACAAATTATTCATTTGACACCCAGAAGACAGGAAGTGGAGCTTTCCAAGGCAAGAGCCTATTTCCTAAATTAGTTTAGGCTTCTTGATTCCAGAGAATTCCAGAAGGCCAATAAGAAAGGACTGATAACACACCCCCAGTCAGACTCTTCCAAAAATAATATTTATAATTAACAGTCAGTGGGAAACTCCAAGTCGAAAGAGCCTGTTGTTCCTGCTAGTTCTCCCTGTTGCCACCCACTGAGCACCCTTGAGAAAGGAATGAGCTAGTCTGGCTAAGCCAAACACGTCTTCTTCCATGTCCTCAGCCAGCCTAGCTCTTGACCTCTGCTCCCCTGCACGCTAATCTGTGTCCACTCCCTCTCACTATGTCTCAACCCTCCACACAACAGTGATAATTGAGCTCCTGGGATGCTCCTCTTTGGACTCAAAAAGCAGGATGCTACTCAGAAGGTTTCTCCATGCCAACTCTGTCTTACCACATGCTATGTCCAAGTACCCCTACCCTGGTGGGGGAATTAGCCCCTCTTCCTCGCCTATTGAAAGGAACTAAGTTGCATGCTCTGTTAAAAAAGAAAGCAAAATTCTCCTTTCCCTCGAAGTCTGATCTGCACTTTTGTTAGATCTCACACACTCCTTTCCTTCGATTTCCGAGCTAGGATGTTGTATCCAGGGAGGTGGAGCCACCTCTAACCCCCAGAAACTAGAGGTGTGTCTGGACCAGAAAAGCCACACGGTCTGGAGAGAGTGGATGAAAACTTCACACACCTGGTTTCTCTTTGCTATCATCCTCTAATTTTAGCTACCTTAGAGAAGAAATGACCTGGGAGGCTGTGGGATGCAGGAAAAGATATGCCTTGAGTACTTGTCCATGTGTGGAGGTCGGAGGTTGTTTCCTGCCATACTTTTTGACATAGGAGCTCTCCCTGAACCTGCAGCTCACTCGTTTGAACTGTCAAGCTCAAGTTTTTATGTGGATGAGGGGATCAAAACACCCAGGTCTTGCTGGCAAGGCAAGCACTTTACACACTGAGCATCTCTAAGACCCCAGAATCTGATGGAAATTTTTTTGGACAGACTTCAAACAATTTCCTGAGAATGAATGGAATTTTGCACCTGTTCACATCCCCCATTCCTCTCACTCAGCAACCTGATAACAGAAATTGAAAACATTGCTAATTTCCATCGGAGTGCTGGGGAGGCTCTCCTCTGACTTCTGAGTGACTTGGGGATTAAAAAGGGCCCTATCTTGAATACTCACAAGCCAGTACGCTCCTGCCAAACTGGGAAGAAGCCAGAGTTCCACCCCTTGCGAGTTGCAGCCAGGAAATGAGAAAATGCACACCATACTAGGATACCCAGTGAAGACTTAGCTGCCCTTTTTGGTTTGAATAGTCCTCCACAGAAGGAGCCTGGTCAACTGAAACCCCATTCTAAACAAACAACAGGGAAGTACAGAGAGGGAAATGGAGGAGATAAGGAGCTCTGAGCACCTTTCCAACAGAGCCCAGCTGCACAAACCCAAAGTCCCTTAGCCACACACCCAAAGAGCACTGGAATATTCCCTAACAGAGTACACTCTAGAGCACTCCAGCTGGCAAAGGCACTCAGAAACCCCTCACACCACTGTGAGTTTGACCATGCTCCAGAGAATATATGGGCAACACAAATTACTTTTGATATATTTGTTCTTTCTTTTGTTATGGTTGTTGTTGTTTTTCTTCTTCTTTGAGGGGAGGTCAGAAGGGTGGGGGATGGACCTAGGAGGACTGTGAAGTGAGTGTTATGTACATTGTATGAAATTCCCAAATAATCAATAAAAATATTATGCTTGTAAAAAGAAAACCCTTCACATTGTTCCTTGGACGAAAACACAGGAATGGTTAGAATAGTATGGTTGAGGACTATAACTGGATAGTACAATATCAGAACCTTGAAAATGAATCAGATTAGTACATAGGGGTTTCAGGCAGGGCTGTAGAAGGAGCTCTTGGGATACTGTGCACACTCTGCAGCCGTAACTTTAAAAGAATAGCCTTATGTATAGTGAAAAGCAACAAGAATGAACCAAACAACAGCAAATATTCTTTCTGTAAGAGGTCTCAGGTAATGCCCAGTCATCAGCAACAAGAGAAAAGAGGCACCTCCCTGAGAAAACCCTTCCAGAATGGCACACCTTTTCCCAAACTAAGAGGAACAGAAGCAAAGATGGAGGAAATGTGAAGAGCAGGAGGCAATGTGCACCGACCAGGAGCATGGACAGGCACAGGGACCTGACCCTTGATGCCCAGGGACAGCAGAAAACACCTGGGTGTGCATCACTCAGGAGGGCTATTGGCATTCACCAAAGAGTTGCTATTGGAAAAACACAGCTATTCCCTTCTCCTTACTGGTGCTCGGGGTGCTCCTGGTGAAGTAGGATTCATCCTCATCTCCAGTTGCGTGTTCGGTGGGAAGGAAGGTGTGGAAAATGTAGCCTTCTGAGGTGCTCTTCTCACTGGAAGATCCGCTACTGACATCAACATCAATAGTATTTGAGGCATCGATGTCTTCTTGGTGTGTCCTATACTCTCCCGTCTTGCTGTAGCGGGTGCCATCACGGTTGACAATAGCTAAGGGGAGACAGAGGGCACCTTCAGAACCTCACAGCAAATAGATCTTGAGTATAGGAAAGACAGTGGGTTGTGGTGTGACATGACTTTGAGGCTACCTGCACTTGCTTTAAGAACATCTGTCTGTCTAGTGCTGAGATACAGTGAGTGAGATGAAGATGAGGCAGAGAAAGCTGAGGTGCTAGGGAGTCCCCACACTTGAACTGAGCTAGGGATATCTCTAGACAAGGTAACCCGGGAGCTTCAGTTTCCTTACTCGTAAAGGAATGGCACTGCCTTCTGGATGGGGTCGTGATTAGTGTCCAGCATAGTAGTTAAAATAACTGGAGGCTCAATCCACAACACCTCCCCCGCCCTTTACAGTTTCTTCTGAAATATGTATAAATTGTGTTGCTTTTAATCCCATCCATCTCCAGAAAGGATCTGAAATAGAGTTGTATGGCCTCCACAAAGAAGATTAATTTGTAATCCATTAGAAAGGTTCTTTCTAAGGGGTAATTTTTGCCAGTTTACGCAAACCCCTATTTCTGGGTAGAAAACTGATTTGTCTAAATATTACCAGAGATTCAACCATACTCTAGGAAATTCAATCTTAAAATTGGCAAATACACACACACACACACACATACACACACACACACACACACACACACACAAATCTTTGGTTTAATAAACAATTGACCAGAATAAACCAGAGGAGAAAAAGTACAAATTAATTTTTATCCATCCTTAAAATGTATTTTTTTTGCCTTGAGCCTCAATCATTTGCTATACAAGGCTATAAGTGTGTATTCTCTGGGAATATTTTCTGTCGAATGGCATAGGTGGTACCAAGGATTCCTTATTTTTCACTTGTCTAACTTGCTTAAATGAAACTATTAGTAAAACAAGTGTTGGAAAAAACTTTCAAAGGTCTCAATCACCGTAACAGTGACTGCAGAAAAAGATCTGAGATTATTGACTGCGAAGGGCTGCATTCTTCTGCTCAACTTCAAGCTAAGACAATGTATATTGCCTTACTTTTAAAAAAACGTATAACTTATTTAATATTTGCTTGTGTGCACCTGTATGAGCTTAGTGTACCATGTGTGCAGGAGCCCACACAGGCTAGAAGAGGGAGCTGAATCTTGAACTGAAGTTGCAGGCATCTGTGACAACCCTGTTGGGGCTGGGAACTGAACCCAATTCTATGCAAAAGCAGTTAGTGCTCTCAACACTGAGGCATCTTTCTGACCACCAGATAATTTATGAAGAATGAGGCTTATTTTGCTATAGCTCAGTCTAGGCTGAGAAGTTCAAGAACACCACCACAGTATCTGCTTGGGATCTGCTGAGGGTTTTCTTATTGTCTGCCATGGTATGGCAGAGAGTATCATGTGACCAGACAGCAAGCAAGCCTGCTTCTTCTCCTCATCACCTTATAAAGCTACCAGTGTCATAAGGCCTCCCCTTCTCTACTCATCCAATACCAATCACTTATCAAAGATCTCAACCCCAATTACTATAAATGTGTAAAATTGAGAGGTATGTTTCCATGCATGAACGCTTGGAATGGACATATTCAAACCACTACTACTGCCGTTGTGTCCACACACCCTGCTGGGGTCTGGGCCCAAGGGAGCAGAAATAAACCTTTTTCAACCCTGTTCTTCTTTCCAGTGAGAAAAGAAGTGAAGGTACTAGGGTTTACAAGTTAACTGGTTGGGAAGTTCTGGTGAGTGTTTTCCATCTTCTAAATTGGTCCACACAATTGTCTACAGATTATCTGAGGTGGCTGTGGTATAAATGATATTGAAACACATACCAGGAAGCTTGTGGCTTTCATAATCAAGTACTTTAGTTATATCAGCAAGAGAATTCCCATGTGGGTGTCTCCATCCCTCAAACTGCCTTAACCTTCTGTGTTATCAGAGCACAGCTCAGGTACCCAGTCTCCGACAGCTTGAAGTTAAAAACTATCATTTACCTTGTCTTGCACTTAAGTTGAATTGTAAGGTTACCTTCAACTTATGGCAAATGGTGTTAGTTCTCCATTTGCAATTTCTTTGGAAAACAAATGTATTCTATGTAGAAGAGAAAGGTCAAGTAGACAGTGACACTGTGGAGTACACAGACGGGGTCCCAGTGTGCAACAGTGGTTTTCAGATGACTGATGCTTCAGGAGTGGGGCATAGGGTAAATCAGAACAGTTTCAAGGCATCATGGGAAAGGGGAATGGGGTGTTGATCACAGCCATTATCCCCTTAGGGAAACAACTTAATAGCCTATTTGGATATTAACAGTAGTAGATGAACACACCTCTCCCAAGATTGAGACCAACCACCCCAAACTAGAAGAGGTACGTACTTATGGTCACTGGTCCGTCGAAGGAATTGGGCAGATCTGTGACAGATGTACAGTCTTCTTCAAGGGGCGCTATGGGGAAGAACAAAAAAAGCATGAAATAAAAATTAATAATTTAAAAAACTTCTCACAGCTAATATGTCCTATTACTCAGTTAGTATAGAGTTTGTCCTAAATAACTTCTCCTGAAACTTGATAAATCTATGAGGAACTTCTCGACCCCTTTTGATGTGATTTTACAATCTTATTTAATGTCAAAAATTTACTATTCCCACCCCGGTAACATCACTCACTAAGAAGCACACGTGTTCTAGGGCAAATGTGCTGACATCTGTAATCCCGGAGCTGGGGAAAAGAGACTGGGTTATCCAAGGACAGTGGGAGACATGCATATACCTGGCACGGTGACGAGCCTGATGTTTCATGTTTAATTAGTAATAAGACAGATGTGGCCCTTCTCCAATTAAGCATACAATTAAAGTGGAGTCTAAATCTCTTTTCAGTGGAAAAAGATTTGTGTAATCATTGTGACTAAAGCTATAATGAAAGCAGGTACAGGCTATTATGGAAAATCATTTGTAATCCCAGATATCAATGGGATGCTGGGAACTGTAGTGAACACACACGATTGACATGACTACCAGAAGACTATGAAGATACTCAATATGTTATAAATAGATGTGCTAGTTAAAATAACATAACTAATGAATTTACCTGATAACCAAAATATTTAGTAACCAACAAATCCCCAGTCACTTATTACAGGATTAATTAATGGCTTCATTAATTTGGCTGGTATTTGTGAGTGCCTCCTCCATGCGCAGGGCTTCACAGCTAGGGCTAGCCGCCTTTGGCATGGGCACCCACGCTGTCTTGGCATTTATCATTTGGCTTCTTTTTTCCTGTCTTCCATTTATCTTTTACTCCCACTCCTTCTTTAGGATTCCATGCCATGACTTGGGCTAACCGGTCAACCCTAGGTGTTTCTAGGCGCTTTCTGGCCAGTATTGCTTAACACCCTCAGAAGTCAGGACCAATAATTCCTGATTTGTGTGTTATCCCTTAAATCTTAGATGCAGACAACAGCAATTTAACCACCACCCCAGTGATGCCCAGATGTTTTATCAGTGGGTATGAAGCTTTTGAACTGCGGGGAGCTATAAAGTGGCATTGCTTTCATGTAAAGGTTGGTTCCACTTGTGTACTGTAGGGCTACCCGCTCTGTTTGTTTTTCTGAGACACAGGCTGCTCTTACTCTCATAATCCTCCTGCCTGAACCTCTTAAGTGCCGGGCTTACAAGAGTGCCGCCCTCATACCCAGCTGCACAACAGCTTTTATGGTGACCATGGCCACTTCGGCGTTAGATGACAATTTCTTAGCATGCTTTCTCCTAGAGCTGCTTTCTGGCAAAGAGAAAAGAAGAAAGAGATTGATGGGTGGGTGTGTTGGAGGGACAGGGTAGCAGAAAACGGGCAGACAGGGGTCACAAGGAAGGCAGGTGTCAAGCTTTTTCAAGTTCCCTGTCATATACTGTTGCCCACTCATAACACGGGCAGAAGCAGAAATTGGGCAAGCAGGTAGTGGCTGCTTCTAAGTTACTAGAAACACCTTTTGCCAAATATAAAGAGACTCGTTGTTTATTGTTTATTTGTTTGTTTGCTTGCTTGCTTGCTTGTTTTTTCCAGTCAGTTCTTTAAAAGCAAAAGCTGCTGTCAGCTGTCAACAGCAGGAGGAGAGTATGTTTTATGGAAAGTATTCTTGTAAAAGTTGCTATGAAAAGTTCACAAAGGGAACCTTTAAATGAGAAAGTCACCAATGGTGAAGTCAGTGCTCCATCCTTTCCCCAAACCTGTCACCATCATGTGTCACCTTTTCATTTCTTCTCCATGTGCACTATGATCTAAAATTCTCTCGCTCATGTTACTCTCATATGACTCTCACGCCACCCACCTCCTGCTTCCCACCCTGCCACAAAGATGCATGGACTCTACTAAATGAGTAGTGAGTTCGTCTGCTTGGGCCAGAACTTTGCGTGAGAACAGAGAGACACTTAGCATCTATTTGTCAAATGAGAGAAAAGGGGAGTAAAGGTCCCAATTCCCACCCTAAAGATGCTGTCTCCTAAAATGGTTCACAGCTATCAACAGGCCTGTGGAGAAGCCTGGAGAGTGAGGCCCTGAGTAGTTATTAAAGTGTTAACTGATTCTTTCTAAGGATCACTTAGCATTTGCAGGCCAAGTGAGAGAAGAAGAAAGCAGACAAAAGATGAGCCTGCTTCTATCCCTGATTCTAATGAATTTACAAGGTCATCACACTTATTTCTCTACCTCTATATTTCTTAAGACATTCTTCAAAACACCCTTATTTAAGAATGCCGCTACTGGAGAAATTTGGGGGGAAGGGTGCCTATTTTCTTTGTCTTAGGCTGAGCCAATCTGTGAGATGCTTCTGGTATTTGGATGCGGAGCATCCTCAGGAGTGGGGCCTGTGAGTGTCTGGAAGCGAAGTTGTAATGAGCTGAGCATGTCAACAACACTGAGTCTAATCTGTCAATGATGAGAATGTGTTCCCATGGAACCTCTTCATGCTCCATTTCACCTCAAATTTCACACAGAAATTCAGTCTGTCCAGGATGCCAAGATGCATGGTGACCCAAATTTGCAGTTAACGTATTCCTGCCCATGCCACTCACGTGACCTCATTAGATGGAGCTTCAGTCTCTTAAGCAATGCACTGCTGGGAGTGTCCCCAGCACAGGGACTTGTTAAAGAAATTCTAAGTTGGGCTTCCCCGAGGCTGTATTCTTAGAAAGCTTGGCTCCGCTGGCTCCAAAGGACTAAGATAGTAATTATTTAGTCTAGGTGTCAGTCTCTGGATGCCGACAGGAAGGGTGCTTCCTCTAGGGTTGGTACCTTATAGGTGTTCCGTGAGTGAATCTTCCAAACAGCTCTCACATGAATGAGTGAATGGACAAATCACGAATGTAAAATCTGCTCCTTATCTCTGCCTAGGAGGAGGATGAGGCATCTTACTGAATCAAGCTTTAAAAGATGGCTTGAGTCAGCCATCTTCGTCCTCTCCACAGAAGTCACCAGACTCTTTATGTTGGGTCTTAGATACTGAGAGAGGGCAGGAAAAAAAATCACACAGCCTTTTCCTGGCGTTTGCTGTGCTTTTAACTGGGGGGGGGGGGTCACAGAAGTATAGGGTTTAAGTTTGTAGAAGTTACCTGCTATGGTATTGCTGGCTCTTCTCCCTGTTGCTAGTGTACGGGCTCCCACCTCTGGGACCTCCAGGTTGCCGTCCTGAGCTAGGTATAATCTAAGATTCTTTCCAAGATGTTCTTGGCAGCACACTGGAAGCTGCCAGGATCTTCACTTCCTGCCCTGACATCCATGATGTTGACTATACTCAACCTCAGCCACATTTATTCTTGCCTCCCTTTCTGCATTTTCTGTCTTACTCAAGAAGACTGTTAATTCCTTTAAGACAAGAAACACACTTTTTGGTTATTTCTTGCCCTCTATTTACTTAGCACAATAGTGTGTAGATACTATTAATAAATATTTATTGTCTTTGAACTTAAAGAAAAAGCATTAAAGCTTATCAACACGGACTCCATGTGGAAAATAGATAAAAAATGAAACGTAGTATTATTTTTAAACTTTACTGCTTCTAACACAGTCATTTGGGGAGGAAGCAGAGCGTTGGTACTTCTCCCGGTTTTTGACTAAACTAACACCTGCTTCTCTAAGGAGAAAAGAGTTCATCAACACTGGAGACCCCTGTGCTGGAGATGGACCCAAACTTGGGGGTACCATGAAGGACACAAAGAAAGCTGCAGTAGCTGTTTGCCTGAATCATTTTGATTCCTGACCATAAAACAGTATGTGCTTTTGCCTGTTTCAATTAAATTTCGTAGACCCTTAACTCAAAGTGACACCAGCTTGTAAACCAGCCGAGGCAGTGTGAGAACATAGTCCTGTGATTTACTGCGTACTTTCACGGAACAGGCTTCAGCAGGAGAAGCAAAAACAGAACCTAAAGACTGGGAGCAAGCCGGGCGGTGGTGGCGCACGCCTTTAATCCCAGCACTCGGGAGGCAGAGGCAGGCGGATCTCTGTGAGTTCGAGACCAGCCTGGTCTACAAAGCTAGTTCCAGGACAGGCTCCAAAGCTACAGAGAAACCCTGTCTCGAAAAAAAACAAAAACAAAAACAAAAAAAGACTGGGAGCAGCAGGCAGGATCCCCCCAAACTGCATTGTTGCCACCCGTTCAACCCCTTCATTTCTGACCCCCTTGTACAAAGATGGAAGAAGTTAAGCCAGGGCACTCTTTGCCTACTTCCTATTTACCCATCTGAGCTTGGGGGTCATTACATTTGGTTCATTAATTCACATTCATCCGTACACAGGGGACGGACAGTGCCCTGTGTAGTTTCAGGTGCACTTCCTCATTTTGATTCAACTCCATGTATGTTCTTTGTTCATATGATAGGGAGAGGTAGACTTGCTTTGATTTTTCGCCATGTCTTGTGTGTGTATCCATGTCCCATATGTACTTGGAAAAATTCACTGGGTTCATATACTGTATTTCAATTACTTGGCTTCAATACACTTCCTTCCCCCAAACTCTACATTTTTCCTCTGAATCCCCATGTGTTCCTCAGTGCTTGTGAAACAATGGGTAGGTGGCACGGGCACACTTAGACACTGGCACAGTCTAAGGACACTGATGTAATCTCCCGCTGCCCTCCATGCCCCCTGTTACCTTAAAAGCCCACACAGTTTTTATACCCCCCCCCATGGTATTATACCAGCTATGGTCTCATGGGAGTAAAGTTCTAGCCACTTTCCAGCCCTTTTAACATCTTCCTTCAATGTCTGAGGAAAATTTACAGTCCTGGAAGATACGACAAATTCACGTCAAAGTTTTTCCTTCCCTAACATATAGTTTCAACCCTTCAGGGAACTAGAAGATACAGTTTGAAAACTGAGACTTTTGATGGTTGGCATTTAAAACTTTGACATTTATGGTTTCAGTTCGTCTCAAAAGACTTTGAATAATGTATAGTGCACAGAATTCTTTGATTTTGTGTGTGTGTGTGTGTGTGTGTGTGTGTGTGTGTGTGTGAGTGTATGATGGCTTGAACAGACTTGTAAGCATGACTTCTAAGCTCATGACTGGGAAAGTTTTCATAGACAAAGGAGGAAGCCCAGCATCTCGGTTTTCATTTAGCTTTCTTACTCCTGCTGGCCTCAACCACTGAGTAAGGAACCTTTTCAAGAAGGCTAATGCTATCATATCCTCTTTGCTTTTTCACTAGCTCCATTTATAATAATATTCTCAGTCATTTAGCTTACACCTCTAAACGATCAATAGATGGGTACCACTTTTCTGCAGAAATTGCTTCGATTTCTCAACCCACTGGAGGCGCTAGCCACACCTCCGCTAAACCTGTATAACTTCTTTGCCTGTAGCTCTATCCTCTGACTGGGCTTATGCCACCTTGTATTCCCTGATATTTGTTCAGTGGAGTTAAGATGCTCTTGTGCCCACATCACATGGCCTTCTCATCTGCCAAGAGCTCCACTCCCTTGACTGTGGCTCTCCAAAGCACTTCCTCAGATGTGCCCTCCCTGTTCACCTCTCAAATAACAAGCATCCCCTGAGTTTGGGCCTTCCTATGGTGCCTTTTTTCTTTAGCACTCTCCAACCTTGTGTCAAAGAATTGATATTTAATTGTTTATCATCAGCTTCCCAAGCCTGGCATGTTAGTACCATGGATACTAGAGTCTAGCTCTTTCTTCTGTTGTAGAGACTCCTTTTGAGTGGAAGTTTCAGGAATCTCCACCCATGCTTTGACTGAACTACAGTCAGCCAACCATGCTCCCACAGACAGCCCAAAGACCATGCACTTAGAACCCACCTGAGGCATTGAAGCAATATGTGTCGTAGTGGGAAGTATTGGACTGGAGGATATACACTCCTGTGTTGTTGGCTGCGCAGATGGCATTGGGGGTGATCCTCGGGATCACCACATTGTCTTGTATGAATCCATACCTGCCAAGGGAAAACATGAAATTATTAACCTGCATGGCCAGGATCTCATTTCATAATATCCCATCAAATGACATTTAATGTGCACAACACCTCCATGTATTCACCCCAAGGATGATAAGGGTCCCAATAACCAAGTTCCATAAAATCCAAAGTCACAAGCACAGGAAAGTAAAGATGGTCAAAGCTGATGGAGGCAAAGAGAGTTCGTTTAAAGACTGGGAACTGGTGATCATTCTTGTTTTTAACCAAAAAGATTCAAGAATAAACAAAATCGTTCCATACAAAATTTATGGCCAGCAATGCTATTAAAGGCATCAAGAAGCCTGGGTTCCAGAAGAAAAAACTACACTAGGAGATTTGACAGTGAATTAACTTTATACTTTCCAAAAATGACATAAAATGAGTCAGTCCCCTAAGGTGGCAAATGGGTTGGTCCTCCTTTCAGTCTGCAATTCTAGAGCTGTCTTATTTTGTCCCTCCTTTCTTGTCCTCCGCTTCTCCCTTGAGCCCCTCACTCCTTACTATGGCCAACATGAAGCCTGGCTCCTGTGCTGACTTTGTGAGCCACCCAGACCCGTGGAGACAAATTGGCCATCATTGAACCGAGAGGAGGAGCAATTAGGGCAGCAAATGGCAGTGGGTCACTTAACAAAGCTCTTCAAGCCACACCCCATCCGCTCCTACACCTATCTGGGTGTTTCTGGGAGTCTGCTGGGGCTGGAGGCCTTTTCAGACATAGTGCGTGTCACCACCATCCCAGTGGCCATCTAACATGAACACGAAATGCCTCGAAACATGGCATGTGGGTGGAGAAAATGCTGCTCAAGAGGAAAGAGGTGGGGTGACGGCAAAAGAGCAAAGAGGGAGATGCTAAATTTGGCAGGGTTTGAGAAGCACAATGCAAGCTAAAATGCACCTTCTTTTAACTCCTACTGTTGGGGCAACAGCACAGCCTGCAGCACCCAGCAAGACACGTGGAAACGAGAGTGACTTGGAAGCTCCTAAGCTCAAAGTCTCTCATCGTGTCGGTGTTGCAATGGGAGCTGGATGACGAATTCCTCGTCCAAACCGACAGGCTGATTTCCCCAAAGTCTTCTTAGCCCAGAGGTGGGAGGGCACACAATTAAATAGCAAGAAATTCTCATGGACCTGAGCGTTGTCCCTAATCAGGGTGGGGCAGACAAGACAGAGTCCCTGCTGAGGCTTTGTCCCAGCCTGTGAGACTATGCCTTCTGACTTTTGGCAGATATCTGATTCCATAGCTACCTGAGGGAAATTATGAAATTGAGTTTTGAAACACTTAATACCAGTATGGGTACAATGACAGATTTGACAGATTTCTGCAGCAGAAGTTTATCTTCATATTTCTTCTAAATAATACTCCACAAAGAAACTACTCTTCATCCTGCCCTCCTGCATCATATTGACAAATATGTATGAATAATACGTATATATGCCATATACATATATTATACATATACAAAATAGATATTCCAGAATTGAATACATTCTTATATTCTCTTGGTGAGTTATTGTGAATTTTTACCACATGACAGTTTTATATGCATGTACTATACATGAGTTGGGGCATTGAAATTTCTATACATGTACATGGCGTGAATGAGTGACTGTCCATAAGGAGGACAGTCCTCTTGTACGCTGTAAGATTGGTTACTCAAACTGGTTTAATAAAATGCTGATTGGCCAATAGCCAGGAAGGATGTATAGGCGGAACAACCAAACTAAATATAATGGGAAGGAGAAGGGTAAAGAGTCAGGAGACTTCAGCAGACACACAGAGAGAAAGATGAGCACATAGTACTGAGAAAAGGTTCCACCACATGGCAGAGTGTAAGTAAGGAATATGGGTTAGCTTTAAGTGTGAGAGCTGGTTAATAAAAGTAAGCCTGAGCTATTGGTCGAGCATTTATAAATAATACTAAGCCTCTGTGTGGTAATTTGGGAAGCAGTTGCTGGGTATTTGGGATCAAGCAGCTCCAAGAGAGGAAACTTCCACCAACAGAGAAAAGACATATTTAGCTAGTCCTTGCATCCTCCCCCTTACTCATCCTTTCGAGGGCTTAGTCATTACACTCAGACTGATCACAACCAAACTGAGACTCCTCTACTTACAATCGGTGTGATCCATGACAAGCTTTAAGGCTCTGTTGCTTCATCTATAAAAAGTCTTAGTAATAAACAGAGAAGTTTAAGGATGTTCCCATCAGCTCAGGACTCTGTATTCATTCCTCTGGCTCTCAACAGATGAGAAGTCATTGTGTTTCACAAGTATATCTTAACTGCATTTCACAATCAGGCCAGCTTTCTGAAAGCACTTTCTTAGCCCTGTGACCTAATCAGGGCCTCATTTTAAAATATAGCCTTGGGTCTTGAATAGACGGTTTTTGCTAACCAGCCATCTTTCACGAAGGTCATGGGTCAGGTTCTGTAGCTCCAGAGCTGTCATTCATCCTTTGCCATTCTCCTAGACTTAGCTCTGAACCCTTCGAGACAGATGTCCAGCTGGCACTGCTCAAAACAATGAAAATATTCTCTATATAATCTGCGACATTTGATAGGGCAGCTACCAGGTAAGTGAAACATAGCTAGCGCCATAAAAGAATTCATTTTCATATAACCTAATTTTAATCAACTTAAATGTAACTCAGCACGTGTGGTTAATAGTTACTGTGTTCGACAGAGCAAGAGTCTCAGGGACCTAACTAAGGGCCAGGGATAGATGCAGTTCACTTCCATTTCACAGCTTCCTTGAAGAGGGCTGCAGCTAGACTTTCTAACAGCATTCTGTTTTCATGTGTGAGCACGTACGGAGAGGCAAGAGAACCACACTGCTTAAGCTGGAGACTGAGGTGGGGATTTAGAGCACATATGAAGATTACCCAGATCTTCTAGTGAAATCAAACCACACCAACCACTTGACTGAAGGCGTCACCAAGATCCCATTTTGTGGCCACTGGCCACAAAAACAAAAAAATGCACAGGCTGCCCCTGCCTCTTACGATTATTGTGGAACAAAATGATTTGAGGAAGGTCCTCTGGGGCCTTGGGTACCTTGAAGAAAACGTCTCAAGGCTTCTGATAACAGCTTATTTTAATGTAGTCTAGCTTTAAAACTTCCATATCCTTTTACTTACGTTGTCAAATCATAGCAACACAGAAGACAGCCTAAAAGCTCTGAGAGGGAGGTTTGAAGAACGTGCCTTGTGTCAAGTCTGCACAGCCAAGACTCTGCCAGCTACCTATTTATTTTAAACACTGTTATTTGGCTCGTGTTTTCTTGTGGTTCCGACAATGATGCTGAATGTTTCTTCAAAGCCAGAGGAGTGCTACAGGAGCACATTAGGCAAAAGGCTTGCAACTGATATGACCCTAATGGCTGACCCTGACTCCCCTCCCCCACGAGCGAGCACATGATTCACCAAGGTGTCTTCTTAAGCTGATTGGAAATTCCAGTTGTCATACCAGTTTAGGCTGTCTTGGTCAAATTAATAGGTAGGGATACCTCTTTAGGCAAGAACCCATTCAACTGTTAGGAAGGAGCCTTCCAGCTGTAAGCCCTGCCCCTCCCCAGTGGACTGTCCCCAGAGAGAGAGTGCTGGTCTCTTACCTGCAAGTTTCAAACCCTAAATCCAGAGCCTTCAGCATCTGATCCATGGTGGGCAGGGTGCTGTTGAAAGCCTGGCAGAGGTCTTCTGCCTCAGTCCTTGAGATACTGTAGCGGCCATTTTTCTCCACATGGAATACGCCTGCAAAGCGGCAGGTTATATTCAAATCTGTGGGATCAAATGGAAATGGAAATGTTAGACTCTTCTGCATGAAAAGTTTGCACAAAACTAGATCAATGGTAAGAAGTGCTTACAAGTGAAGACATAAAAGAGACAAACAAAAAAAAAAAAAAAGAAAGTCAAACAGCAGGTTGGGGTGATGGCTCAGCCAGTAAAGTGCTTTCTTTGCAAGCATGAGAACCTGAATTTAATCCCCCCAAATCCACATATAACAGGCTGGCTATTGTGGCCAGCATTTGCAATGCTAGGGCTGGATGTGACAGGTAGATCCCTTGGGCTCACTGCCCAGGCAGCTTAGACTTCTTGGTGAGTTCGGGGCCGATGAGAGACCTTGTGTCTACAAACAAGGTGGATGACACCTGAGGAATTACACTCAGTGTTTTCTTCTTGCCTCAACGTGCATGTGCACACGTGTGAGCAGGCCTATAAACGTGAACACGCACACACACATGCATACCCATGAAAGCCGAAGACTGCCCATGGCATCTCATGCTTGAAATCCCAGCACTTGGGAAGCTGAGGTAAGAGCATCACCTAAGGTCAAGGTCAGCCTGGGCTACCTGTGAGATACAGGTCAACCACAGCTACAGTGTACCCTTACCTCAATAACATCAACAAAAATCCAAATAAACATCTCTACTGATGCAGCCTTCAGAACTCACTCTGACTTTCCAAAGATACATCAAGCTTAAATCTGAGACCTGGCAGCATAAAGGACCCCCATCCTTAAAGAATCTCCGTCAATGAAGAACTCATGAGAAACTGACCAAATCCAGGGGAGTTATGAAGGAACACATGTCCGCTACTAAGAAAACTACACACACACATAATAGTATTGCATATACAGTTCTGTACTTAGCTCCACACTTATTCTTACACTGTGAGCACACTTCCACCATCATCTGGTGCTGCTCCTTACCTTATCACTTCTAACACTATATACTCAGCTGCACCCAGAGCAAACTTCCTTCTGGTTAAGAGCAATGCCATCAGGCTGCGGCCTCCCTCCCTCTCGCGGGCACTGCTCCAACCCCAGAGATCCCCCCTCTGGATTCCATCAGGCACTCTGAGCTCCTCCAGACCTGAGACCACACAGCTGCCTTCTTTCCTGTGTGGAACACTCTGTCCTTAGAGCCACACGAATGGTTCCCTTTTCTTCTGAATTATCATCCCACCACGTTTTCTCAGCAGTGCCCGAGATACCAGGCTAGGATTTAAAACCCAGGTCTGGAGTCACAGAGAGGCCAGATCTGGACTCTCCAAAGTTCAAATCACCTTCCAACAAAAATTTGAAGCTGGAGAAGGAATTGCTGAAGGAAGTGACTGGACCGTTTCTCTCTAGAACCACAAGCTCTTCCTGAAGCAAACTTTGTTCTACATTTTGGAGTGGGCTCTGGTGGGAGAGGAGGTTTTAACCCCCCTGAACTGTCCTTTGATAATCTTGAATCTTTGGGGTTCTGTGTTGCATAATTGTCACCAGTACCCTAAAAGGTAAGCTCTGCTTATATACTTGAACGCTAAGAATCAGAATCTGGGGAGGAATGAAGTAACTTCCACAGGTCTGCAGCTTTTAGATGGCTGAAGTAGTAACTCCTCTCAGATGGCTTGACCTCCCTCAAAGAGGGGTTTGAAGCAGTTTTTCATGTGCCCAACATTCTTCATGTTTAAAACAGGGGGGAGGCTCACCTAAACCACTGCTTCATGACGACAAAAGAGGGCCCATTATTATGAAGTATGGTTATTACAGGTGCCAGCTGCCTTCTCCTAGAGCAGGAAGCAGGTTCCAAACATGACAAGGCAGTGTCAGACAGATGCAAAACAAAGAAATGATAAGTCATCTTGGAGTAGGCCCAGGCCACGCAAGTTCGTTTCTTTGCCTTGGTTTGTGTCATCAGCAAGCAGCTACTTTAAAAACAGAAACAAAGCCCACGAAACCTGCAGGGAGGCAGTTGCAGTGAAGGAAAGATGCTCTGTGCAGCTAATTCCTTATCTCAGGGGCCCAGCGCTCGCGGAAGCCACTCATGCAGCTCTTGGCTGATGAAGCAATGCGCACACCCGGAAGGAAACGCACAGGCTCCCGTTGAAACGCTGTTTGTTTTGACTGACATTTGCAGCTCAGTCTCAGCTGGCCAATTTCACAAAGGGACCCTGTCACTCAGGGAGACAGCCCTTCCAGGCCTCTCCTGATCCCGCATACAAAAGGAGAGAGAAGTGTCTCAATGGGCTTATCGCAGGTGAGGCTGCTGGGGTGACTTCAGTCAGATGCCACCTGCCTGCTCCTGGCCCAGGTGCCTGTTGTCAACTCCAAGGTTAAAAATAAAGGCTGAGGCTTGGACAATGGTCTGGAGATGAGCAGCAGTTTCTTTCTTATGAAAATCGATTCTAGCTTGCCACCTGGCCAACGGGATATGCAAATGCAAGAGAAACCAATGCAAGCGGAGACTTTTGAGTAAAATCCCTTGAGTTCCATGGGCAGTAACCCGTGTTACTGTAGAGACGGTGTGTCCACACAGGATGGTTATTCAGTAAGTGTGCCTGAAACTGCCTGTGTAAGTGGGGGGGGGGGGGGCATCAAGGACGGTACAAGACAGAGAAACTCAGCCTTCATCTTTCTAGCTTAGCCCGACATACTACAGGCATCTGAAACGGTTACTGGGCGAGTGAGACATTCTCAGGAAATATGAAGTACGAGTTTCTGTTTGTTTTAATCTTGTGAGGAGGAATCCTGCTCCTCACCGCAATGGCACCTGGACCATTGAGAGTCACAAGGATGATGCCCCAGACTTCCAGATCAACTGCCACGTGAGTTGTTGATAATCAATCCCTAGGCTTTGGATCACTTCAAATGGGCCAAACCCTCAGGTCTGTGTATCATCTAAGCCCTAGCAATTTATGAAGACATCCTAACTCTTTTCCTTATATTTATATAGAGCCTATTTTTTTTTACCCCAAAGGGTATTAATATTACCAAGCACAATAGCAGTAGTGAATTCTTCTGTACATGTCAGGCACTCTTATAAGCATTTTACAAGTGTTAACTAATCATCTCCTTAAAACAACTCTAGGGTAATATTAATCATCACTCTCCAGATAGAAAAACTGAGGCATGGAGAAAAGAAACTACACAAACATGCCTGAGGCCAAGGAGCTGCAGTGGTAGGGTAGATATTCAAACCCACCCGGACTCGGCTCCTAGGACCTTCTTCTCCTGGCAGGATAGGTAACTCCCCTGGCTTCCTTATCCTGAAAATGCATAGCCAACACTATTTTCCAGCATCATGAGAGCAAGGTGAGATAGAAGTAGCATGGACCACAGAACATCTCTAGCAGAGCTCAGGTAGTGATGGGCCAAGCTCCAAGCAGGGAGGAAGAACCTCAGAATCTCTATCTGCAGTTGGGTCCTCAAACAAAAGCCTCTGGGATCTTGGAGTCACTCTGACTTGCGAGGCAAACATTAGAGCTGGGAAGATAACTCAATCCATATAAAACTTGCTGAACCAGGCATGAGGCCCTGTAAGAAAGACAGCTGGGTGGTGTGCTCTTGGAAACCAGTACTGGCGAATCAGACACAGGCTGATGCCCAGGCCTTACTGGAAAGCTTGCCTACCAGTCAAGGTGAGCTCCAGGTCAGGGAGAGACGCTGTCTCAAAGAAAAAAGAAAGGTGAACAGCTTCTCAGTAGTGAGAGATATGTTGTCTTCTGTCCTCCACACGTGGGCAAGCACCTGAACACCTACACATGTGCACCCATATGCATACATTCACATGTAAGGGAACACACATGCCATACACGTACACATGAAGGAACTAATATTAAATGGCAACCGCACCTCTCAAACAAGCCCTTCCTTATGATGATCCATTAACAATGCTTCCAGCTGAGCCCTCTGGTCTCCAATACACCCCTTTTATCTGAGTGACTTGAACTGCTAAAAGCCCCTCCCTTTGAGAGACAGAATGGGCTCAGGGACGGATGTAGACAGAGGCTACATCACGCTGTTCCTTTAGAGTACTAGTTAAAGCAGGTTGTGAGCAGGGTAGGGGCGTCCCCAGGCCCATCATTCAAGAGTCTGGTTTGCCTGTCCTCCTCAGAAAGACCAGAAAAAGAGACGGCATCAGTCTCCATGGCACATGGGAAATGCAATAGCTTAGCCTAGTTCCCATCTTCCCAACATTTGCCACTTTGCAGGCGGCAGGACTCAGTAGCTGCTAAACTTCTCTTCACGTTCAGCCTTCCTGAAGTGATCACAGCAACAACCTGCTAGAGTCTGCAGGGCTCACTAAATGAAACTGGGCAAAATGGAGCTTCTAATAACTAAAGCTGTGAGTGTCACACTCTTGTTAACTGCTTAGAAACTTCGCCAACACAGTGGCAAAGTCATTTTCAAAAATTGTATTGTTTTGAAATTAAAATATAATTATGTAATTTCCCCCTTACTTCTCTACATCTCCCCAAACTCTTCCATGTCATCCTTGCTCCTTCTCAAGGCCTTTTAACACACACACTCTCTCTCTCTGTGTCTCTCTTTCTCTCTGTCTCTGTCTCTGTCTCTCTCTCTATATATATATATAACATTAAAAGGATATATATATATATCCTTTTAATGTTACTTGTAAGTATATGATTTCAGGGCTAACCACTTAATATTAGATAACCAATTAGGGTACTCATTCCTGGGGAAGAGTCTGAGAAATCCATTTCCAACATGAAGAAACTAAAGTACAAAGTGGTGACCAAAGTTGTCCACATAGAACGGTCAGACTTGGAGCCTGATGTAGACCAGATTAAAAGTCACTCTCAGAAAAGCCACAACTGACCTCTGGCAGGCACATCTCCCTTATCTTTAGTTTCCTTGAGCCGTCGGATCGAGAAAGACAGAGTCCATTAGGGACATCACCCTAGTGATCTAACACTTTGCTTACACTGTAGAGTAAGGGAGAGATGGGTTCTTTTTTATACCCAGTCATTCCCTAAGTGGGAGAAAATCATAACGCCATCTGAAAGGGAGCCACTGTGTAATTTCCACTCAAGTTTCCATTATGTGCTTCTTCCCAAACTTGCTTGAGAGGTAAGTGGGGGTGGTTCCTGCTCTAGGAGGCAGGTAGACTCCCCGTATCTGCTAAGGGCCAGCATCCAGGCTTTGCTGAGAATTCTCTACTGGCCACTAGAATGGTTGAACCCGGAGCTTTGTTTCTATGAACGCTTGCTGTTTTTCAAAAAAGAAACTGTTTCCAAAGACTGATTGTGTTTTTGTAACTGGCTTTATCTGTCTACATAATGAAGTCAGCATCTCTGCCATGGGTACGATATATTCATATCCACACAGATTTAGGCAACCATTTATAAAGCTAGACCTCCTAAAAGTGGACAGCCATATATCCCACATGAAGACCACCAGAAGACACTCACAAACATATTGTGCCCAATAGAGGTGGGTAGCTGTTCAAATCTCTTCTCTAGATGACCCCAAAAGAATTCTAGTTTGCCTGCATGAGCCAACCACATGCCTATCCTCTTCCTGCCATCTCCCCATGAGTTCTGAATCAGAATTCGGTATTTTACTGTTGATTTGGCTCACAGGAGGCTGTGTGTGAAGAGAACTTGCTGTCTTAGCAATAGTAGAATTAGAAGGCAGGCCAGTTCCTGCAGCTCGGTGACTTGCCCAATTCCCACAGTCCACTTATCACGGATTGTGAGAAAACCAGTAAGCAAAGACAGCACCTATTCCTGGTAATGTTTCAGTTTTTAGGACTTTACAGCTAATAATTCATTTTATTCTCATAAAAATCCTATGTAATGGACTACTTTATTAACCTCGTTTTACATCTGAATTGACTAATACATTGAGATATCTTAAGGAACTGATAGGGGCAGGCACAGGCTGAATAGTCAGGCTGATCCTGTTACAGTGTTAAACGGTAGCTAGACATGGAAAGGGTTCAAACGCCATCAGAATCTCATTGGCTGTCCACGTGCTTTGTAAAGCATGGAGAGGTAACCATTAAACAAGTTCTAGAGAGGAGACTAAGGCTTACTGGAGGTGATTTTACGATGAGAGTCTCCTTCACTCTGGTAGGAAGGGTAAGACCTTCACCCCAGGGGTTCAAGCCGCTTGCTATTTGGAACTGCTACCCACTCCCAAGGAAGAAGTCCTGAGCTGGCCACCTCTGTCTCCCCTTTCCTCTTCCTACGATACTCTTGGGAACTGGAACAGTCCGGTCCCAGCAGCAGTTTCAGTTTTCTGTCCAAGTGCTCCAGCCATGGCTAGGCAGAGCTAGTGAGAAGAGCAGGCATTCAGGATTGGTTCACAGCTGGGCCCATCACAGCAGAGTATGCTTGTGACCTTCTGAGATGGCTACAAGCCATCCCAAAGGTCTACACTGACCAAGTAGACACTCTAGACTGATCCAGCTGGAACCTGACACCCTGGATTGACGGTCCTCAACAGGACGGTGCACCTAGGAGACAGCCACCCTTCTGGGCAGTGAGTGGCAGCCCGAAGAACTGGTGAGCCCATCACATGGTCTTCACTTTCCCAGTGCTCATTATTTAAAAGCCAAGGCTCAACTACTGTCCTCGGGTTTGCAGAGCCTACATCTCGCACAGAAGATGATGCAATTCATGAGCCCATTCTGGTCAGAAGCAGGGAGGGAAAGCACTAAGTTTAGAAAAAAAAAAAAAACCTGGTAATTAGATCATCCATGAGCAGGGTAGGACAGTGCAGAGCCTTAAACCAATTATCAGGGAGGAAAGAGCAACTGAAGTCTAGAGTGACTGAGCATGGTTCCCAGACCGTTATGAGGCCAGGACAACCTCGGGGGACACTAACTGCAGAATCCTGACTTCTGCTAACGTGATCCTGCCTCATAGTGTTTGTCATCAAAGGTATGAGCGAGTTGTTCCCAATAAATCCCTAACTCATGGTCATGAAGCATCATCCCGAGGCACATCATGAAGAAATCATTCTTCTTTCCACCCATTTGATGTCTTGGAAGCCCAGAGCTCCCATCTGGGAGCCTTTCAAGCTGTGTAGCCCCTGCTTCACCAGACCTGCTGGTGCAGAATATGGCTGGCAGCCTTCCCATGGTCCCCTCACTCGTCCCACCGTCTGACTCCCATGTGATGGGCGCCTAATGAAAGAGCATATTGTTCAACATCCACTTCCAAACGAGGCTAAAGACCTTGTCAGTAGCTGGACTGCTTTTGGCTGCCCACTGGCAGACCATGGGTTCCTAGTGACTCCGTCTCTTCGGGAATTGCCCCCAAGGCGGGTGAGGGTTTAATGAAGAGAGAAAACAGTCATGCGCAATCATACGGAGAGAGGGAATTTCCTCCAGAACTTGTCCTGGGGTGTTTTTAACTGAGCTAGCTATTCATCCCTTGGCACTTAGAGAGGAACGGCACCCCAATGTCTGGGGGCCTGACTAAACACCCTGATGTAGAAGGAACAAGGAGTTCATCATGAGTCAATGGACCTCTATGAAAGACAACCCTCTCAGAAGCTGTCACCCTGGTGACTCCTGCCAAGTCCTCCAAACAGCGAAGCCATTGCATTGTCTAGAAATAACTTGCGTAGTTTTCAGAATTTAGGGAGAAACCTTCTTCTTGCCTTTTGCTTCAGTGTTGGGGACATGGCAGTGAGAGCCTGCCAAAACTCCCACCCCTTCTCTTAGGTCCAACAGGGTACTTGCCCCTTGGTATTACCTCACTACATAAGAGCTCTGTAAAGCCAAGTCGTCCTTGGGGAACAAGCCTCCAGGAAGATAAATGAGAGAAAGAAACCACAGTGCATACCCTTATATGTTGCCATGGCAACCAGGAAGTCCACTGGCCCCAACACCTTTGTTTTTTTCTCTTTTGGATCTTATTGATTTAGCAGATTGACTCGCACAAACCCAGGATGTGGTAAGCGAACTGACAAAGCATTAGAAACCCACACAGGGTTTTTCCTGCTGCAGTTAGGGAAAGAAAAAAAAATGATAGCTCCACTTTGTCTTGCAATTACATTTTTTCTGGGCAGCCGTAATTGCTTATACATCATCTAATTAGAGTATAGTTTGTGCTCAAGTCTAGAAGCAGCACTTTCAGAGAAGGGTAGCTCAGGAGAGGCGCCTTAGCTGTAACTTGCTTGTATCTGCACTTCAGAAGAGAGCAGTAGAGTCCTGACTTGGTGATATGTCAGAACGCCCATCTGGGAGCATCCAAATTCTGCTCATTACAAGCTGTGTGACCTTGAAACACTCACAACAGCAACAAGGGATACATCTAGTCTTCCTCCCTCCTGGGATAAGATAAGAATATGCTCAAAAGACCTTGTATATATTTTTATGAAAATGGCTTTATGTAATCCAGCAACAGGTACAACGACTACAGGCCAATTGGAAAGCCTTTTAAAAGAAGAATATACATCATAAATACTAACTAAATAGTATAATCATTGGAAATCTCAAATCTAAATAAAATAGATAGCATGAAAATTAGAATATCCTTGGGGCTTGCAAGATAAAAAGGCTCAGAGTATGGGTGTGTACACCTGAGACACACTTAAATCTCAGAAATGTTTTCAAAATTCTTACAGGAGTGAAGACATGTTTTGGTGTTACTCTCTGCAGAACAGAATGTATCAAAGTACTTGAGACCTTTATCTTCTTGTCATGTTGGAATTTATCTCACCAAATATGCATATCAAAAACAGTCCTGTGAAGTCTGGATGGGGAGGTGCTGTGCACCCATTTTACAGATGAAAAATTTAAGGAATGAGAGATGTGGGGAAAGTTTGATGAACATATAGATGTTGCCTCAGGTCACCTGGGTCTACTGGTTTTTGTTGCCCTTGCTTTGGGTTGACATCAGCCCAAGGAGGGGGTGACCACAGCAGTCATAGAGAACAGTAGTGGTGTTCAGCTTCTTCCCCTGACCTCCATGATGCATTGGTAAAAATCATGACAGGTGAGACAAAAATATAGTTGCTTGAGGCAGAAGCAAAATGAGTGCGTTGAGACAAACCTAGAGCCTGAATCTACATGCTGTTCATCCTCAGTCCAGTACCCAGGCTACCCCATCAGGGACCCTGGCACTCCCAAAATCCACTAAGGAAATATCTAAGCCAGTCTGAAAACTCTGTGGTAAAGACCAGTCATTAAATGGTAATAACCATTTGGTCAGTCTTAAAATGAAGCATACTAGGAAAGTGGGTCACCCCACATGATGTCTGGGGAAACAGACAATGAGCATGGAACTCAAGGTCCTGGAGCTCCAGTTTTATGGGCTGTCCCACATAAACTACACCATGCAAAAATGCCTTAGAAATAACAGGCCTGGTATTGGATCACTTTTGTATTTCTCCCCTTGGATCAAACATAAAAATACCTTGCAACTTAATGTCCTCCACAAAGACCCCATGAATTGACCTTGCAGAGAGGAAATAGCAAAATGAGAACTTCCAGGATATTTTGCCATGTCTGTGACTACGTTAAGAGTGGGCCTGACAAAATTTCAGGATTCAGTAACTGAAGTAAGGCTTATTATCCTTCCAGACAGAGTCACCTAGAGGAGGGACATGAAAGGCCATCGCCAGTTCCTGCAAAGCTCGGCTACAGTGCACAGCAGAGGATAGTTCCTATTTTGATTTTCTTTCCTTTTTCTGTCTCTTTTACCCTCTTTTCAAGTGAGAGTCAGATTTTCCAGATTGCCTAGAGCTGCTACTCTGTGGGGAATGGAAGCCCAGATGTCCTAAAGATTCTCCATCATGTGACTTTATGAGCAGCCTCTGGAGGTTAAATAAATGACCTTCCTCATCTGCGAGGCAAGTGAGACACAACTATCCCCCACATCTTACGGAAGTGGCAAAAACTCGAAGTCATGCTAGCAAGCTGAGACTCAGTTTGTGAAAGCGACAGCTGTCACCTTGGGACAAGGAGATTCACATTTAAAATGCGAACCAACAGTAGGGCAGAGTAGGCTAAAGAACTCTGGCACTAAGTCCAGCCAAGCCCTCGGCTGACTTTCTCAGCCCTGCTAACGCAAGGGGCACATGGTGTGTATCTGGTAACCCCTGCCCAATGGCTACCTCATCTCACGGCAGTCGTGGAAGCGCTGTGACCATCACAAGCCTTCATGCAGGCTTTGGGTGACAAAACTGAGGCTGAGAAGTTAAACAATCTGCCCGAGGTGGCACCGTTAGGAGTTGAGCAGACTCCTTCCTGTGTGGTCATGGCAGTCACGTGTGGATGTCTCTCCCTGCTGCACTTTGGTGTCCAGAAGTTCTAGATGAGAAGTGGGGTCATATCTCTCCCTGGACAGTTTGGAGACCATGGACGCAACATTCTAATCCCGTGCAAATAGAGTTGGTGGCTGGGGGAGCTAATTATTACTTTCTCCCCTTAGGGTGGATAATTTCATGCAGAAATCTGCACTGCACTGGAACATAAGATGTCTGTGCCTAAAGAAGGTGGACCTTTTAGGGACCTGTATGAAAAGGAAACTCTTTCTGAACTGACTGGATTTCTACTTGGCTGGAGCAGTAAGCAGGCCAACACCTCTGCTCTGACACTATCCAAAAACCAAACCAAACCAAACCAAACCAAAAAACACACTTAATTCAGCTACTGATGCTCTTAGCCTCTCCCTCCACACTGTCGTCTCAATTCACAGGAAGAACGATGGCACATCCTCTAGCACATCCTCTAGCGGCTACAGCCTTCCACCCCCAGTAGCCTCTGCCCGTTACTCAAAAAGCTTTCCCTGAATGACTATGAGCTTGGGAATAAAGCTGAGTTGCCCATAAACCTTAACACTTATCTGCAAGTCGCCCTTTATCTGTAGTTCACCTCGTAACCAACACTGACTTAAGGTGGATTAAGCTGGAGCAAGTTCAGAGGCTAAGTTGGTGCCTTAGTTACGGTTACTATTGCTGGAATAAAAAAAACACCATGACCAAAAGCAACTTGGGGAGGAAAGGATTTATTTGGCTTCTATATCCCAAGGCACAGTCCACTGAGGGAAGCCAGATGTCATCAGCTCCCACCCACAATGGGTTGGGCTCTCCCTCATCAATCACTAATTTAAAAACGAACTCCAGGCTTCCCTACAGACTAATATTATGGAGGTATTTCTCAATTGAGGTTCCCGCCTCTCAAATAAACCTAGCTGTGTCGAATTGACATAAAACTATCCAGCATAGTTGGGAATTATTATGAGGAAGACCCCATTTCAAACCAAGATTTATGCCTTTACTTTTTCAGTTTTCAAGTATATTAACAAACTGTGAAGTCACACAGCTATAAGAATATATATTTGCGACAACAAAGTATTGTAATAACTAGGCAGAGTTCTAGGTCCCCAATTCCAAAGCTGAAGGCACAGAAATTATCAGGTCACATTTCCAATTTGCTATCTCCCTTTTCCCTTTTTCTCTTTTTATACTGTGTGCTAAAGTGAACAGGTAGAGAGGGGGTGTGTGAAGATGTCTGTGCTTATATAGCCTGTCTGCTGCTCATTCCTCAGATACCTCTGTGTGTACACTGTAGAACACATGCCGCAGAGGCTGCTCTGTGCCGAGATGTTTTAAACATGGGCTAAAGGACTCCCAGGATTAGGACTTTTCCAGTCACCCAGTAAACTGGGAGGCTGTAATTCCCACCTCTTCCTGCACTTCCAACCTGCGAAACTGTATTTGTAACAGCAAGGCCAGCCTCAAATGGCAAGCTCCCAGAACTCATTTCTAACAAGCTTTTACACCCAAGTCAAGCCACAGGGTTTGGACAAGAAGCTTGAGCACTTGTTACGTGTTCACACAGAGTGGGCCAAACATAACTTCCCGCTATTAAGGAAGATGGCTCATGCAAAGACCCACAGGCCTGGAAGCACAGGAAGATACAAAGAACCCCTTGATCAATTTGTCAAAAGAAAATGTGTTGATTTCCCTTAAAGTGAATGGGCATTCAATATGACAAGGGAGCACACCTGTCAAAGGGCTCTTCTTTTACTACAGAGAGCTCTAGAAAGCTCCGGGTGAGAACAAATTGCCACTTGGGATGAAGTCTGTACGTCCCAAAGCACATACCTATAATAAGGGTATGGTGAAAGGTGCTGACTCACAGGACCAGCCATAAAAATATAGATGCATGTGCCAGCTGTGATCCTGAGTGCAGGAGATAAAAACAAATCCCTACCATCAAAGTGTACATGAGAAAACAGACAGCCGATAGATAAGCCACCAACCTATGAATGAGGCAGCTTTAGGTACCAATAGTGCCACAGAGAAAACAAAAGAGGGCCTTGTATGACTCCATGATGGGGCTGCAACTGCAAGTAATCATGAGGTCAAAAGTTCAGTCTCCTAGGAAACCGTGGACTTCTTAATTTGTTTGTTGTTTGTTTGTTTGTTGGATTTGGGTGGGATCTGACACCTGGAGTGATGACTAATCTCCGTTGTCAACATGCCTGGATTGGGATTCACCTGGGAGACACCACGCTCCTGGGATGTCTGGGAGATTTTTCCAGAGACCTTCACTGAGGAAGGAAGGCCCACCCTGATTTTGGCTGGCACCATCCCATGGGCTGGGGCTCAGGACTGAATGCAAACGGTGAAAGAAATAACAGAATTCCCTGTGCCCTGATTCCTCATTTTCCCAAATGTGAGGAGTCCCAGCTGCATGCTCCAGACACCATGAGCTCCACATGCTTGCCCTGTCAGAGTGGACTGTACTCTAACCACAAGCCAAAAGAAGGTCTCTTTCCCTAAACGCCCTTTCTGTCACAGCCATGAGAAATATAAACAAATCACTCGACAAAAGGAAATCTTTCCCCTTACCCATCTCCAGACTGAATTAAATTTGGAATTCATCTTTGCCTTCCAGAGTTCTAAAGGATATGCGCCTAGAATCTGGACTCTGTGGTATAGACAAGAGAGAGCTGGAAGGTAACTATAAGACAACCGAAAGCCCCGGCTCTGAGAGCAAGAGCTCCATCTGGATCATAAGCTGCTTACAGTATTGGGGAAAGTATGGCACTATCTGTCCCTTGTAGAGCTCAGTCAGAAATCCAAGGCGATTCGGGGTTCCAGAGTAGCCTAGCCGTGTGACTCTGATATGGGTGCCAGTTTTACTTTAGCTCCTGGTACGTGGAAATGGCAGGAGTTAACCCCATGGAGTGTAAGCTCTTAACAGACCAGAAATGACTGTCCTGAAGTGGGGCCCTCCTCTTAGCGACAGGATGAAGGGCATGTCATATTTTTTAACCTTTAAGCCTCAGGTTTTTCATCAGTAAAGTAAGGCAATGCTTTCCACATGGAGTGCTTTTCGGGATGAAATGGTGAAACACAGCTAATGTGCTTGGCAAAGTGTCTGAGTTTTGGCAAAGTACTTGGTAGCTATTGGTCAATATCTCAAAGATACCTCAGAGAGTAAGGTGTCTTCAAAGAAGCCTAGAGGTAAATGTAGCTTTTATGCCAATTTAATTTATGGTCCGTCACTATATTACTGATTAAAGCCAAAAACCTCGAGTGTTCAAGTTGAGTAGGATCCAGGACCCAGGCCCTCGATATGTAGCTTCTAACAATTCAAACAGCCAGTGAGAGATCATGAATGAAAAATTGAAAAAATACATAGAGGACGGACGGACGGACGGACGGACGGACGGACGGGTGGATGGGTGGGTGGATGGATGGATGGGTGGGTGGATGGATGGATGGATGGGTGGATGGATGGGTGG